>NC_079194.1:22290953-22653453 GCF_029499605.1 Hyla sarda
TTTTTTCTTTTTTGGTGAACAACAATTTTGGTCTCAAATCCCTATTCTCTTCACAGGAGTCTTCAACAGGCCTGGGTTACTTCACATAGTTCCTCTTTCCGCTGGCTACCTGCTGATTAGTCACCCCCTTCCCTGCTGCCCATTCCACCTCTGTGTGGTCTCTGAGTGTTCCTGACTGTGATTCTGTGTATGTCCATGCCCTGGTTTACATCCACTTTGGTTTTTAAAGGGGTTATCCAGGAATTGAAAAACAGAGGTAATTTCTTTCAAATTCAGGTAGAAGAAACAGACATGGTCGCACATCTACAATCTTGTACAATGATCTGATTGCTTCTCAGCATAATATCAAAAACTAACAGGTTGTTAGTATACATTTTTGATCAAAAAGTACAAGCCCACTCGCCACGTCAAGGCCACCTATTTAGAGTGGGTCCCTAACGCCCCTAGCATAAAATGGCGTAGCACTGGGCGGCGACCACCACCGCCGCGACACCAGTGCCCACGGGGGGAACAACCCACTGGCAGAGCGGCCCCAATGACACTCAAACCAGTCTATGGGTCGCACCTCCCCATAGACACGGCGCCACGGCAGCAACGGACGCCGCACAGCACCACACCAGTGTGGACAGGGTGCAAAAGCTCACTTACCATGCTCTCCCAGTCAGACTGGGAGGCTGCTAGGAAAGAAAAGGCCCTTGTGTAGCTAACTACTGCTTATATAGGGTTGGGCTGAGGGGGTGGAGAAGAGTGCAGACACATGTTAAAAAAGGTGGAAGAAACAGACATGGTCGCACATCTACAATCTTGTATAACCATTCTGATCCATTACACCCTGTTCACATTGGTGTGGTGCTGCATGGCGTCTGCTCCCGCCGTGGCACCGTGTCTGCGTGGGGGGGGGGCATCCCGTGGGCTGGTTCGAGTGGAATTTGGGGCTGCTCGGCCAGCGCGTCGTCCCCCTCCCGTGGTCACTGGTGTCGTGGCTGTGGTGGTCGCCACATGGTGCAGCGCCATTTTATGCTAGGGATGTTAGGGACCCGCCACATCCAGGTGGCCGTGACGAGGCTGGCGGGCTTCATGCACTTTATGATCATAAAGTACACAAACGACCTGTTTGTTCTATAATAATTGCTGAGAAGCGTTAGATCATTTGTGCATGTTGTGGATGTGCGACCATATCTTTTTTTTGTCTCTGTATCCATAATTTCTTTCAAAAACCGCTCCCAGTCTGTCTCCAGGTTGGGTGTGGTTCTGTAGCTCAGTTCCATTGAAGTAAATGGAGCCAAGTTGTAATACCACACACAACCTAGGGACAGACGTGGAGCTGTTTTTGAAAGAAATTATCTCTGTTTTTCTATTCCTCAATAACTCCTTTAATCCTAGTCGTGACTTCTGACTACACTGCTTTCCAGAATCCTGACTTGTCTGAGTACCTGTTTTTTGGCTTCAGACCCCTGGCTGTGCGTTTCCCAAAGTCCTTGGATTCCTTTATTGTTTGTTATTTTTTTTTTTTTTTTTTAATGATTGCAATAAAGGTGTTATTTGTACTGCACTATTATCTCCATCTGGTTTTGTGGTTGCTGACATATACATGATAAAGGGGTACTCCACTGGAAAAAAAAAATTTAAATCAACTGGTGCCAGAAAATTAAACAGATTTGTAAACTACTTCTAATAATAAATCTTAATCCTTCCAGTACTTATCAACTGCTGTATGATCCGCAAGAAGTTATTTTCTTTTTGAATTTCCTTTCTGTCTGACCACAGTGCTCTCTTCTGACACCTCTGTCCATGTCAGGAACTGTCCAGAGTAGGAGCAAATCCCCATTGCAAACCTCTCCTGCTCTGGACAATTCCTGACATGGACAGAGGTGTCAGCAGAGAGCAGTGTGGTCAGACAGAAAGGAAATTCAAAAAGAAAACAACTTCCTGTGGCTCATACAGCAGCTGATAAGTACTGGAAGGATTAAGATTTTTAAATAGAGGTAATTTACAAATTTGTTTAACTTTGTGGCACCAGTTGATTAAAAAAATAAAATAAAAAAAAGAGATATTTTCCAGTGGAGTTCCCCTTTAACCTCACCGCTGGGCTTGTACTTATACACAGCAGCCTCTCTGAGCACATTGAGCTGATCACAGATGATGTCTAATGGAGCAGAAGTAAAATGCTGCCGGTTCTAAAGAAAATAAGTGGCGGATAAGTGTCTCCTGCATGAAGATAGGAATAACATATACTGAAATGGCAAATGGAAGTCCACTTTAATGTCATTACCGTGAGTGTTACACCCGATGCCCATGGGACTTTGTACTTACTCACATGCACTTAAATAGATGCGAGGTGTCATGTGGGTGACCTTGACACAACCTAATATTAGATTTTACAGACTTTTTGACAGAAGTAAATCTGTCAGGTTTATTTTCTGAAGAAATATTTTTTATCCAAACACTAAAACAAAGGAGCCAATCAGCATTTCCATACCATAAGATATACTGTATATAACAATACTTGTGTATGGCACTTTTATGTGGTGTTACAGTAAGATATTGCTGCTGATTACCAGTGGATTAAAAGAACATATAGGGGCAGGAGTTCATAATATAACATATATCATGTGGTGCCTAAGGGGGTGATAGGTGTTGTAGTGCAGGCTAGCTTGGAGTAGTAGTCCCATAAAGGGTTACTCCACCCCATAGACATCTTATCCCTTATCCAAAGGATAGGGGATAAGATGTCTGATTGCGGGGGGCCTCCACTATCTGGGCTGCAGCACGCCTGATATCCTTCGCTCCGTGCCGGATGACTGGCAATGCGCCCCGCTCGTGACATCACAGCCATGCCCCCTAATGGATAGGCCCCTCTATGTCCCCATATAATGGATAGGCCCCTCTATGTCCCCATATAATGGATAGGCTCCTCTATGTCCCCATATAATGGATAGGCCCCTCTATGTCCCCATATAATGGATAGGCCCCTCTATGCCCCCATATAATGGATAGGCTCCTCTCTGTCCCCATATAATGGATAGGCTCCTCTCTATCCCCATATAATGGATAGGCTCCTCTCTATCCCCATATAATGGATAGGCTCCTCTATGTCCACATGTAATGGATAGGCCCCTCTATGTCCCCATATAATGGATAGGCTCCTCTATGTCCCCATATAATGGATAGGCTCCTCTATGTCCCCATATAATGGATAGGCCCCTCTATTTCCCCATATAATGGATAGGCTCCTCTATGTCCCCATATAATGGATAGGCTCCTCTATGTCCCCATATAATGGATAGGCTCCTCTATGTCCCCATATAATGGATAGGCCCCTCTATGTCCACATATAATGGATAGGCCCCTCTATGTCCACATATAATGGATAGGCTCCTCTCTATCCCCATATAATGGATAGGCCCCTCTGTCCCCATATAATGGATAGGCTCCTCTATGTTCCCATATAATGGATAGGCTCCTCTATGTCCACATATCATGGATAGGCCCCTCTGTCCCCATATAATGGATAGGCTCCTGTATGTCCCCATATAATGGATAGGCTCCTCTATGTCCCCATATAATGGATAGGCCCCTCTATGTCCACATATAATGGATAGGCTCCTCTATGTCCCCATATAATGGATAGGCCCCTCTATGTCCCCATATAATGGATAGGCCCCTCTATGCCCCCATATAATGGATAGGCTCCTCTCTGTCCCCATATAATGGATAGGCTCCTCTCTATCCCCATATAATGGATAGGCTCCTCTCTATCCCCATATAATGGATAGGCTCCTCTATGTCCACATGTAATGGATAGGCCCCTCTATGTCCCCATATAATGGATAGGCTCCTCTATGTCCCCATATAATGGATAGGCTCCTCTATGTCCCCATATAATGGATAGGCCCCTCTATTTCCCCATATAATGGATAGGCTCCTCTATGTCCCCATATAATGGATAGGCTCCTCTATGTCCCCATATAATGGATAGGCTCCTCTATGTCCCCATATAATGGATAGGCCCCTCTATGTCCACATATAATGGATAGGCCCCTCTATGTCCACATATAATGGATAGGCTCCTCTCTATCCCCATATAATGGATAGGCCCCTCTGTCCCCATATAATGGATAGGCTCCTCTATGTTCCCATATAATGGATAGGCTCCTCTATGTCCACATATCATGGATAGGCCCCTCTGTCCCCATATAATGGATAGGCTCCTGTATGTCCCCATATAATGGATAGGCTCCTCTATGTCCCCATATAATGGATAGGCCCCTCTATGTCCACATATAATGGATAGGCTCCTCTATGTCCCCATATAATGGATAGGCTCCTCTATGTCCCCATATAATGGATAGGCCCCTCTATGTCCGCATATAATGGATAGGCTCCTCTATGTCCCCATATAACGGATAGGCTCCTCTCTATCCCCATATAATGGATAGGCTCCTCTATGTCCCCATATAATGGATAGGCCCCTCTATGTCCCCATATACTGGATAGGCTCCTAAATGCCCCCATATAATGGATAGGCCCCTCTATGTCCACATATAATGGATAGGCTCCTATATGCCCCCATATAATGGATAGGCTCCTCTATGTCCCCATATAATGGATAGGCCCCTCTATGTCCGCATATAATGGATATGCTCCTCTATGTCCCCATATAATGGATAGGCTCCTCTATGTCCACATATAATGGATAGGCACCTCTATGTCCCCATATAATGGATAGGCTCCTCTATGTCCCCATATAATGGATAGGCCCCTCTCTATCCCCCAAAAATGGATAGGCCCCTCTATGTCCCCATATAATGGATAGGCTCCTCTATGTCCCCATATAATGGATAGGCCCATCTATGTCCCCATATAATGGATAGGCCCCTCTATGTCCCCATATAATGGATAGGCTCCTCTATGTCCCCATATAATGGATATGCTCCTCTATGTCCCCATATAATGGATAGGCTCCTCTATGTCCCCATATAATGGATAAGCTCCTCTCTATCCCCATATAATGGATAGGCCCCTCTGTCCCCATATAATGGATAGGCTCCTCTATGTTCCCACATAATGGATAGGCTCCTCTATGTCCACATATCATGGATAGGCCCCTCTGTCCCCATATAATGGATAGGCTCCTGTATGTCCCCATATAATGGATAGGCTCCTCTATGTCCCCATATAATGGATAGGCCCCTCTATGTCCACATATAATGGATAGGCTCCTCTATGCCCCCATATAATGGATAGGCTCCTCTATGTCCCCATATAATGGATAGGCCCCTCTATGTCCGCATATAATGGATAGGCTCCTCTCTATCCCCATATAATGGATAGGCTCCTCTATGTCCCCATATAATGGATAGGCCCCTCTATGTCCCCATATACTGGATAGGCTCCTAAATGCCCCCATATAATGGATAGGCCCCTCTATGTCCACATATAATGGATAGGCTCCTATATGCCCCCATATAATGGATAGGCTCCTCTATGTCCCCATATAATGGATGGCCCCTCTATGTCCGCATATAATGGATATGCTCCTCTATGTCCCCATATAATGGATAGGCTCCTCTATGTCCACATATAATGGATAGGCACCTCTATGTCCCCATATAATGGATAGGCTCCTCTATGTCCCCATATAATGGATAGGCCCCTCTCTATCCCCCAAAAATGGATAGGCCCCTCTATGTCCCCATATAATGGATAGGCTCCTCTATGTCCCCATATAATGGATAGGCTCCTAAATGCCCCCATATAATGGATAGGCCCCTCTATGTCCACATATAATGGATAGGCTCCTATATGCCCCCATAAAATGGATAGGCTCCTCTATGTCCCCATATAATGGATAGGCCCCTCTATGTCCACATATCATGGATAGGCCCCTCTGTCCCCATATAATGGATAGGCTCCTGTATGTCCCCATATAATGGATAGGCTCCTCTATGTCCACATATCATGGATAGGCCCCTCTATGTCCCCATATAATGGATAGGCTCCTCTATGTCCCCATATAATGGATAGGCCCCTCTATGTCCACATATAATGGATAGGCTCCTCTATGTCCCCATGTAATGGATAGGCTCCTCTATGTCCCCATATAATGGATAGGCCCCTCTATGTCCGCATATAATGGATAGGCTCCTCTATGTCCCCATATAATGGATAGGCTCCTCTCTATCCCCATATAATGGATATGCTCCTCTATGTCCCCATATAATGGATAGGTCCCTCTATGTCCCCATATACTGGATAGGCTCCTAAATGCCCCCATATAATGGATAGGCCCCTCTATGTCCACATATAATGGATAGGCTCCTATATGCCCCCATATAATGGATAGGCTCCTCTATGTCCCCATATAATGGATAGGCCCCTCTATGTCCGCATATAATGGATAGGCTCCTCTATGTCCCCATATAATGGATAGGCTCCTCTATGTCCACATATAATGGATAGGCACCTCTATGTCCCCATATAATGGATAGGCTCCTCTATGTCCCCATATAATGGATAGGCCCCTCTCTATCCCCAAAAAATGGATAGGCCCCTCTATGTCCCCATATAATGGATAGGCTCCTCTATGTCCCCATATAATGGATAGGCCCATCTATGTCCCCATATAATGGATAGACCCCTCTATGTCCCCATATAATGGATAGGCTCTTCTATGTCCCCATATAATGGATAGGCCCATCTATGTCCCCATTTAATTGATAGGCTCCTCTATGTTCCCATATAATGGATACAATAGAATACACATAATTGTATATACAGTATAGAATACACCTACATCATTGCACTCACATGAACTCTTCTGACCCTGATAAAGAATTACGGAATGTCACTGCAGAGAGTACGATAAAATGAAGAGCACATGGAAACCAAGAAAACCCAGTTAGTAATTGCACATCTGAGAACCTTTTAGTCTCTTTATTTAGGGCCCTCCCCAAACCTTATTTTAGGACAAATTAGCTTTTTTTATATTAGACCTAAAAGCTTTCAAGGGTCCCTCCTTAAGTTTTTCTTGTACTTCCCTTAGAAGCAGATAATTGTACTAATAGTCTTCTCTATTATTGTGTATTAAAGCTATTATACTGCGGAGCAGCAAATCCAAGAAAACAATTTGCTTCAATATAAGGTTCAGGAAGAAAATAAATAATTGGCGCTGTACATCCCAACATATCTCTAGGTACATTAAAGGGGCTTACTGCCAAAAAAGTTATATAAGGTCAGGGTGCCTTAAAAATAAAAATAAGTGAGAGCGTGTGGCCCTCAGAGCCAGTGCATATCAAAAGGGGTATCTTGGTCGTATAATCGTATAATACTGCACTGCAGGATCTACTTGGTTGGGTTAGATAGGCCTTTATATGCCTTTTTTTGGCACCATTTTAGGCCATTGAGATTGCTGGCAGCTGTAAAGAGGCCTAAGTGGACCTTGAGGAAAGACAGATGCCCCAATGGGTCTATCCCACCTAAGGGAATACTAGTGTGATTCTCAGCTGATGTTGTGTAGGGCCTGCTGAGAGTCAATGGTATCACAGTAGCTTGAAGGCCATAGATGGAACCTGGAAGCTTTCTAGTAGCCTCAACACTCTTACATACACTTATAACATTACAGGTTATGGATACTAGATCTATAGGGACAGAACGTTGATCCAAGGATTTATTCTGATGTCATATTTGGAGTCGGGAAGGAATTTTTATTCCCTAGAATGGGGCAATTGACATCAGCCTCATAAGGGTTTTTTGGCCTTCTTCTGGATCAACTCAGTAGGGACACAATTGGGCTATAGGTTGAACTTGATGGACTCTGGTCTTTTTTTTTAACCATAACTTGGACATGACTCAGTTGAAAACTTGAACAGCTTCGGACTGGCCCACCGGAGGATCCGGTACAACATTCAATCTGAGCTCTCCTTGCCTGGGGATCTGGGACACATACAACAGATCCTTGGGTGAGCGCAGCCATCAACTGTGTGCGTACACTATTGTGGCAGCCAGGGGAAGTTAGAAAGACTGTGGTACGGTACGTGACTCAGCGTGGTTGGATGTATCCCTTTGTGATGCCAGGGCACCGTTAACCTACACGGTCTGAGGATAGGACAGCTTCTCCTGGGCCAGGCGCGGGATAATAAATACACTGATGGCCAGGTTATGGATAACTGTCTTTACTAAGACAGGAGTAGATGTTACAACCCTCACAGCTCAGATTAGAGTAGAGGAGATACAGATTAACCCTTGCAGATTAGCCCTGTAGCCTTGCTGTGACTTGTAGTATTGTGCATGGGATTTTAGGCTTAATGCTGAGGCCTCCCACACTGACTAGGGTTCTGATAGTGCCCAATTATGCTACACCGCCAGGGTATAAACGATCTTTGTGTGGTCCATTGACTCACCGGGTATTATGCTCACAATTAGGAATCTCTGAATCCTCCTGGGGGGAAAACACTTGAAAAATGGCGCAGTCGCTTGTTTATAGATTTGTTTTAGGCTTCCCTTAGATCCACCTACTGTCTCTTCTCCACACTGCAGCTCACACTGAGCTCTGCACACAGTTCTTGGACTGGGCCAAGACTAAACTGAATAGCTCCTCCCCCTTACACCATACATGGCCTAGCTAGGGGGGCTCCCAGAGGGCAATCAGGGTCACATGGGTACTCTGCATCATTCCTCCTTACAGATATCCTGAACATTCCTTAAAGGTACAGTGCAACACAACATAAATTAACAGGAAAAGATTACAATGAATATTACAGCATCACCTGAGCAACAGGGCCTATCGTAGGCACCTGAAACAATGCTTAGCTAACAGGACGCACTCCGGTACTGGGACATCACAAAATGGTATAGAGAGATGGCATCTCCCTCTTCCATTACATTAGAGAAGCAGGCACTATGTGTAGTATAGGACACACAACCTGTCTTGTGTTCGAGCTGTACAAGAGGTGGTTTTCCTGGAATTGAACTGTATGTTATAAAGTTATAAAGCCGCAGCAGGGAGCTCACTCTAGTGACTGGCGTCAGCATATCCGCAGCATAAAATACGCTGCGGATGCTCCACGTGTGACCCTACCCTAATGGTAAGCACCGCCAGAGTCAGGGTACTTTTTGTTTACTAGTACAACCCTGTGTTCAATCGATAACCTTCACAAAACATAATAAAATCCCATATTTTCTATACAGGAGGAAGAAATTGCCAATCCAATTTCTGCGGAAGTACCGCCTGGATACAAGACTTTATTATTCCAATTATTTGCAGTGTTTTTGGGCAGCTGCTCAGCGAGTACTGTAGGCAAACATTGCCATATTGGCCGATCATGGCTCAACACAACGAAGCGGGTCTCTTCCTGCTTTTATTATGCTCTGAATTATATAATAAATAAGTTTTGCTGTATAATGAGGACCAAGCAGCAGATGCTACATGTCTATATGTCTCTTCTATTGACTGCACACCGACATCTGCCTGGGGGAGAGAACAGGAACGGAGGACCATCTGCAGACTAACGGAGGAAAAGGAATGTAGAGTCGATGCAATATTCTATTAATGCCTAATACCTTCAGTACAGGAAAAAGTATTTGATCCCCTGATCACTTTGCCCGTTTGTCCACACACATAGAAATGGTCGGTCTATAATTTTAATGGCCAGTTAATTTGAACAGTGAGAAACAGAATAACAACAAAAAAATCCAGAAAAAAAACCATTTGAATAAGTTATGAATTGATTTGTATTTTACACACTGAATAGGTTTCTGGCTCCCAGGTGTCTTTCATAAAGGTAAGAAGCTGAGAGTAGGAGCACTCTCTTAAATGGGCACTGTCATGAAAACTCATTTTTGCTATTGCACCTTAGCCAATCTTAGCTCATCTCACACTGAACTGCTCTGGGCTGTGTGTAGCAGAGTGAGGGAGGAATTTCTCCCCTGTATGACTTTAGATGATGTCACGCCTGCTGGGGAACGCCTCTTCCCAGTCTGTGAGACTGAGCAGAAAGTACAGAGCAATATCAAGGTAGAAAACTAAAAAATAATAAAAAAATAAAGGCAGGGGGTGGTTTATCATCATGAGGCAGTGAATGGGAGGATTATAAAATGTAACAAGATCATAACAGGTACTCTTTAAAGGGAGTGCTCCTAATCTCAGCTTGTTACCTGTATAAAAGACACCTGTCCACAGAAGTCATCAATCAGATTCTAAACTGTCCACCATGGCCAAGACTGCATAGAACATTCCCCCCCCCCCCCCTTTACCAACCATAACCGTGAGCCCTCCCCCTTTCCACATCAATAATGACATAACATGTAACTCCATTTTTACTGGGCTGGGTGGTGGTCACAGCTCATTTATTATTAAATAACAGCATAAATAACCACTTAACAACATTGCAGTTAACCTTAACATTCTATAAATGTAAATTGACCTACAGCTTTAGCCAAAGCAGTATGCCTGCCGCCGTATTCCTGGTGGGCACAGATGCCCGCCAGGAATACGGCAGCAGGCATACTGCTTTGGCACTTTATCGGCACTTTATCCTCCCGATCATCGCTCTCCAGGCCAGCTGTGACTTGAAACAATCTGAGAAAAAGCACAACAAACACAGGGAGACCCTTCAAAAGACAGAACAACAGACCAAGTCAAGAATAAAAAGAAGCAACAGAAAAGCAGAAACACCACAGGCTCAAGGTAAGTATATATATATATATATATATATATATATATATATATATATATATATATATTTATGAAAAATTTTTGAGGTTTTCAATTTTTTTTATTTTTTTTTACGGTATAAAATTCAAATCAGTTTTTTTTTGTTAACAGGGGTAACAAAAAACCAACGCACTCGACAACAAGGTACGAGGCCATAAAACAACAGGACATACAAATATAAATAAAATAAAGGGAGGGACAACTTCTCTCAGGCGCCAAAAGGAAGCACCAAGGGGAGGGATGTTCCTAATATACCCCTGGGCGTATACCCCTATATCCCCTCCTACCCCCAGGAAAATGGGAGGGCAGCTAAACCTGTCTGTCTACTTAACCCTTTAGGTCCCTGCAGTCAGGGTTACCTATCCCTAGGCGACCAGGTAACCTCCAGAACAAAGAGCTGTCAAAGGATGTCAGGGACAAGATTGCAGACCGACACAAGGCTGGGAGTTGAAGTTTTGCCACATTTGGAGGGCCACAGTTTATGACCACTGCTCTAAAAGTGTATCAGCAACCGAGAGTTACGTTTACACCGATGTTTGGATATGATTTACGGACAAAGGGGGAGATTCATCAATCTCCTGAGTAGAGGCAAAGTCGACCAGTTGGCCACAGCAACCAATCAGATCACTTTCACTTTAATTTTTGGAAAGGCCTCTGAAAAATGAAAGAAGCGATCTGATTGGTTACTATGGGCAACTGGTCAACTTTTCCTCTACACAGGTCTTGATGAATCTCCCCCTGTACAGTCTCGTGGTGGATACAAGGCCGTAAACACGGCCGGATCAACTTTTTCCATTGTGCTTTGTAATAAATTGTACGGAGCTTCTGTACTGCGCTTTTCATAAATATTAGGAGGCAGAACAAATGACGATGTGCGGACGGCTGCAGCTTTTGTAGATCTCCGACGTCTATGGAGAAAAGCCAGATTGACTACTAAATCTTCTGCATTCGTAACGTAGTATTGTATAAAGCTTCTCGACACTCTCCCCGTACATACCTAAGATTTATTGAGAAGAATCTGTTATCTGTGTCGTTCATTGAGGATCCTAATTCTTTCTCAGAGACTTTAATAGTTTTTTTTTTTTAATTAAGTTGAAAAATCCAATGACGAAATGATGACAAAGACATTTCGAAGGAGTTCTATTATAGTGTTCCTCTACTGAACAATAACCAACATTTTTAGGAGAACATGTGTGAAGCTAGGATTAGTCACAGCCCTCCAGTGAAACATTACTTTTCTTTAATTTTGGCACCATAAAAGCCAATGGAGGTAGGTCATTTAAACTCCCTACCCACCCCAGAAGCTGAAGATGACCAGGAAGCACTGGCAGCAACATAACAACTTTTATGTTGCATACACAACTGTTATCTGCAATAATATAAGAAATTATTACTTTACTGAGAGTAGTGTGGATGCATGGAATAGCCTTCCTGTGGTAGCAGAAAATACAGTAAAGGAGTTTAAGTATGCATTGAATAGGCATAAGGCTATCCTTCATATAAGATAGGGATATGTATAAGGCTATCCTTCATATAAGATAGGGATAGGCATAAGGCTATCCTTCATATAAGATTGGTATAGGTATAAGGTTATCCTTCCTATAAGATATAATAGGCATAAGGCTATCCTTCTTATAAGATAGGGATAGGTATAAGGCTATCCTTCATATAAGATAGGGATATATATAAGGCTATCCTTCATATAAGATAGGTATAGGTATAAGGTTATCCTTCCTATAAGATATGATAGGCATAAGGCTATCCTTCCTATAAGCCAAGCTGTATAGACTGTTACACCTGTCTGACTTGGCATCAGAGTCATTATTTGCCCCTGTGCCTAGCCCAGGACCAAGCAGTATTCCTTCAGGTGGTGTAGAGAATATACCACACCCTGGCATCACCAACACAAGGGGTTAATGCTATTGGTGTCCTACGAACAGGATACGTGTGTGTGCCTTATACCTAAAGAACCCCCCCAGTCTGAACTGTGCCCAATATTGTCAGAAAATCGCATGCTAATTCGAATAAAATTTGCGCCAGAAAGAGTACGGGACTTTGTCAGTAAAAAGTGTTTATTCCGAGGTGCTTGTGAAATCGAGGGGAAGGTGAAGGAAAGACAGTTATCTGCCATTGTGAACTGTATAGAGTCTGTACCAGATGGAGTTAATTTGGCCCCGTGTTTCCCACGCGCGCAAGCAGTCGCAGCTCCTGTGGTGTCCCGGTACCGCATCTTATACGGTACCTATGTATGTGTGGGTCCCCATAGCCAGAGTCCCTAGGACGTAGGGATCCCTGTTGTGTAGGCTACCCCTTGTCGCCTCTATTCCAACTAATAGCCCAGTAATTTATGTAAGGGTGATGTAAATATAGTAATATATGTAAATAAATGTTTAATTAGTGGTTCCAAAGCGTTGCAGGACCTGCGGGACACGTGACTAGGTAAACTCTATGGTATTCTGCTTAAGGACCTTTGGAGGCCCGGTGACGTATGCAATCCCATTACTCTGTGTAATGGTGAATGACAGATGTTCGGACCAATTGAATTCACCCCGCCCCCTGCCCATATAAGGGAGCGGCGGCCATGTTTTCTCTCTCTTGTTCCTGGGCTGTCAAACGAGAAGGATCTGCGCAGCAACTATCGCAGTGAGTTAGGCCCGAGCCTTGCGGCAACGGCTGAGTAATTCAGAATAGAGAGTGTATCAATCCCCAGACACTCTGCAGCATCACCGGACCTAATATAACCCCTAAATCCAGACGGATCTGCAAATATCTACCCTAAATTCAGAGACTTTCTAAATAGCACAAGGTCCGCAACAACTGTCAGTCACTGAGCGATATAAGGACTGTTTGTATGAGACTGTTACTGTGCGTTGGATGTATCGCAAGCACTTAAGTAAAGTTGTTCAAGTTCAAGTTCAATCTCCTTGTGGACCTTCAGTCATTTCATGCACCTATCGTTACTGGGAAGGGCGGCGATAGGCCGGAGCATTACCTCAGCATATCAGCCCACAGCCTGGCGTCACGAACTATAGGGTTAACATTAACCCCTCATATACGGATACCATACCACCACTACCATACACCCCCCAAGGGCTACCACACTCCTCCCTGTCAGTCACCAGCGGTAACGCCTCTTCAATACAGCGAGGAGGAACCAAAGAGCCGCCCTGTGTTGCACAGGGGAAGATTTTGCTGACTGGGCCAAAACCGGAAGTTCCCTGGGTGCAGCCATATAAGAGGCTCCGGCAGCTATTAACATAGGGCCCCAGCAGCTAAGGCATTCGGGTAGAAAGCCTCCGGCAGCCCGATTGTATTGTATGCAGTTACTATGTCAAAAGGTCTCATATGTGTGTACATTATGGTCCCAGATCTTGATACCCTAAACAAAGGAGCATGTAAGGACATTGCAAAATAATGCCACATGGACTCGTCACCAGTTCTTTCCTATTTGTTCACCTGACCTGTGAAGGACAGTCCACATCAATGCCCCAGGAACTGTTTGTCATCACCAGGCCCCAGTGGCCACTTTTATGTTGTCCGCCCTCCAGGACTGGGCGCCAAGGGTGGCTGTTGTTAAGAGGGGGAGTTTATGGTAGCCTAGTACAGGAGTTGCACCCCTGTACCCTAGCTGCCCTGTCAGGCAGCCTCCATACAGTGTCCCCTGGGCCCCCTGCACCCGTTCCCCTTGTTCCTGTCCTTCTATGCCTATGTTATGCTGTGTACTGTATATAAAACATGTAATGCCTTTAAGAACAGTTGGCATGTGATTAACCTGTTGTCATGTGATTGTAACCCAGTGAGGTATCAATGACCATGTGACCTAAGGGTGACCTATCGGACCCCTCAGAGTCTCCCCCATATAAACCCTGGATGGATCCACTGCTCTCTCTCTCTTCTCTCTCAGTCTTTGCTGAGTTGCATTGAGGTGAAGTCCTCGGTGTCTGGAGTCCAGAGGAGGCCTAAAGTCAGTCAAGCAGCCATGGATACTCAAGTCCATTGCCCCACAGGTCAAGTCAAAGCCTGGTAAGCCACAGAAGGGGTGAAGTCAGTCATAGTCTGTCATAGTTAAGTCAGTCCAAGTCATCATGTCTCAAGTCAGCGTGGCCTGCATCCAAATTGTCCAAATCCACTATAAGTCACACCAAGCCCTAAAGTCTCTGAAGTCACTGGTCACCTCCGTGGGCCTAGCCAAGCTGTATAGACTGTTACACCTGTCTGACTCAGTAAAACTGCTGTTGTTCCGTAACTTGGCGTCGGAGTCATTATTTGCCCCCATGCCTAGCCCAGGATCCAGCGGTATTCCTTCAGATGGTGTAGAGGATAAACCACGCCCTGCCGTCACAAACACAAGGGGTTAATGCCATCTGTCCCTAGGGTAATTCGATCTGCCCTCATCACACCCTCACCACATAGGCATAAGGCTATCCTTCATATAAGATAGGGATAGACATAAGGCTATCCTTCATATAAGATAGAGATAGGCATAAGGCTATCCTTCATTAAGATAGAGATAGGCATAAGGCTATCCTTTATATAAGATAGGGATAGGCATAAGGCTTTCCTTGATATAAGATAGGGATACGCATAAAGCTATCCTTCATATAAGAGAGGGATAGACATAAGGCTATCCTTCATATAAGATAGATATAGGCATAAGGCTATCCTTCATATAAGATAGATATAGGCATAAGGCTATTCTTCATATAAGATAGAGATAGGCATAAGCTATCCTTCATATAAGATAAGGATAGAAATAAGGCTATCATTCATATAAGATAGGGACAGGCATAAGGCTATCCGTCATATAAGAAAAGGATAGGCATGAGGCTATCCTTTATATAAGATAAGGATAGACATAAGGCGATCATTCATATAAGATAGGGGTAGGCATAAGGCTATCCTTGATATAACATAGGGCCAGGGACTAATGATACTATTCAGAATATTGGGCAGACTAGATGGGCCAAATGGTTCTTATCTGCCGACACATTCTATGGTTCTATGATTGCCATTTCCTATTGGGAAAGACCAGAATCCAAATAGGAAAGTTTTAAAGGGGTTGCAGGGTTATTCCAGAAACAGCGTCACTTTTGTCCTCAGTTTGCGCGTGGTATTGCAGCTCAGTTCCATTGACGTAAATGGAAATGAGTTGTAGTACCACACACAACCTGAGCACAGTTGTGGTGCTGTTTTTGGAAAATGAAGCTTTAACCCTGATACCTCAGATAGCAATCGGCAGAACACTATCTTTCCTATTCCTCCTATGCAATTCAACATGTCTGACTCTTCTCTTCTTCACAACATCTTCCATTAGAGGAAAACTAAAAGGCCACAATACTTACTAGGTACTTGGGGATTCCTGTAATGTGTAATGTGTATGACTGGAATGTCTAAGGTAGTGGTTTCCAAACAGTGTGTCTCTAGCTGTCTCAAAACTGCAACTCCCAGCATGCCCTGTACGGGCATGCTGGGAGTTGCAGTTTTAGAGACAGCTAGAGACACACTGTTTGGAAAGGTTGCCCGAGCCCGAGCATGCTGGGAGTTACAGGGGAGACATAGGGGCAGATTTATCAAAAACTGTCCAGAGGAAAAGTTGCTGAGTCGCCCATAGCAACCAATCAGATCGTTACTTTCATTTTGAAGAGGCCTGTGGAAAATGAAAGCAGCGATCTGATTGGTTGCTATGGGCAACTCAGCAACTTTTCCTCCGGACAGGTTTTGATAAATCTCCCCCATACTGTTTGGGAAAAAAAACTGGCGCAAGGGTGGGTTCACACCACGATTTTCTATACAGTTTTTGGATACGGTTTAAAAAAAAAAAAAAAAAAACATAAAATGCAACCGTACAACAAACCGTGGCCATAGACTTTCCATTCAAAACCGTATGCACCATATTGCATACGGTTGTCTCCGTTTTTCACACCACACGGTTTTTTACTTTGTTTTTTTCTGGACAGAAAACCGTGGTCTACCACGGTTTTTGGTCCAGGTGAAAAACCGTATTGACCCGTACACGTTTTTTTTTTAAACATGGGAGTCAATGGGAACCGTACAGAACTGTATGTGCGTATGGTTCCATCCAGTTTTTACCATACGGTTTTTGACTTTGCACAGTTTTTTTTCTTGGAATTTCAATCAAACAAGTGAAACTTTATTCATAATGGAGTGAAAAGTTCAAAACGTTTAGGTTTTTTTCTTCTAAAAAACGGATGCAACCGGACATCCCTTTTCAAACCGTATACGGATAAAACTTTGTACACACGTTTTGATACAGTTTAGTCAGGTTTTGAGGAATCCGTTTTTTTTAAATCAAAAACCTGAAAAAAAAACTGTATTGCAAAAACGTGGTGTGAACCCACCCTAAGGCTTGTTTTAGTGGTTGCAGTTCTCAGCTAACGGGAAAGTATCACACTGAAAAACTTAAAAAGTTTCGAACCTGCGGGGGTCCGTACACCCGCTCACGGGAAAGAGCCGGGGCCCCGTGTAGGAGATCGCATGGATAAGGGATTAGTTCTAGATTGCGGCGGGGCCTTTGGATAAGGAATACGTTTTTCAGTGTGATATATCTCCTTTAAGTAGGGCTCAAGTCCTGCAGGAACGCATGGGAACTGAGTTAATGCACTTTTTCCACAGCAGGAACACCATTCCCATTAGCAGGACCAGCCCTTGAGTGGAAATCTCACACTTTTTTTCCCCAGGCATGTAAGCTTAAAGGGGTACTCCGGTGGAAAACTTTTTTTTTTTAAATCAACTGGTGCCAGAATGTTAAACAGATTTGTAAATTACTTCTATTAAAAAAATGTTATCCTTCCAGTACTTATTAGCTGCTGAATACTACAGAGGAAATTATTTTCTTTTTTGGAACACAGAGCTCTCTGCTGACATCACGAGCACAGTGCTCTCTGCTGACATCTCTGTCCATTTTAGGAACTGTCCAGAGCAGCATATGTTTGCTATGGGAATTTTCTCCTAATCTGGGCAGTTCTTAAAATGGACAGAGATGTCAGCAGAGAACACTGTGCTCGTGTTTCAGCAGAGAGCTCTGTGTTCCAAAATGAAAAGAATTTCCTCTGTAGTATTCAGCAGCTAATAAGTACTGGAAGGATTAAGATTTTTAAATAGAAGTAATTTACAAATCTGTTTAACTTTCTGGCACCAGTTGATTTAAAGCAACACAAGGGGAAAAGTGAAGCAACACAAGGGGAAAGAGTCCCCAGTGAAGTGAACAGGTCCCTAAATCCACTCTTAATACTGTTAAAACTTTGCACCACTCTGTGGAAGTAAACATTAAAGGGGTACTCCGGTGAAAAACTTTATTTTTTTTTTAAATCAACTGGTTGCCAGAAAGTTAAACAGATTTGTAAACTACTTCTATTAAAAAATCGTAATCCTTCCAGTACTTATTAGCTGCTGAATACTACAGAGGAAATTATTTTCTTTTTGGAACACAGAGCTCTCTGCTGAAACACGAGCACAGTGCTCTCTGCTGACATCTCTGTCCATTTTAAGAACTGTGCAGAGTAGGAGAAAATCCCTATAGCAAACATATGCTGCTCTGTACAGTTCCTAAAATGGACAGATATCAGCAGAGAGCACTGTGCTCGTGTTTCAGCAGAGAGCTCTGTGTTCCAATAAGAAAAGAATTTCCTCTGTAGTATTCAGCAGCTAATAAGTACTGGAAGGATTAAGATTTTTTTTTATAGAAGTAATTTACAAACCTGTTTAGCTTTCTGGCACCAGTTGATTTAAAAACAAATAACGTTTTTCACCGTTCAATTTTTACTTCCAGAGAGTGGTGCAAAGTTTTAACAGTATTAAGAGTGGATTTAGGATCCTGTTCACTTCACTGGGGACTCTTTTCGCCTTGTGTTGCTTCACACAGGACCTCATCCATCAATACCTCCTGCCTTTACCCTGTCGGTTACTCCCTTTTATCAGAGACTGACCAATGGGGTTCCATCTTTTAGAATCTATCACTTTAGAATCAGAAATAAAGGGGAAGATTTATCAAAACCTGTGTAGAGGAAAACCTGCCCAGTTGCCCATAGCAACCAATCAGATCGCTTCTTTAGAAGCGATCTGATTGGTTGCTATGGACAACTGGGCAATTTTTTCTCTACACAGGTTTTGCTAAATCTTCCCCCAAAGTGTTGGTCATCTTCATCTTCAGATTTTCAGCCATGTTGAATTTTTTTTTTTTTTTTTTTTTTTAAAGTTTTTTTTTGGTCATAGTCAAGTGTTGCAGTCGTTCTTACCATTGTGCAGCGGACAGGAAGTGTTTTTTTATTAAGAGATTATACGTTATTGATTGATTGTTAATCTACGGATTGTGTAATAAAGATTTATATCGGGAAATTCATGGATGAGTGCGTTGTGGACTTTACTCATTACTATGAATTATAGAGGGAAGAAATTATGACAGAGAAGGACGGGCGACAAAAAGATTTCAGTCTGTGTCAGCATCAAGTAACAATAAAGTTTTCGCCCCTCTGACGTATCGACTCTATAATCAGGGGAGCTATAAACCCCTATAAAACCCCTATATCTCAGGAATGGGGGTGTAGTGGAGGGGGCATCAACATATTGTCGATACATATGAGATCAGGAGCCCCCGAGTTTTCTAGGATCCCCAAAATTTGATATTTTAGGGGTGACCATTGGTCCTCTTTAAAGGGGTATTCCGTGATTTCTAGTTCTTTATGTAAGACATAAATATTTAAAAAATGGTTAACATAAAACTGATTTGATTTAGACAACACTCCCTTTAATGGCCTAGACCAGCGTTTTCTAAGCAGTGTGCCTTCAGTTGTATCCAAACTACAACTGCCAGCATGGACGGACAGCCAAAAGCTGTCTGGGCATGCTGGAAATTGTAGTTTTCAACAGCTGGAGGCACACTAAGAATAATTAAATGGTTCTCCAACCACGAACATGTTAAGATAAATTTCCGTGCTTTATTGAAGAATTCACATAGCGTACAAGGTCCATGTCTGCACTTAACATGTTTTGCGCCCGGTTTCGCTTAGTCATCAGTAGTTGGAGGCACACTAAGAACAATAAATAGGATTTCTAGAACGAAGGTGGTAAGATAAATTCACTTGCTTTATTGAAGAATCTACATAATGTACAAGGTAGATACATGAACGATGTATTCACTCGACGTGTTTTGCACTCAGTTGTGCTTAGTCATCAGTAGCTGGAAGCACACTCAGAACAATATGAATGACTGTACAGAACGAAGGTGGTAAGATGAATTTTCCTGCTTTATTGAACAGTCTACATAATGTACATGGTAGACATAAAAAGCAGTATATGCACTAGACGTGTTTCATGCTCAGTTGCTCTTATTCAACAGTAGCCCGAGGCAAAGGTGTTCACATGAATTTCCTTGTTAATCCACATACATACAGGGTATGTTAAGTGATGTATGCACCTGGCGTTTTTTTGTGCTCAGTTGCGCTTAGTCATGAATAGCTGGAGGCACACTAAGAACAATAAATAGGTTCTCTAGAACGAAGGTGGTAAGATAAATTCACTTGCTTTATTGAAGAATCTACATAACGTACAAGGTAGATACAAGAACGATGTATTCACTCGACGTGTTTTGCACTCAGTTGTGCTTAGTCATCAGTAGCTGGAAGCACACTCAGAACAATATGAATGACTGTACAGAACGAAGGTGGTAAGATGAATTTTCCTGCTTTATTGAACAGTCTACATAATGTACATGGTAGACATAAAAAGCAGTATATGCACTAGACGTGTTTCATGCTCAGTTGCTCTTATTCAACAGTAGCCCGAGGCAAAGGTGTTCACATGAATTTCCTTGTTAATCCACATACATACAGGGTATGTTAAGTGATGTATGCACCTGGCGTTTTTTTGTGCTCAGTTGCGCTTAGTCATGAATAGCTGGAGGCACACTAAGAACAATAAATAGGTTCTCTAGAACGAAGGTGGTAAGATAAATTCACTTGCTTTATTGAAGAATCTACATAACGTACAAGGTAGATACAAGAACGATGTATTCACTCAACGTGTTTTGCACTCAGTTGTGCTTAGTCATCAGTAGCTGGAAGCACACTCAGAACAATATGAATGACTGTAAAGAACGAAGGTGGTAAGATGAATTTTCCTGCTTTATTGAACAGTCTACATAATGTACATGGTAGACATAAAAAGCAGTATATGCACTAGACGTGTTTCATGCTCAGTTGCTCTTATTCAACAGTAGCCCGAGGCAAAGGTGTTCACATGAATTTCCTTGTTAATCCACATACATACAGGGTATGTTAAGTGATGTATGCACCTGGCGTTTTTTTGTGCTCAGTTGCGCTTAGTCATGAATAGCTGGAGGCACACTAAGAACAATAAATAGGTTCTCTAGAACGAAGGTGGTAAGATAAATTCACTTGCTTTATTGAAGAATCTACATAACGTACAAGGTAGATACAAGAACGATGTATTCACTCGACGTGTTTTGCACTCAGTTGTGCTTAGTCATCAGTAGCTGGAAGCACACTCAGAACAATATGAATGACTGTACAGAACGAAGGTGGTAAGATGAATTTTCCTGCTTTATTGAACAGTCTACATAATGTACATGGTAGACATAAAAAGCAGTATATGCACTAGACGTGTTTCATGCTCAGTTGCTCTTATTCAACAGTAGCCCGAGGCAAAGGTGTTCACATGAATTTCCTTGTTAATCCACATACATACAGGGTATGTTAAGTGATGTATGCACCTGGCGTTTTTTTGTGCTCAGTTGCGCTTAGTCATGAATAGCTGGAGGCACACTAAGAACAATAAATAGGTTCTCTAGAACGAAGGTGGTAAGATAAATTCACTTGCTTTATTGAAGAATCTACATAACGTACAAGGTAGATACAAGAACGATGTATTCACTCGACGTGTTTTGCACTCAGTTGTGCTTAGTCATCAGTAGCTGGAAGCACACTCAGAACAATATGAATGACTGTAAAGAACGAAGGTGGTAAGATGAATTTTCCTGCTTTATTGAACAGTCTACATAATGTACATGGTAGACATAAAAAGCAGTATATGCACTAGACGTGTTTCATGCTCAGTTGCTCTTATTCAACAGTAGCCCGAGGCAAAGGTGTTCACATGAATTTCCTTGTTAATCCACATACATACAGGGTATGTTAAGTGATGTATGCACCTGGCGTTTTTTTGTGCTCAGTTGCGCTTAGTCATGAATAGCTGGAGGCACACTAAGAACAATAAGAAGGTTGTCCATCATGAAGGTGACAAGAGGACTTTCCTTACAATATTGAAAAATCCATATAACATACAGGACAGACATAAGAGAGATGTATGCACCTGACGTGTTTCCTGCTCAGTTGCGCTTAGTCATCAGTGTTACGCTATGCGCTCCGGACACACGCTGGCCGTGAGCGCATGGTCCCCTTACCTGCTGATGCCGACGGGGCTGGGACTCGCATCGCAGGACACGCCCGCATGCGAGCCCCAGTCCATCACTCTCTGGGTGTTTCTCTGCTGCGGCGCACGTGTCCCCATCCCCTAGGGTGTGCGCACTTGCTGGAGCTTTAAGATTTAAAGGGCCAGTACACTCATTAGCGTAATTCACCTGTGGCTCATTTATAAATTCCTCCACCCTCCTCACTCCCCTGCCGGATCTTTGTTGCCTTGTGCCTTAGAGAAAGCATTCCTCAATATTGCTTGCCGTGTATCTGATCCCTTGCTTTGTGACTTGACCTTGCTCCTCTGCCGCCTGCCTACTGAACTCCTGCTATGTCCTGACTACGCTATTGTGCCGCCTGCCCTGACCTTCTGCTATCCAGACTATGAGCTGCCTTATCCCTCCTGTGCCTCGCATCTCCTCAGCCGCCTGTGTGGTCGAGCCGTGCCAGGGGTAGCGACCTGGGTGCCGCCTGCCGCAGCAAGTCCATCCTGCTTTGCGGCGGGCTCTGGTGAAAACCAGCGGCCCCTTAGACTCCGCTACCTGGTATGGTCCGAGTCATCTGCCACACAGGTCAAGCAGATCCACATCCACCTGTGTTCCTGTCTTCTGAAACGTGAGTGTTACAATCAGTAGCTGGAGGCACACTAAGAACAGTAACAAGGTTGGCCAGCATGGAGAAGGTAAGATCAATTTCTTCGCTTTATTGAAGAATTCGCATAGCGTACAAGGTAAATATACATGCAATGTATGCACCTGATGTGTTTCGCACTTAGTACACTTAGTCATTAGTAGCTTGAGGCACACTCTTATTATTTCGCAGCTGGAGACAAGCTAAAAAAAATTAAAAGGTTGTCCAGCACCAAGGGGGTAAGATTAATTTCCTTGCTTTATTGAAGAATCCACATAACATACAGGGTAGACATAAGTACAATGTATGCACCACTTAACATGTTTCGTGCCCAGTTGTGCTTAGTCATCAGTAGCTGGAGGCACACTAAGAGCAATAAAAAGGTTGTCCAACAAGAAGGTGGTAAGATGAATTTTCTTGCTTTATGCAGAATCCATATAACATACAGGGGTAGACATATGGGCGATGTATGCACTTGAAGTGTTTCACGCTCAGTTGCTCTTAGTCATCAGTAACTGGAGGCACACTGGCTGGAAAACACTGGCCTAGAGTGGTGTAAATCGTGGTCTCTCAATCATGGTAAGACTACAACTCCCAGAGTGCTCTGACAGCCTGCAGTTGGCAGGTCATTTTGCGAGTTGCAGTTTACACTATATAAAAGTATTCATCTCATAAATATGTGAAACTCCATAATTCAATTTAAATGCTTGTTCATCATTCCTGGGTTTTAGGAAATATTTGGACTATACATGAAGAAATTTACTATTTTTCTTTTTTTTGTATATTTTGTAAGGGGTTTATTTCGATCTGATCTCCTCAAGGCCCCAAGGTGACCCTGCAGTCTCCTGCGCACAGTAATAGTCATGCTTAGATAGTCCGTATTAGCCGATCGCTGCCGCTGAATGATTCCTCTGTTTTGGATGGAAAAAATGAGTTCGCACAAATATTTGTAAAGTGGCTTTTCGGGGGATCAGGAGCTAATGAATCGCTCTGGAAACTATCCATGCAAGCCACAGGCCGAAGTTTATGTTGCCGAAAATAGGATTAACCCTATAATTATCTCAAAATCCGAAAATAGAACCAAAGTTTGGCAGAGAATATATATGTATATATATATATATATATATATATATATATATATATATATATAGTCTCACTTTACTAGAGGTTTCTTTGATCTTTAAAGAACAGTGGTCTCAAACTGTGGTCCTCCAGATGTGGCAAAACTTCAACTCCCAGCATGCCCGGACAGCCAGTGGCTGTCCGGGCATGCTGGGAGTTGAAGTTCTGCAACATCTGGAGGATCACAGTTTGAGACCACTGTTGTAGAACATGAGGCCACGTTTATCTAGCCATCTGTTTATATAGGATTCACTAGTAAAATATGATTGATTTTGTCTTCAAGGTCATACGGCTGATTAAAGGGACCGGTCATGATGAAGATGGTGTCAGATCTGCAGGCTGTCAAAGAAGATTGATGTATATATTTGAGGGGAAATGTTTGGAAGAACATTAGGATATCTTTCTATGCTGAGGACTCTATATCCAGAGATAGCTGTCAGTCACTGACAGGACCGCCCACTGGACTACTTTCTATACTGAGGAGTCCAGTGGGTGGTCCTACACAGTTATGGGCAGCCTTCTGTATGTGACTTTACTTCCAGAGATAGCTGTTAGTCACTGACAGGACTGCCCACTGGACTTCTTTCTATGCAGAGGAGTCCAGTGGGCTGTCCTACTCAGTAAATGACAGTGCCACATATGGGCAGGGAACAGTGAAGCCTTAACTCACCCACAGCCACTGTACCTACCTAATGCCTATCCACCCTTAATGACGTATCGACAACCACGATGACAAACTCTCCCTGCTAAGTGCTAGGGCAGCGTTGTCAAAATAATAAAATACAAAAACGGTAGGAGTTGGAGAACAGCTGGAAGCACACAAACTAACAGAGATACACAAATACACACACGGTCAAATCAGTGTCAGTCTAGCCAAGGTTGGTACCAGGAGATAGCGGAGTACAGGGAAGCAGAGCAAGAGAAGAGTCAAGGGAAAAGCCAAAAATCAATAAACAAGAAGGTATCCAGTAAGCAGGAGGTGTCAGCTAAGGTATAACCTTTCACAGACAATGAACTGATCACTGCTCTTGGCGTTTATAGGCAGGTGATCAGGAATACACCTTCCTGATATGTAGCAGAGCTGAGAACCACACTCAGACGACACAGGTGAGCTTCAAGCAGCTACAGCCCAACTAGTGTCATTTAACTCTCCGAGTACGGACAGAGCCAGACGCTACAGACAGCTTTCCCTAAATAACTCTACATCCAAAGATACCTGTCAATAACTGACAGGACCGCCCCCTGGACTTCTTTCTATGCGGAGGAGTACAGTGAGCAGTTCTACTCAGTAACTGACAGTCTTCCATATATGGCTCAGAAATAGCTGTCAGTCACTTACAGGACCGCCTACTGGACTTCTTTTTATATGCTTAAGTGGGTGGTCTTATTGGTAATTGAAAGATATGACATTTATATGAGAGGAGGCTGTCAATTGCTTTCAGTAGCATTGGGCTCCTAGATCAAATGATGCTGGATATTCCAAATGTGCTGTGTAAAATCTATCTCTGAATGAGAGCAGGCTGTCAATCACCAGTTGGGACCGCCTACTGGACTTCTGAGCATTGAAAAAGCATCAATATAAATCAGTAAAGTACTAGTCAGATTATAACTCTACATCCAGAGATAGCTGTCAGTCACTGGCAGGACCACCCACTCTGTGAGGAGTCCAGTGGGTGGTCCTACTCAGTGATTGACAAAATTCCCTTGATAGCTCTACATCCAGAGATAGCTGTCAGTCACTGACAGACTGGACTTCTACCTATTCTTAGGTGCTAAGTGGGTGGTCTTATTGGTGATTGACAGATATCTTTATATGAGAGAATGCTGTCAATCACTGAGTAGGACTTCCCACTGGACTCCTAGGTCAAATTATACTGGAATATTTTCCCATAAAATGATGTATCAGCTGAACTCTACACCGCAGTGATAACAACTTCCTGTGGAGTATACAACAGTTGATAAGTACTGGAAGGATTAAAATTTTTATATAGAAGTCATTTACAAATCTGTTTAACTTTCTGACACAAGTTGATTTAAAAGAAATAGTTTCCCACCGGAGAACCCCTTTAAAAATACATTTACACTATACTTCGTTTTTGGATAACCAAAAGGGAAATTAAAAAAGTGATCACAATTCCAGCCCATGGCCGACATTTATCATGGTCTTTAGACAGTTTTCTGTGTCTAGAAAAGGCGCAAAAAAGGCGCAAGCAGGGTTTATTTTCGCCTTTTGGTTTACACATTTCTGCTGATTTTGAGTTGCAATCCACTGATTTTGGAAATACACATGATATGGAAGGTTTTTATGAACTGTGCCTTTTTGTGAAATGGCGCAAAAAAAAAAAAAGCGCAACTCCACTGAAAAGTCTCTAAAAGTACACCAGCCCAGACTTAGCTTAGCTTTTTGGTGTATGTGAAGAGAAAAATTTCAGAAAATGTGACCTGCACAAAATTTATCAAATGCTTCGTGACCAGTTAAAGGGGTACTACAGGGGAAGACTTTATTTATTTATTTATTTATTTTAATCAACTGGTGCCAAAAAGATAAACAGATTTGTAAATTACTTCAATTAAAAAATCTAAATCTTTCCAGTACTTATCAGCTGCTGTTATGATCCACAAGAAGTTATTTTCACTTTGAATTTCCTTTCTGCTTGACCACAGTGCTCTCTGCTGACCCCTCTGTCCATTTTAGGAACTGTCCAGAGCAGGAGAGGTTTTCTATTGGGATTTGCTCCTACACTGCACAGTTCCTAAAATGGAAAGAGGTGTCAGCAGAGAGCACTGTGGTCAGGCAGAAAGGAAATTCAAAAAGAAAAGAACTTCCTTTGGATCATACTGCAGCTGATAAGTACTGGAAGGATTAAGATTTTTTAATAGAAGTAATTTACAAATCTGTTTAACTTTCTGGCACCAGTTGATTTAAAAAAAAAAAAAAAAAATGTTTTCCAGTGGAGTACCCCTTTAATAAATTAGGTGCACCTACACATTACCAGCACACAAAAAAAGGTGTAGAAAAATTATTCACTTAGGCTGCATACACATCTCGTTTTTGCAATACGGTTCCCGTATCGGGTTTTTTGTACAAAACGTATCTCTCAAAACCGGACAAACCGTATACAACCGTATATACCTTTGTACGGTTTTAAAGCGTTTACGGTTTGAAAATGGATGTCCAGTTGCATACGGTTTAATAGGTTTTTTTTGAAAGAAAGAAAAAACGGATACGGTTTTATGTTTGTCCTTAAATGGGCACTCTCTCATTAAAACTAATTTTTGCTATTGCACTCCTTATGGTAAATAAAAAAGATTTCTAATATACTTGGTTTAAAAAAAATGAAGTTTTCTATGTTTTATTTGTGCTTTAAAAAGCTCAAGAGCACATTTCCCCCCATCTTATACACAGACTTAGGACCGAAGTCCAAACACAGAAAGTGCAGCCTGGAGTGCTGAGGGGGGGGGGGATGTCCAGCCAAAAGCATATGGCAGTTACGTGTGAGAGGAGCTATGATTGGATGAGGCTGGACACACCCCCCTCAGCACTCCAGGCTGCACTTCCTGTGTTTGGACTTCGGTCCTAAGTCTGTGTATAAGATAGGGGAAAATGGAGCTTTTTTAACCCCTTAAGGACTGAGCCCTTTTTCACCTTAAGGACTCAGCCATTTTTTGCAATTCTGACCACTGTCACTTTAAACATTAATAACTCTGGAATGCTTTTAGTTATCATTCTGATTCCGAGATTGTTTTTTCGTGACATATTCTACTTTAACTTAGTGGTAAAATTTTGTGGTAACTTGCATCCTTTCTTGGTGAAAAATCCCAAAATTTGATGAAAAATTTGAAAATTTTGCATTTTTCTAACTTTGATGCTCTCTGCTTGTAAGGAAAATGGATATTCAAAATATTTTTTTTTTTATTCACATATACAATATGTCTACCTTATGTTTGCATCTTAAAATTGACAAGTGTTTACTTTTGGAAGACACCAGAGGGCTTCAAAGTTCCGCAGCAATTTTCCAATTTTTCACAAAATTTTGAAACTCGCTTTTTTTCAGGGACCAGTTCAGGTTTGAAGTGGATTTGAAGGGTCTTCATATTAGAAATACCCCACAAATGACCCCATTATAAAAACTGCACCCCCCAAAGTATTCAAAATGACATTCAGTAAGCGTTTTAACCCTTTACGGGTTTCACAGGAATAGCAGCAAAGTGAAGGAGAAAATTCACAATCTTCATTTTTTACACTCGCATGTTTTTGTAGACCCAATTTTTGAATTTTTGCAAGGGGTAAAAAGGAGAAAATTTTTACTTGTATTTGAAACCCAATTTCTCTCGAGTAAGGACATACCTCATATGTCTATGTAAAGTGTTCGGCGGGCGCAGTAGAGGGCTCAGAAGGGAAGGAGCGACAAATGGTTTTTGGGTGGGCATGTCACATTTAGGAAGCCCCTATGGTGCCAGAACAGCAAAAAAAAACACATGGCATACCATTTTGGAAACTAGACCCCTCGGGGAACATAACAAGGGGTAAAGTAAACCTTAATACCCCACAGGTGATTCACAACTTTTGCATACGTAAAAAAAAAAAAAAAAAAAAATTCCCTAAAATGCTTGGTTTCCCAAAAGTTTAACATTTTTAAAAAGGGTAATAGCAGAAAATACCCCCCAAAATTTGAAGCCCAATTTCTCCCGATTCAGAAAACACCCCATATGGGGGTGAAAAGTGCTCTGCTAGCGCACTACAGGTCTCAGAAGAGAAGGAGTCACATTTGGCTTTTTTGAAGGAAATTTTGCTCTGGGGGCATGCCGCATTTAGGAAGCCCCTATGGTGCCAGGACAGCAAAAAAAACCACATGGCATACCATTTTGGAAACTAGACCCCTTGGGGAACGTAACAAGGGGTAAAGTGAACCTTAATACCCCACAGGGGTTTCGCAACCTTTGCATATGTAAACAAAAAAAAAAATTTACCTAAAATGCTTGGTTTCCCAAAAAATTTACTTTTTTACAAAGGGTTAAAGCAGAAAATACCCCCCAAAATTTGAAGCCCAATTTCTCCCGATTCAGAAAACACCCCATATGGGGGTGAAAAGTGCTCTGCTGGCGCACTACAGGTCTCAGAAGAGAAGGAGTCACATTTGGCTTTTTGAAAGCAAATTTTGCTCTGGGGGCATGCCACATTTAGGAAGCCCCTATGGTGCCAGGACAGCAAAAAAACCCACATGGCATACCATTTTGGAAACTAGACCCCTTGGGGAATGTAACAAGGGGTAAAGTGAACCTTAATACCCCACAGGGGTTTCGCAACTTTTGCATATGTAAAAAAAAAAAATTACCTAAAATGCTTGGTTTCCCCAAAAATTTACTTTTTTACAAAGGGTTAAAGCAGAAAATACCCCCCAAAATTTGAAGCCCAATTTCTCCCGATTCAGAAAACACCCCATATGGGGGTGAAAAGTGCTCTGCTGGCGCACTACAGGTCTCAGAAAAGAAGGAGTCACATTTGGCTTTTTGAAAGCAAATTTTGCTCTGGGGGCATGCCACATTTAGGAAGCCCCTATGGTGCCAGAACAGCAAAAAAAAAAAAAACATGGCATACCATTTTGGAAACTAGACCCCTCGAGGAACGTAACAAGGGGTTAAGTGAACCTTAATACCCCACAGGTGTTTCACGACTTTTGCATATGTAAAAAAAATAATTTTTTTTTTTACCTAAAATGCCTCTTTTCCCAAAAATTTTACATTTTTAAAAAGGGTAAAAGCAGAAAATACCCCCCAAAATTTGTAACACAATTTCTCCCGAGTACGGCGATACCCCATATGTGGCCGTAAACTGTTGCCTTGAAATACGACAGGGCTCCAAAGTGAGAGCGCCATGCGCATTTGAGGCCTAAATTAGGGACTTGCATAGGGGTGGACATAGGGGTCTTCTACGCCAGTGATTCCCAAACAGGGTGCCTCCAGCTGTTGTAAAACTCCCAAAAATGCCTGGACAGTCAGTGGCTATCTGGCAATACTGGGAGTAGTTGTTTTGCAACAGCTGGAGGCTCCGTTTTGGAAACAGTGGCGTACCAGACGTTTTTCATTTTTCTTGGGGAGGGGGGCTGTGTAGGGGTATGTGTATATGTAGTGATTTTTACTTTTTATTTTATTTTGTGTTAGTGTAGTGTAGTGTTTTTAGGGTACAGTCACATGGGCGGGGGTTCACAGTAGTTTCACGCTGGCAGTTTGAGCCGCAGCTCAAACTTGCAGCTGGATACTTACTGTAATCCTCCGCCCATGTGAGTGTACCCTGTACGTTCACATTGGGGGGGGGGGGGGGGGAACATCCAGCTGTTGCAAAACTACAACTCCCAGCATGTACGGTCTATCAGTGCATGCTGGGAGTTGTAGTTTTGCAACAGCTGGAGGCACACTGGTTGTGAAACACAGAGTTTGGTAACAAACTCAGTGTTTTGCAACCAGTGTGCCTTCAGCTGTTGCAAAAGCTACAACCCCCAGCATGTACGGACAGCGGAAGGGCATGCTGGGTCTTGTAGTTATGCAACAGCTGGAGGCATACTACTTTGGCTGGGGATGCTGGGGACTGTAGTTATGCAACAGCTGGAGACACACTGGTTTGCTACATAACTCAGTGTGCCTTCAGCTGTTGCAAAACTACAACTCCCAGCAGTCACCGACAGCCAACGGGCATGCTGGGAGTTGTAGTTATGCAACCAGCAGATGCACTACTACAACTCCCAGCATGCACTTTAGCTGTTGGTGCAAGCTGGGAGTTGTAGTTACACAACAGCTGAAGGTACACTTTTCCATAGAAAAAATGTGCCTCCAGCTGTTGCAAAACTACAAGTTCCAGCATGCCCATAAGGGCATGCTGGGAGTTGTGGTGGTCTGCCTCCTGCTGTTGCATAACTACAGCTCCCAGCATGCCCTTTTTGCATGCTGGGAGCTGTTGCTAAGCAACAGCAGGAGGCTGTCACTCACCTCCAACGATCCTCGCCGCACAGGTCAGTCCCTCGTCGTCTCCGCCGCGGCCGTCGCTCCTGGGGCCCCGATCCCAAGATTGACGCTGGGGATCGGGGTCCCCAGCACCCGGGGTGCACGTCCCGCACCCGCTCATGTCCTCCAGAAGAGGGGCGGAGCGGGTTGCGGGAGTGACACCCGCAGCAGGCGCCCTGATTGGTCGGCCGGTAATCCGGCCGACGAATCAGGGCGATCGTGAGGTGGCACCAGTGCCACCTCACCCCTGCAGGCTCTGGCTGTTCGGGGCCGTCGGAGACGGCCCCGAACAGCCTTTAATTCCGGGTCACCGGGTCACTGGAGACCCGATTGACCCGGAATCTGCCGCAGATCGCTGGACTGAATTGTCCAGCGATCTGCGGCCATCGCCGACATGGGGGGGCATAATGACCCCCCTGGGCGATATGCCCCGATGCCTGCTGAACGATTTCAGCAGGCATCGGGCACCGGCTCCCCTCCGGCTAGCGGCGGGGGGCCGGGATTTGACAGGACGTACTCAAACGTCCTGAGTCCTTAAGGGGTTAAGCACAAATAAAACATAGAAAATTTCATTTTTTTTTTATTTTAAACAAAGTATATTAGAAATACTTTTTATTTACCATAGCAATAGCAAAAATTTATTTTAATGAGAGTGACCCTTTAATTCAATAAAGTTCTTCTTGTTCTATTTGCGGGAAGAACCTTCGGCGTGCACTGCGCATGTGCAAACTGCAAAACCGTATTGTGCAATCCGAATGAGACCGTACGCACATACGGTTCTGTATGTTTCCAAAAAAAAAAAAAAAACGTATACGGTTGTATCAGGTTTTTCACCCGGACATAAAACAGTAGTAGACTACGGCTTTGTGTACGGGGAAAAAAACGGATAAAACCGCAAATGATGCAAAACGTACCATGTTTGGCATACGGTTTTCAATGACATATACATACGGTTTGCAGACTGATGTGAATGCCGCCTTACACCTACAATGATAAATGCCGCCTGTTGTGTCTATAGATCTTCTAGACGCAGTCATGGTCACGGAGGAGGACTCACCGGTCAGGAATTCCTTCAATGACTTTCATGTCCCGGAGTTTGGCCGGAGTGAAGTGACCTGATCTGGTCTGGATGCTTCACTGATCCGAGGAGATGGATGACACATGGACGTTCAGATGAACGGTCCTGTCATTGTGTAGTGCGCGATGATCTGCAAGTTACATGGCTCGGTAGAGCAGCACATTGTACTTTTCGGTGCCGACTTGTAGAGGACACATAAGTTAAAGGGGTACTCTGGTGGAAAACTTTTTTTTTTATTTTTTTTATTATTTTAAATCAACTGGTGGCAGAAAGTTAAACAGATTTGTAAATGACTTCTATTAAAAAAATCTTAATCCTTCCAGTACTTATTAGCTGCTGAATACCACAGAGGGAATTATTTTCTTTTTGGAACACAGAGCTCTCTGCTGACATCATGAGCACAGTGCTCTCTGCTGACATCTCTGTGACCATTTTAAGAACTGTCAAGAGTAGGAGAAAAACCCCACAGGAAATATATGCTGCTCTGGACAGTTCCTAAAATGGACAGAGATGTCAACAGAGAGCACTGTGCACGTGATGTGTTCCAAAAAGATAAGAATTTCCTCTGTAGTATTCAGCAGCTAATAAGTACTGGAAGGATTAAAGATTTTTTAATAGAAGTAATTTACAAATCTGTTTAACTTTCTGTCCCCAGTTGATTAAAAAAAAAAAAAAAAAGTTTTCCACCGGAGTACCCCTTTAAAAATAGGACAACGATCTATCAAGTTCCACCTTCTTAGACATCGGTATTTGGTTGAGATGAATGTTAAACCCCTGAACATTTTTCACCTATGTGCCCGGAAAAGAAAAAAAAAATGTTCTCCTAAAACGGTGATCTCCAAACGGTGTACCTCCAGATGTTGCAAAACTACAACTCCCAGCCTGCTCGGACAGCCTGCGGCTGTCCGGGCAGGCTGGGAGTTGTAGTTTTGCACAAGGTGAAGGTCCACTGTTTGGAGACCACTCTCCATGACCATACAGAGTTACATTTAAAAAATAAAAAAAATAAAAAATGCATATATGCGCACAAACCTGGAAAAAATTAAAGGGGTACTCCGGTGGAAAACAAATGTTGTCAAAACAACTGGCGCCAGAAAGTTAAACAGATTTGTAAATGACTTCTATTTAAAAGTCTTAATCCTTTCAGTACTTATCAGCTGCTGTATACTACAGAGGAAGTTGTGTAGTTCTTTCCTGTCTGACCACAGTGCTCTCTGCTGCCACCCCTGTCCATGTCTGGAACTGTCCAGAGTAGAAGCAAATTCCAATAGCTATCCTCTCCTGCTCTGGACAGTTCCTGACATGGACAGAGGTGTCAGCAGAGAGCACTGTGGTCAGACTGGAAAGAACTACAAAACTTCCTCTGGAGCACACAGCTCAATTACTGGGACTGTATAGAACCCTTTCCTAGATGATTCCTTTCCATGCACCTGAAGACTTTTAGTCTTTTTCAAAGACCTTAAAAACATACCTATAATAAACAGCTTGTGGACGGAACTGTGTTATTTTTATTAATTTTTTTCTGCCGAAAGACCCGTCAAGAAACCCTTCCAACCAAAGGGAATTTTTAGAAGTTCTCTCTATGATCATAGAGATGAGTGCAGGGAGGGGATAGAGAGGACTGTGCAGCTGTAAAGATATGGCCACATAGTTCTCTCTATGATCATAGGGATTAGTGCAGGGAGGGGATAGAGAGGACTGTGCAGCTGTAATTGTATGACCACACAGTTCTCTCTATGATCATAGAGATGAGTGCAGGGAGGGGATAGAGAGGACTGTGCAGCTGTAAAGATATGGCCACACAGTTCTCTCTATGATCATAAAGATGAGTGCAGAGAGGGAATAGAGAGGACTGTGCAGCTGTAATTGTATGACCACACAGTTCTCTCTATGATCACAGAGGTAAATGCAGGGAAGGGATAGAGATGACTGTGCAGCTGTAAAGATATGGCCACACAGTTCTCTCTATGATCATAAGGATGAGTGCAGAGAGGGAATAGAGAGGACTGTCCAGCTCTAAATGTATGGCCACATAGTTCTCTCTATGATCATAGAGATTAGTGCAGGGAGGGGATAGAGATGACTGTGCAGCTGTAACTGTATGACCACACAGTTCTCTCTATGATCATAGAGATGAGTGCAGGGAGGGGATAGAGAGGACTGTGCAGCCCTAACTGTATGGCCACACACTTCTATGTAGGATTATATGAGTCCAGGTAGTTGGCAGAGAAGACTGTGCAGCTGTACCTGTAAGGTCATATAGTTCTATATATGATCATGGAAATAAGTGCAGGGAGTGGATAGAGAGGACTGTTCAGCTGTAACTGCATGGCCACACAGTTTTGTCTATAATCTTAAGGATGAGTGCAGGTAGGGGACATAGAAGACTGTGAAGCTGTAACTATATGGTCACACAGTTCTCTCTATGATCATAGAGGTGAGTGCAGGGAAGGGATAGAGAGAACTGTGCAGCTGTAACTATATGACAACACAGTTCTCTCTATGATCATAGAGGTGAGTGCAGGGAAGGGATAGAGAGAACTGTGCAGCTGTAACTGTAAGGTTATACAGTTCTCTCTGTGATCAGAGATAGGTGCAGGGAGGGGATAGAGAGGACTTTGCAGCTATAACTATATGACAACACAGTTCTCTCTATGATCATAGAGATGAGTGCAGGGAGGGGATAGAGAGAACTGTGCAGCTGTAACTGTAAGGTCATACAGTTCTCTCTGTGATCAGAGATAGGTGCAGGGAGGGGATAGAGAGGACTTTGCAGCTATAGCTGCCTAGAAGCATGAAGAAATATATCACAAATAAATTATCAAACCATAAAAATATGATCTGCTTTATTTTAAGATTTGAAAGAAAATTGAGAATTGTTTAGGTCTTAAGGGGTTAAAGAAAAATGATGAAATCTTGCTAAATCGATTGTGTTTGTATGTAGACATGGCATCGTCACACTGTGTCAGGCATAAATCACTCGCTGTGCCCTCAGCACTCACCATGACCCTCTGGATCAGATAACTTGACAATATTAGACATTTGGATATAGTGGAACTTCCAAAGGGAAATTTACCCAGAAAGTGATGATCCGGTGACGGCCGTGTGAGCAGCGACAAGTGTCCCCGCCATGTGCACCCAAAATTTATGGCATGAAGAGAGTCGTGATTTTCTTTCCCGTTCTCTGATCTTCAGGGTCATGGGATGAGTCTTGTTAATTTCCTGTCACATTACTGGAAGAGTCCCAAGAACGTATGCAACCGAGAGCGTGTAGAAACCTTGTGTGTGGGAACTTCGCTCTCCGCCACGGTCAACAACATGGAACAAGGGATGGAAAAAATAATAGCGGAGAGATTAATCATGGTGACACCGAACAACAGAAGAGCGAGGGAGAGGAAAAACATCAAGGAGAACTCAGTCCATTGTCTTCACCGCAGAGTTGTACATCACTTCTATTTAAATATCTTTATCCTTCCAGTACTTATCAGCTGCTGTATGCTCCACAGGAAGTTGTGTAGTTCTTTACAGTCTGATCCCTCTGCTGACACCTCTGTCCATGTCAGGAACTGTCCGCTGCAGGCATCCTCCATTGTATGCATTTTTATGCTGGGGATCGCCCCTAGCAAAGGACTACAAGGGCAGGATCCCCAATGCATTTGGGGTTGAGCACCTCCAGTCATTTGAGACCACGTTTTTTGTTAAAGGGGTACTCCGTTACCTTGCTTTCGGAGTTCCGCTCCCCAGCGTCCAGAAGTTATTGTTCCGAACGATGTGTGTGCGGGCTTCCGTGTTCAGGGCCGCCCCTCGTTACGTCACGCCCGCCCCCTCAACAAAAGTCTATGGGTAAGGGGCGTGACGGCCGTCGTTCCAGAGGTGTCAGCAGAGAGCACTGTGGTAAGACAGAAAGGAAATTAAAAAAGCAGCTGATAAGTACTGGAAGGATTAAGATTTTTTTTTTTTAATATAAGTAATTTACAAATCTGTTTAACTTTCTGAAACCAGTTGATTAAAAAAAAAAAAAAAATGTTTTTTAGTAGAGTACCCCTTTAATGTTGGTAGGGATAGCCTTGCCCTTTTATAAGGAACTGAAATCTGGATTTGGGCACATGTATGGCCCTTCAGACAATCTGTAATGCTGAGCACGATGTATTATGTAAAAACAATCTGACATACATCAGATAAAGCATGAAATTGTGGTGGCCCAGTACAGGAGTTGTTATTCTGTACGCCTGCCTGTCCTGTAAGGTGGCTTCTTTGTCGGTGTTCCCCTGGGTCCACATCCCTCCTAAGGGCCATAAAGTATATTAAGTTCTCATGTTATATGCTAATTAATCTTTTGAGGCATTTGTCTCTTTAAATCTTTGTTGTCAAGGCCCATGTTACCAAGGAAGGTGTAAGGTGAACAGGTGACTTGTTGGTGACCAATGGGACATCTCTAAATTGCTCCCATATATAGCTGGGAGGAGATAGCCGCCTAGTGAGTTCTAGTCAGTTCTGCTGAGGTAAAGCCAAGTGAAGACCTGAGAAGTTTGTCTGGTGTTCCTGAGGGAGGCCAAGGCCTAGTCAGTCACACAGCCACGCAGCTGTGGGAAAGGGTGTAATGCGGGGCATATGGAAATATGGAATTACCCTAGGGGCAGATGGCATTAACCCCTTGTATTCGTGACGCCAGGGCGTGGTTTATCCTCAATACCACCCGAAGGTTACATAGTTACATAGTTAGTACGGTCGAAAAAAGACATATGTCGATCAAGTTCAACCAGGGAATTAAGGGGTAGGGATGTGGCGCGATATTGGGGAAGGGATGGGATTTTATATTTCTTCATAAGCATTGATGTTATTTTGTTCCAGGAATGTATCTAATCCTGTTTTAAAGCTGTTAATTGTTCCTGCTGTGACCAGTTCCTGAGGTAGACCGTTCCATAAATTCACAGTCCTCACGGTAAAGAAGGCGTGTCGCCCCTTGAGACTAAACTTTTTCTTCTCCAGACGGAGGGAGTGCCCCCTCGTCCTTTGGGGGGGGTTTAACCTGGAACAGTTTTTCTCCATATTTTTTGTATGGGCCATTTATATACTTATATACGTTTATCATATCCCCCCTTAAACGTCTCTTCTCAAGACTAAACAATTGCAACTCCTTTAATCTCTCCTCATAGCTAAGATGTTCCATGACCCATATTAGTTTAGTCGCGCGTCTCTGCACCCTTTCCAGCTCCGCAGTGTCCCTTTTATGGACAGGTGCCCAAAACTGAACAGCATATTCCAGGTGAGGCCGTACCAATGATTTATAAAGGGGGAGTATTATGTCCCTGTCCCTTGAGTCCAAGGTATACCATTGGATCCTGGGCTAGGCACGGGGGCAATAATGACTCAGACGCCAAGTTACGGAACAAAGGCAGCTTTACTGAATTAGACAGGTGGAATAGTCTATACAGCTTAGCCAGGCCCACGGAGGTGAGCAGTGACTTCAGAGACATTAGGGCTTGCTGGGACTTGCAGTGGACTGGGACAATTCTGATGCAGGCCACGCTGACTCAAGACAAGTTGACTTTGACTTGACTGACTATACCCCGTTTGTAGCTTACCAGCTGTGACTTGGATCTGGGGGTAGTGGACTTGTAGACTTGTGGCTGCTTGACAGACTTTAGGTCTCTTCTGGACTCCTGACACACCTAGGACTGCACTTTGGTTCAACAAAGACTTAGGGGGAGATTTATCAAAACCTGTGCATAGGAAGAGTGGTGCAGTTGCCCATAGCAACCAATCAGATTGCTTCTTTCATTTTCCACAGGCCTCTTTAGAGGCCTGTGGAAAATGAAAGAAGCAATCTGATTGGTTGCTATGGGCAACTGCACCACTCTTCCTATGCACAGGTTTTGATAAATCTCCCCCCTTAGTCTCCAAAGAGAATAGCGTGAAGAGACTCCTCCCAGGGCTTATATAGGGGAGACTCTGGTGGGGTTCCATAGGTCACCCTTCGGTCACATGGTCACTGACACCTCACTGGGTTACAGTCACATGACAGATGTTCTTAAAGCTACAACATTTTATATAAATGACATAGCATAACCATAACTGTACAAGGGGAACAGATGCAGGGGGGCCCAGGGAACACTGCAGGGAGGCTGCCTGACAGGGCAGCAAGGGTGCATGGGTACAACTCCTGTACCGGGCCACCACACAGCCACTACCAGTTAACCCCTGCAGGTGAAAGTCAAAGCCTGATGGTAAGCACAAATACAGGGGACAAGTCTAGTCAAGATAGTTAAGTCTGTCAAATTACTAAATTCATCGTGGGTTGCACAAGTCAGTCCAAGTCCACTACAAAGCCAACAAGCTTCCTAAAGTTCACCGAGCATCTCCTTGGTCCTAAACTGAGCTGTAAAGACTATAACACCTTGTCTGCCTCAGTAAAGTTCTATTGTTCCATATCCTAGCATCGGAGTGATTATTTACCCCGCGCCTGGCCCAGAAATCATCAGCCATACCTTGGGTGGTGTAGAGGATAACCTCGCCCCGGCGTCACGAACACAAAGAGTTAATGTCATCTGCCCTAAGGGTTAATAACATCTGCCCTTCCAACACCATCACTACAAAATCATAATATATTATACCATATAACAAATATAGGTCCCCTAGAATACAAATCTTACTGTCATAAGAGTTGTGTTCGCACCAGGGCATTACATGGAGCATTGATCTCAGTGGGAATCTTTTAATTCTACTATGGCGTTGCTTGGGGACCTGAACCTTTACTCCCCATGTATTACAGAAGTGTCCAGCCTCTGGATACCCCCAGGACTTATCATCGGGGGGGGGGGGGGGGGGTCCGTCAAACAAGAAGCAATTGTCCGAAGCAGATAAACCCCCTCAGTAGCGCTTTGTTTGGTAAGAAGCTTTACTCCATTAATAGTGTGGAATGGGGAATTGCTGGAAGGGAATTAAACGAGTCATGAAAAAGTATCAATCCCAGTATTACCGCTATCAAAGCTGATGAAATGACGGTGACGCGGTGAGATTGTGGTTTGGAAATGATGGCAGTGATTTCTTTTTGTTAGAAATGTCTTTTGTTGTCTTAATCTGCAAACTGAATAATGCTATAAAACAGCGAGCAAACATTTATCTTAGATTAGAAAACTTCTGCCCATTGCATTGAGTTTCCGCTTTACTTCATTTTTTTATTATCCTTTGCTACACCTTGGTCTAAAGGTCTTTTTACTTCCTCACAGTGACATCATATAAACTTCCTACCTTATTTTATCTCCTCGCAAATCCACAAACTATAGTAGAGGCAGATAAGGGTGTGTTCACACAATGCAGCCAAATCGTGCACTCACAGGGGGATAGCCACCCCTGAATGAGTGGGGATAGCCTTCCCTGAATGAGTGGGCTTTCATAGATAGCCTTCACTGACTGGGGAAAGTTTAGGTATGTGGTACGTGGGGTGCATGTCACCAGGGCTGGCGCTATGATAAGGCAGCTAAGGCAGCTGCCTTAGGGCGCCGGCAGTGGGAGTCAGAAAAATGTACACATCTCAGGGAAACAAAAAACAAATGTAGGCTGTGCATATGACTTTTAAATGGGGGATTTAGGTCAATATGCCAGTACCAATCACCCAGTCAAAGGTATCAATGAAGTAGTAAATCTGACAATATCTGGATGTAGAGGAAATTGACTAGTGGATCATATATATACCATATAAACATCTTTAGTAAATAAACAGGTAAACATTACCCATGTAAACATTTTAACAGTGCAATAACCATCCTAGAACTATTTCTGAATGTAGGACACCCCAGCAGTAGAGGGACTTAAAGGGATACTCTACCCCTAGACATCCTATCCCCTATCCAAAGGATAGGGGATAAGATGTCTGATCGTGGGGGTCCCGCCACTGGGGACCCCCGCAATATCACACGCAGCACCCACCTGTTACTGCTCCGGAAGTGCTGGAGGGTCTGGCTCCCGAACAAGGGGACGGAAGATGGTGACATCACTACTCCGCCCCTGTGTGACGTCACGCCCCGCCCCCTCAATGCAAGTCTATGGGAGGGGGCGTGATGGCTGTCACGCCCCCTCCCATAGACTTGCATTGAGGGGGTGGGCGGGACATCACACGGGGGCAGGGTCACGATCTTCCGTCCCCTTGGTTGGGAGCCAGACCCTCCAGCGCTTCCGGATAAGATGTCTAGGGGTGGAGTACCCCTCTAAATGGGCACTAACATTTAAACAAATTTTGGCTATTGCCCTCCTTATGGTAAATAAAAAAAATATGTCTAATGTACTTTGTTTAAAAAAAAAAAAAATCATAATTTTTCTATGTTTTATTTGTGTTTAAAAAAGCTGCCACTAGGTGTCTCCCTACTTGTTCGGAGCACATTTCCCCCCTATCTCTTGAACAGACTTTGGACTCCTGCTGGCCAGGCAGAAGTCCAAAATCAGGAAATGCAATCTGGAGTGTTGAGGGGTGTGTGCAGCCTTATCCAATCATAGCTCTTCTTACACTGAACTGCTCTGGACTGTGTGTAGCAGAGTGAGGGAGGAAGTTCTCCCCTGTATGTCTTCAGATGATGTCACGCCTGCTGGGGAACGCCCCTTCCTGTGAATCTGACTAAGACTGAGCAGAAAATACAGAGCAATGTCAAGGTAGAAAACTAAAAAATTATAAAAATAAAGGCAGGGGGAGGTTTATCATGATGGGGGCAGTGAACTGGGGGATTATAAAATTTAACAAGATCATGAGAGGTATTCTTTAAGAGTCCACCAGGTCAGGTCCATCAGAGACCGGACCGGAATGCTCAGGAGCATGTAGTTCTGACAGCTGTTTCATGCCCATGATGGTCACGAAACGGCTGTCAGAATCACATGCCCCTTAGTCTTCCTGTCTTGTCTCCGCTGTCCTTTTTGTAAGTTGTTTCAACAGCGTGCAGTATTTTAGCACTAGTGCGACCATAGCCTTATTTTCCTGATAACCCCTTATTGACCCGGCTGGTGTATAAACTGAAGAGCAAGGCGAGTGAGCACTTTCCAGTAAAAAGAATTGGGTAAAACCCACTCGCAGTCCAGGGAGAAAACTTCTCAAAAGCCTTGGCAGAGTATTTTGACACGAACTGGGACACGTGTTTGCCAATGACGAAAAAACAATTCCCCCCTGCTAAAAATATCCCTTGTCTCGGAGACACATGTATTACACAATGGCCGAGTTCTATCTCTTTGTAGTGAAGTGGCAGCATGTGACCACAGACCGCCGCGCTGATCATTTCCAGAAAGAGTAAGACTGTATATACTGTACATACTCAGTTTATTATGTGACTCGGGGTCGTTGCGGATATTACGGCTAATGTGGATCTCATTTTCCGGGCTTTTGCAATGGTGTCTGTGGATGTTATCAAAGACAATAAACAGCTCCATGTGTTTTAATGTTCACATTTCTGCACGAAAAATCTGCATGAATTTATAGCCATTCACTTCAATGGGATTCACACAGCAGAATTTGTGCTGCAGAATTTTTCGCTGCAGAAATTCTGCAAAATTTACTGCAGAATTTTCAGCAGAATTTACTGCAGAATTTTCATGTAGAATGCTGTGTGCAGAAATTCTGCCGTGTGCGAGGTGCGTGCCAGATATCTGAACAATAAAAGCAATGCAAATGGTTGAGCTGCTTAAAGGGGTATTCCAGGCAAAAACATTTTATCTCCTATTGAAAGGATAGGGGATAAGATGTCTAATCGCCGGGGGCCCACCGCTGGGACCCCCCGCGATCTCCCTGCAGCAGCCCGCATTCTGTGCGTAGCTGCGTCGGCAGTTTCGGAAACCACCGGGCTTCCGAGACGGGGACGTAACGTCACACCACGCCCCTCCATTCATGTCTATGGGAGGGGGCATTGCGGCCGTTAGCCCCCTTCCATAGAAATGAATGGAGGGGGCGTGGTGTGACGTCACGTCCCCGTCTCGGAATCCCGGCGGTTTCCAAAACTGCAGACGCAGCTACGCACAGAATGCGGGCTGCTGCAGGGAGATCGCGGGGGGGGGGGGGGGCGGGGGTGTTCCAGCGGTGGGCCCCCTGCGATCAGACATCTTATCCGCTATCCTTTTGATAGGGGATAAGATGTTTTTGCCCGGAATACCCCTTTAAGGGGACGTCTTATTGGTAATTACCCCTCTAATATGAGAGACACTCCAAGCTGGGGTGTATATATCTTTTTCCACAGCAGGAACTATGTTTCCATTAGCCAGAGTCCTGCAGGACCAGCCCTTGAGTGGAAATCTTGGGTGAGTATCTATACTTTTGTCCCGGGGAGGAGGCTCACCTTTATTGGTTGTGTACCAACACAACCACAATGCAGGCAGAGTATAAGGGGTGCAGCCTTCTGAATGTTAAGGCAAAGAAGATCCAGCTCACAAGGTTGCAGTCCAAAAATATTTTTAAAAAAATGTTTCTTTAAGCATACAGATGTAAAATCAGTACAAAAGATCTATAAAAAGAGACTGACCAGTTTCGGACAGTGTGTCCTTAGTCATGTTGGCACAGGACAGGCAGGGCTCTGTACACTGTGAACAAGCAGGGCTCTGTACACTGTGAACAAGCAGGGCTCTGTACACTGAGGACAAGCAGGGCTCTGTACACTGAGGACAAGCAGGGCTCTGTACACTGAAGACAAGCAGGGCTCTGTACACTGAGGACAAGCAGGGCTCTGTACACTGAGGACAAGCAGGGCTCTGTACACTGAGGACAAGCAGGGCTCTGTACACTGAGGACAAGCGGGGCTCTGTACACTGAGGACAAGCGGGGCTCTGTATACTGAAGACAAGCGGGGCTCTGTACACTGAGGACAAGCAGGGCTCTGTACACTGAGGACAAGCGGGGCTCTGTACACTGAGGACAAGCGGGGCTCTGTATACTGAAGACAAGCAGGGCTCTGTACACTGAGGACAAGCAGGGCTCTGTACACTGAGGACAAGCGGGGCTCTGTACACTGAGGACAAGCGGGGCTCTGTATACTGAAGACAAGCGGGGCTCTGTACACCGAGGACAAGCAGGGCCCTGTGCACCGAGGACAAGCAGGGCCCTGTACACCGAGGACAAGCAGGGCCCTGTACACCGAGGACAAGCAGGGCTCTGTACACCGAGGACAAGCAGGGCTCTGTACACCGAGGACAAGCAGGGCTCTGTACACCGAGGACAAGCAGGGCTCTGTACACCGAGGACAAGCAGGGCTCTGTACACCGAGGACAAGCAGGGCTCTGTACACCGAGGACAAGCAGGGCTCTGTACACCGAGGACAAGCAGGGCTCTGTACACCGAGGACAAGCAGGGCTCTGTACACCGAGGACAAGCAGGGCTCTGTACACCGAGGACAAGCAGGGCTCTGTACACCGAGGACAAGCAGGGCTCTGTACACCGAGGACAAGCAGGGCTCTGTACACCGAGGACAAGCAGGGCTCTGTACACCGAGGACAAGCAGGGCTCTGTACACAGAGGACAAGCAGGGCTCTGTACACAGAGGACAAGCAGGGCTCTGTACACCGAGGACAAGTAGGGCTCTGTACACAGAGGACAAGCAGGGCTCTGTACACAGAGGACAAGCAGGGCTCTGTACACAGAGGACAAGCAGGGCTCTGTACACAGAGGACAAGCAGGGCTCTGTACACAGAGGACAAGCAGGGCTCTGTACACCGAGGACAAGCAGAGCTCTGTACACCGAGGACAAGCAGAGCTCTGTACACAGAGGACAAGCAGGGCTCTGTACACAGAGGACAAGCAGGGCTCTGTACACAGAGGACAAGCAGGGCTCTGTGCACTGTGAACAAGCAGGGCTCTGTACACTGAGAACAAGCAGGGCTCTGTACCTGAGGACAAGCAGGGCTCTGTACACTGAGGACAAGCAGTGCTCTGTACACAGAGGACAAGCAGAGCTCTGTACACTGTGAACAAGCAGGGCTCTGTACACTGAGAACAAGCAGGGCTCTGTACCTGAGGACAAGCAGGGCTCTGTACACTGAGGACAAGCAGGGCTCTGTACACTGAGGATAAGCAGGGCTCTGTACACTGAGGACAAGCAGGGCTCTGTGCACTGTGAACAAGCAGGGCTCTGTGTACTGAGGACAAGCAGGGCTGTGTACACTGAGGACAAGCGGGGCTCTGTACACAGAGGACAAGCAGAGCTCTGTACACCGAGGACAAGCAGGGCTCTGTACACAGAGGACAAGCAGGGCTCTGTACACAGAGGACAAGCAGGGCTCTGTACACAGAGGACAAGCAGGGCTCTGTGCACTGTGAACAAGCAGGGCTCTGTACCTGAGGACAAGCAGGGCTCTGTACACTGAGGACAAGCAGTGCTCTGTACACTGAGGACAAGCAGTGCTCTGTACACAGAGGACAAGCAGAGCTCTGTACACTGTGAACAAGCAGGGCTCTGTACACTGAGAACAAGCAGGGCTCTGTACCTGAGGACAAGCAGGGCTGTGTACACTGAGGACAAGCGGGGCTCTGTACACTGAGGACAAGCAGGACTCTACACTGAGGACAAGCAGGGCTCTGTACACTGAGGACAAGCAGGGCTCTGTACACTGAGGACAAGCAGGGCTCTGTACACTGAGGACAAGCAGGGCTCTGTACACTGAGGACAAGCAGGGCTCTGTACACTGAGGACTAGCAGGGCTCTGTACACTAAGCCTCTGTGATATGCTCCCGGATCACACATGAGGATGATTGACAAGCCAGGAGCCTGCATAGAGCCCTGCTAGTCCCGCCCTCACTTCCTGTATTTAGATTTCTACAGGGAAAGCATTTTTTCAACTAAGAATATACACATATTTTAACCAATGTACGTTACCAATATACATATAATGGTAATATCTACATTATATAAAAAGTTTTTGCAAATGACAGGTACACTTTATCTTATAGCTAATTTGGTTACATAGATATTTGGTGAATTAATTTGACTTCCTTTCAGAATATGATAAAATATCTTCCATCCTCTGAGAGGAAAGTCCCATAATATCTCTTGGATTACTTGACAAGTAATAAAATTATTGTATCATACTTGGGGCATTGGCCAACCATTTAGATGGAAAAACGTATTAAATAAAGTATCAGCTTGAATGGTCACTGGATTACTACATAACTACTTAAAAATGTATTATCTGCCCAGAATTATGTGGAAAGTTCCAGTATCAAAAATAAATGACAAAGCCAATTTCATCATGAAAATTTCCCACCAGCCGGGAGATAGAGCTCCGGTATGTGTTGGCTGATTTATTGCAGGTCGCGGCTCGGTTGTGTTTATGGCAACTCGGTATCCAGGCTCAGGCTGCTCCTCGCGGTATTGTACATGTATATAAATACTTAGCACAAACCAACTAAATATAAAAAATCTTAAAACCAAACTGCCTGACCCCTTGCACCCCTCATTGCTAAAACTTCTTTATAAGGCTGTTACTCCCCCATTTATTAAGAGGGAACGTACAGATTCTCATTAGGCCCCTTTAGGCCCCGTTATTTTGTGACGGATGATAGTAACAGGAGAAATTTCATGAACTATTTCTCCCATTACTATCTTCCGTCACAAAATAACGGCCGTTATTAATAACGGGCTATAACGGGTTAAAACGGCTATTAGAAAAATCCCATAGACAATAATGGGATTTTCTAACGTCTGTATAGGATTTTGTAACTGACGTTTTACTGCTGATTTTCTGACGGAACTTCGAAAACGGAGCAATTATGTAGTGTGAAAGGGGCCTTAGAGGGGGCTCCGTTGTTGAAAACTGTAACAATCAGCTGCCCACAAATAGAAAAAAACTACATAGTACTTACCTATGCCCAGTTCCCTACTGGTCCCGTTTGGCTCTGTCCAGGCCCCCAATCTTCTGTCTTCTTCCAACAAAACAAATAGAGAACAATTAAATTGTAATTACCTATCCCCAGTCCCCGGATCTTCTGTCTTATTCCTACAAAAAAAATATATAGTATTTATCTCCTGTCTTCTTCCTATTAAACAAATGAAAAAAAAAAAAATATGGTACTTACCGGTTCCCAGTCCCCCTATCTTCTGTCTTCTGCCTACTAAACAAATAGAAAAAAATATATAGTAGTTGCCTATGCCCAGTCCCCCAATCTTCTGTCTTCTTTCTACTTAATAAATACATGAATCAAAAATAAATGTGGTACTTACCTATCCCCATACCCCGCTGGTTCCCATTTGGCTCTGTCCAGGCCCCAGATGTTCTGTCTTCTTCCTAAACAACTATATTGTTCTTACCTATCCCCAGTCCCCCTGATTTTCTGTGTTATTTCTACTAAAAAAATATAAAAAAAAAAAAAAAACTAAATAGTACTTACCTACACATGGGAGGTACTGTTTGTGAAAAATCAGGACTTTTTTTTTTTACTAAACTCAGTTAACCCCTTGAAAATATTACAGTCTATGAACTCCCAGGAGTGGTGCGTGCTGCTCACCGCAGACTTCGGCTTGATAATGGTGAATACTGGAGCTGAGGACCCTGATCTATTGTTAGACTCCGGCCTGGACATTGTATGCGCTTTTAGCAGAAGTGACAGTGATCTCCAGCCATAAATACATTATATTTCACTATAAACTATTCCTGCTCTGTATATACATGAGATAAAACGGCCATTTACTTGGCAGAAGATGAGACGTCTGAACAATGTAAATAGTTACATAAAATGTATAACTGTGTAGATATAATGTATATTGTACTGGATAGTACTGGTGTTGTGTAACATGAGGTATTACTAAGTGTATGTCTAATATCTGTCCCTTAAAGGGTACCTCTCATCAAAAAAACTTTTGATATATTATAGATTGATGTATGCAGAATAACTTTACAATTGCATGTTATTAAAAAATATGCTTCTTTCTATTTAATTTTCCACTTTGAAGAAATGACCACTAGGGGTCTCCCTACCAGTCCTGGCAGCAAGCATTTCAGACTCGTGCTGGAGTCCTAAACACTACGAGCTGCCAGTCTGCTTTGTTCACAAAGGAGAACACTCAGAGCTGTCAGCCTGCTTTGTTCACAGCCTGTTTGGCTGTGAACAAAGCAGGCTGGCATCTCTGAGTGTTTAGGACTCCAGCATGAGTCAGAAATGCTTGCTGTCAGGACTGATCGGGAAAAATACAATAGAAAGAAGCATATTTTTCATTAACATGCTATTGGAAAGTTATTTAACATTCATTAATCTAAAATATATCAAAAGTTTATTTGATGAGAGGTACCCTTTAAAGGACAAGTATCATGTAAAAAAAAACTCATCCCCTATCCGAAGGATAGGGGATAAGTTTTTTTTACATGATACTTGTCCTTTAAAGTTGTAAGTGTCATAATAAAAATCGGGGTCAGTCGGGGTCTGAGTGTTGAGCCCCCGACCTACCATGAGAATAGGCCAGACGGTCCCCTAGACTTACATAAAAGACCGTCTTGATCATGTGACGCTGAGTTGGGAGAGAACACGCTGAGCGTGCACTTTTACTGACTAGATTTATTGATCGGTCGGGGTCTGAACACTCAGATCGCGACCAAGGAAGAAGACAGAAGGTCGGGGGACTGGACAGAGCCACTATAAACTAGGGGATAAGATTTTTTTGTAAACTAAGGGATAATTTTTTTTACATGATACTTGTCCTTTAAAGTTGTAAGTGTCATAATAAAAAATTTTTACATCTTCTAGGAACGTGTAAAAAATATCAGTCGGGGTCTGAGTGTTGAGTCCCCGACCTACCATGAAAATAGACCAGGGCTCCCCGCTCTCTGTCTATGTAAGCCGAATGGTCCCCTAGACTTACATAAGAGACTGTCTTGATCATGTGACGCAGAGTTGGGAGAGAACATGCTGAGCGTGCACTCTTCCCGACAAGATTTACTGATCGGTCGGGGTCTGAACACTCAGTTCTCGAACAATAGAAAACTTTAATACATTTCTTTATTATAATGAAGGTGCCCATTTAACTCTTTATCCTGTAAAATATTTATTTTCTAAGTACCAGAAAACTTCATGACAATAGGTCTTCTTCTCATACATCTATCACCCCACTGTTACACCTGTTATATACCTGATTTGTATGAATAAAAGCCACTTGGGGTATTGATTCTCATTGGGCCCAATGCTCCATGGAAAACAGGGTGTAAATTATCTGGGAAGAAAACCATTACTGCCTTAAAGAACAACTCCAGGTTCTCTACTTCTATAGTACCATCTGTTTTATTCCAGCACAGCTGCATCTATGCATTTCATTATTGTACCGGGGTCATGTGATCACCAGCCTGACCCACAGAAAATCACAGTGTAATAAAGTGGTCAGTCCTGGGTCAGCTTTCTTCCTGTCAACTACAGGATGACATTATCAGATCTATTTTGGCAGCTCACTGACCTCTTCCCTCCAGCTCTATCTGTATACTGCTGCTGCTCTCTCTATGGGATCAGGATATATAGTGGTTATACACCTCCCTTCAAGCTCTATCTGTATACTGCTGCTGCTATCTCTATGGGATCAGGTTATAGAGTAGTTATACACCTCTCTTTTAGCTCTATCTGTATACTGCTGCTGCTATCTCTATGGGATCAGGATATATAAGAGTTATACACCTCCCATCCAGCTCTATCTGTATATTGCTGCTGCTATCTCTATGGGATCAGTATATATAGTAGTTATACGCCTCCCCTCCCAGCTCTATCTGTATACTGCTGCTCCTATCTCTATGGGATAAGGATATATAGTAGTTATATACCTCACCTCCCAGCTCTATCTGTATACTGCGGCTGCTATATCTATAAGATCAGGATATACAGTAATTATACATCTCCCCTTCAGCTCTATCTGTATACTGCTGCTGCTATCGCTATGGAATCAGGATATATAGTAGTTATACACATCCCCTTCCTGGTCTATCTCTATACCACTGCTGCTATATGTATGGGATTAGGATATATAGTAGTTTTTACTGCATACTTTTAAAGCATTTTTGGGACCTTTCCAAAATCTACTATTCTACTGTGAATGCATAAATAGCTGTAAAAACTCGCTATTTCACAGCAAAAACATAGATAAACATAAGAACCCATCAAAATGCAGCAAAAATGCAAAATATGAACATAGTCTGAAGACTTAAAATCTTCATAAAACATCTAAAGCGTGATACTAGGTCAAACCACGTCCGCCTCATGGCAATATTTCTCTAAAAACACTCTTTGAATAATAAAACCTCAAATCAAAACTTCATATAATGTGACCCCAACCCACTTCAATCATAGCAGTTTAGGTTGCTGGAGTCTAGTTTGGTAATAGATAGACCACCAGGTGCAGTGATAAGACTCCACCTCCTCTCTGCAAAGCCAAAGGATTCATGAGAAACGTAGGCAGCATAAGGAAATCATTTCTGTTCTAAAATAGAAATCAGTAAGGCTAAAAACCCAAGCTAAACAGATAAGAACAAGACATACACAATAACCTTTACATTATTCTCTAATAATAGCCTGTACTGTGATATATAAGCAAAACAAAATTCCTATAGGGCTTCTGGTTATCTTCAGGGAGAATTTGAACCACCCCTGAGTTATAATAAGTTTATAAAAGTGAACGTCATATCTAGTCGGAAAGTGGACGGACATTTTACAATATATAGTTTCATACAGTTACATTTTTTTTTTAACAGGCAGTGAAATCACTGAAACAGGTATATTGTAATGTGCTGCGGAATCTGTTGGCACTATATCAATAAATATAATAAAAATAATAACAACAATAATAATAATAATGATAATAATCCAACAATAATGATAATATTTATAAAAAGAATAATTATTATTATCATGATTATTATTTTATCATTAATTTTATTATTAATATTATTGTTAGATTATTATTACATCATTATTATTATTATTATTACAATATTCTTATTATTATTAATAATATTGTTAGTGTATTATTATTATTATTGTTATTATTATTATTGTTATTTTTATTATTATTATTATTATCATTATTATATTATTATTGTTATTATTATTATTATTACTTTTAAGAATGTTTGAGGCAGTAATGGCAATAACTATAAAATCTATAAAGAAAAGACTTTTGCCTTTGATATTCCGGAGATGGCGGGTCACAACCTTTCTTATGCATGTTTTCCATTAGTAATGGATGGCGGCCCTCAAATTATTCGGCACTGATCATCTATCCATACCGGTGACATTCCTACAGTGCGAGGACCCGTTGTGCAGGATCGGACCAGATGATACAGGCATGGCTGACTTCACGGGCAGAATACAAACAAGACGTCCTATGCCAACTACAAAGTTATTGCTATTAACCCTATGTCTCTATGTGGTTGTAATAATATAAGAAAAGACTTAGAACAGTGGTCTCAAACGGTGACCCTCCAGATGTTGCAAAACCTCAACTCCCAGCATCCCCGGACAGCATGCTTATGATTCAATATATATTTCTAACTACAAACCACACGACAAGTATAACTTATAAAGCTGACTGCGCTCGGCCTAATATAGGTTGTTTATTTGCTATGTTTTATTGGATAGTTAATATTTAATACATGACTGTTATTTACTATGTTATATCATTTTTAACTCATCATTCTGTATATGATTCGTCTTCACTATACAACACTACCTGTGATTGTCATATGAATGTGACAAAACTATATACTGCTAAACATTAATCTTTGAGCAACACTATGCAAATTTGTTACACTTTCTATACTTTGTTATTTCTGTTTCTTTTGTTATTTCTATGACTTTATTATACTTAAAAAATGGAGATTTGTATTGCTTTACCTTAGTAACATTTTTTAATAAAAATGATTATGTTTTATGAGTTGAAGTTATGCAACATTTGGAGGGCCACAGTTTGAGACCACTAACTTAGAAAAACCAGGAAACCAGGCACTGCCCATCACCTGCCCAATACCATCCCTACAGTGATTATGGTGGGGGCAGCATCATGTCTGGAGGAAACCAGGCACTGCCCATCACCTGCCCAATACCATCCCTACAGTGATCATGGTGGGGGCAGAATCATGTCTGGGGGAAACCAGGCACTGCCCATCACCTGCCAAATACCATCCCTACAGTGATCATGGTGGGGGCAGCATCATGTCTGGAGGAAACCAGGCACTGCCCATCACCTGCCCAATACCATCCCTACAGTGATCATGGTGGGGGCAGAATCATGTCTGGGGGAAACCAGGCACTGCCCATCACCTGCCAAATACCATCCCTACAGTGATCATGGTGGGGGCAGCATCATGTCTGGAGAAAACCAGGCACTGCCCATCACCTGCCCAATACCATCCCTACAGTGATCATGGTGGGGGCAGCATCATGTCTGGGGGAAACCAGGTACTGCCCATCACCTGCCCAATACCATCCCTACAGTGATCATGGTGGGGGCAGCATCACCTCTGGGGGAAACCAGGCACTGCCCATCACCTGCCAAATACCATCCCTACAGTGATCATGGTGGGGGCAGCATCATGTCTGGGGGAAACCAGGCACTGCCCATCACCTGCCCAATACCATCCCTACAGTGATCATGGTGGGGGCAGCATCATGTCTGGAGGAAACCAGGCACTGCCCATCACCTGCCCAATACCATCCCTACAGTGATCGTGGTGGGTGCAGCATCATGTCTGGAGAAAACCAGGCCCTGCCCATCACCTGCCCAATACCATCCCTACAGTGATCATGGTGGGGGCAGCATCATGTCTGGAGGAAACCAGGCACTGCCCATCGCCTGCCCAATACCATCCCTACAGTGATCATGGTGGGGGCAGCATCATGTCTGGAGGAAACAAGGCACTGCCCATCACCTGCCCAATACCATCCCTACAGTGATCATGGTGGGGGCAGCATCATGTCTGGAGGAAACCAGGCACTGCCCATAACCTGCCCAATACCATCCCTACAGTGATCATGGTGGGGGCAGCATCATGTCTGGAGAAAACCAGGCCCTGCCCATCACCTGCCCAATACCATCCCTACAGTGATCATGGTGGGGGCAGCGTCATGTCTGGGGGAAGCCAGGCACTGCCCATCACCTGCCCAATACCATCCCTACAGTGATCATGGTGGGGATGGCATCATGTCTGGGGAAACCAGGCACTGCCCATCACCTGCCCAATACCATCTCTACAGTGATCATGGTGGGGGCAGCATCATGTCTGGAGGAAACAAGGCACTGCCCATCACCTGCCCAATACCATCCCTACAGTGATCATGGTGGGGGCAGCATTATGTCTGGAGGAAACCAGGTACTGCCCATCACCTGCCCAATACCATCCCTACAGTGATCATGGTGGGGGCAGCATCATGTCTGGCGGAAACCAGGCACTGCCCATCACCTGCCCAATACCATCCCTACAGTGATCATGGTGGGGGGCAGCATCATGTCTGGAGGAAACCAGGCACTGCCCATCACCTGCCCAATACTATCCCTACAGTGATCATGGTGGGGGCAGCATCATGTCTGGGGGAAACCAGGCACTGCCCATCACCTGCCCAATACCATTCCTACAGTGATCATGGTGGGGGCAGCATCATGTCTGGAGGAAACCAGGCACTGCCCATCATCTGCCCAATACCATCCCTACAGTGATCATGGTGGGGGCAGCATCATGTCTGGGGGAAACCAGGCACTGCCCATCACCTGCCCAATACCATCCCTACAGTGATCATGGTGGGGGCAGCATCATGTCTGGGGGAAACCAGGTACTGCCCATCATCTGCCCAATACCATCCCTACAGTAATCAGGGTGGGGGCAGCATCATGTGTGGAGGAAACCAGGCACTGCCCATCACCTGCCCAATACCATCCCTACAGTGATCATGGTGGGGGCAGCATCATGTCTGGGGGAAACCAGGCACTGCCAGTCACCTGCCCAATACCATCCCTACAGTGATCATGGTGGGGGCAGCATCATGTCTGGAGGAGACCAGGCACGGCCCATCACCTGCCCAATACCATCTCTACAGTGATCATGGTTGGGGCAGCATCATGTCTGGGGGAAACAAGGCACTGCCCATCACCTGCCCAATACCATCCCTACAGTGATCATGGTGGGGGCAGTATCATGTCTGGAGGAGACCAGGCACAGCCCATCACCTGCCCAATACCATCCCTACAGTGATCATGGTGGGGCAGCATCATGTCTGGAGGAGATCAGGCACAGCCCATCACCTGCCCAATACCATCCCTACAGTGATCATGGTTGGGGCAGCATCATGTCTGGGGGAAACCAGGCACTGCCCATCACCGACCCAATACCATCCCTACAGTGATCATGGTTGGGGCAGCATCATGTCTGGAGGAAACCAGGCACTGCCCATCACCTGCCCAATACCATCCCTACAGTGATCATGGTGGGGGCAGCATCATGTCTGGGGGAAACCAGGCACTGCCCATCACCTGCCAAATACCATCCCTACAGTGATCATGGTGGGGGCAGCATCATGTCTGGGGGGAAACCAGGCACTGCCCATCACCTGCCCAATACCATCTCTACAGTGATCATGGTGGGGGCAGCATCATGTCTGGAGGAGACCAGGCACAGCCCATCACCTGCCCAATACCATCCTTACAGTGAAGTATGGTGGGGGCAGCATCATGTCTGGGGGAAACCAGGCACTGCCCATCACCGACCCAATACCATCCCTACAGTGATCATGGTTGGGGCAGCATCATGTCTGGAGGAAATCAGGCACTGCCCATCACCTGCCCAATACCATCCCTACAGTGATCATGGTGGGGGCAGCATCATGTCTGGGGGAAACCAGGCACTGCCCATCACCTGCCCAATACCATCTCTACAGTGATCATGGTGGGGGCAGCATCATGTCTGGAGGAGACCAGGCACAGCCCATCACCTGCCCAATACCATCCTTACAGTGAAGTATGGTGGGGGAAGCATAATGTCTGGGGGAAACCAGGTACTGCCCATCACCTGCCCAATACCATCCCTACAGTGATCATGGTGGGGGCAGCATCATGTCTGGGGGAAACCAAGTACTGCCCATGACCTGATGTTCTGTTATTTAGCAGCCGATGCCGGATATAGCACATACATCACATGGAGCACATGTGCAGCTTGTACCACATTTAGCTTTATTGCAGAACAGCACAATAACTTTTATTTCCCCATAAAGTTTAGTGCTGGGGAGAAGACGCCGCGCTCTATGGCGTTCTCTTCATTCCTAGCGGAGACAGAAAGAATGAGCAAAACCCAAATGTCTAAGAATCCAGACACGTGCGTTCTCTAGGGATCAGTGTAATAAGTACTAATGCCCCAGCATGTTATATGGGGGTGACTGCAAACTCACACCCCAGATATACAACTCGCCACCCACCGAATTATGGGCTGATATGTACCCAACACATGCACACTCCTCTTCACTGGGTGAGAACTCTAACAGTGTAATATGGACACATGCCTGGGTATAGAGAAAGGTAAGGGGGAAGTACACACCGGCACTTGGCGTGCGCCCGCCATTGGAGACAGACAAACATTCCTCCACCTGTTAGGTATTGTTAGTTTATTTCTGCATTTAAGAGAGACATGGACACAGTCACCACAACGCCCCTGAGGAAGTCACTATGGAGTGACGGAACGCGTGGGGTCCTGGCTGTCCTGTCCTGCACCATTATACTTCTGCTCCTCCGTCTGTGGTTTGCCACTTATTATACTTACTTTATTTTGTTTACCTTACATTATGTTGTGTTAGTATATTTCTTGTATTAATTTGTGGGTATCCCTTCAGGAGCTATTATTATTTGTACTATTGTGCGGGACAGGGGGGGGGGGGGAATAGGGGATTCATGGCCCCTTCCCCAGTTGTGGTTTGCTCACTTTGTGAGCTTTTAATTGGTTTTAAATGTCCTTGTAGTCTCATGTAATTTCATGTATATGTATTGGTTTCTATATTTTGTACAATAAAGATATTTATATTGTGATATTTGTCTAGTGGGTGTGCACTTTTTATGCAGCGAGTTCTTTCTATTTCACTCCACAAATTATTTCATATTTTGTGTCCCAATACATGAGACCATTAAGAAGGGCCAATAATTTGATGGACAAATGAAAAAAATGATGATTCTCAGATGGAGAAGAGAAAAAAAGCAAAATAATAATGATATTAAAAAATTAGCTGCAAAATAACAGAACCAGGGGCGGACTGACCAACCGGTTCGATCAGACGTCGTCCAAGGTCCCGGCTGTGTAAAGGGCCCACTGCACTGCTGCTGAGATTCCAGGACATCACAAGCAGACAGCGCTGCCTTCTCCTGTATGTGCGGTAGCCGCATTTGCAGCTTACACAGAGGAGACGTGACCTCTGCCCCCACGTCACTCATCAGTGCCTGCACTGTGGAGGAAGAAGGATGTGGGTCCCTGCTGCGCACCGGAGGAGAAGATCCGGGATATCAGGTGAGCATTATTATTTTTTTCAACCTGGGAAGGAAGGGTGGGGGAAAAACTCTGCTGCCTACACCTACTAGAAGGGGGGGGGGGGGCTCTAACTCAGCAGTCTGCACCTACTGGGGGGGACTCTAACTCTGCTGCCTACCCCTACTGGGGGGACTCTAACCCTGTTGCCTACACCTACTGGGGGGGACTGTAACCCTGCTGCCTACACCTACTGGGGGGGACTCTAACCCTGCTGCCTACACCTACTGGGGGGACTCTAATTCTGCTGCCTACACCTACTGGGAGGCAGGAACTCTAACTCTGCTGCCTAAACCTACTGGGGGGGGGGACTCTAACTCTGCTGTCTTCACCTACTTGGGGGGGCGACTCTAACACTGCTGCCTGCACCAACTGTGGGGGAACTCTGCCGCTTACACCTACTGTGTGGGAACTCTGCTGCCTACACCTACTGTGGGGGAACTCTGCTGCCTACACCCACTGTGGAGGATCTTTGCTGCCTACACCCACTGTGGGGGAACTCTGCTGCCTACACCCACAGTGGGGGAACTCTGCTGCCTACACCCACTACGGGGGAACTCTGCTGACTACAACTACTATTGAGGAACTCTGCTGCCTACACCTAATGTGAGGGACTATCTACTATGTTCCTGCCTAGCTAATATGGGGACAAACTACTAAACTAATAGGAGGCCTACCTACTAACTACATAGGGGGTTTTCATAATGCCCCTCCCGAGACTAGACTCTAGATCCGCCATTGGTTGAAGGGGGTGCTGGCTACCTTCTTGAATAACTCCCTGGCTTCCTAACTTTGTACCTGGATGCCTAACTAATTACCTGCATACCTGGCTCTCTAACTACCTACATACCTGGCTGGCTAACTACATCTTGCTACCTACCTACATATCTGGCTACCTAATTATGTACATACCTGACTTCATACATGGCTGCCTAACTACTTAGCTAGCAACCTACCTACCTACCTAGCTAGTCACACACCTACATATATGGCTTCCTGATCTACCTACCTAGTGAACTATTTATCTTGGTACCTACCTGCCCTTTTACTGTGCAGGACACCAAGGAGGGCTTTATAACATTTAGTGGCTTATAGATGGAAAGATTGTGTAGAGGAGGGGACGGCACTGGAAAAAATGTAGAGTCTAACATGTTTGTCCTGCAGATGTTTATGGATCGACATGGCGGTCTGAACCGGACGAAGAAGAAAAGGAAAGAGGATGCCGCTGATCAGAAAATACATAATTGTGAGTCCCTAGATGTAACTGTAATCACTTATATGGTGTACAGATCCTGTGTACAGCTGATATCTACCACCATATGGTCCTGTATGTAATCACTTATATTGTATACAGATTCTGTATAGTATACTGGTCTGTGTATAGTGGTTTTATTTAGTACAGTATGGCGGTATTATCCAGTTATTGTGAAGTGGTATATATTAACTCCTTGTATACTGGTATTATTGGTCATGCTAAATTATTTTACCTACCTTAAAGTGTTTCTTATATATAAAATGCAGTTTATTTTATGTGTAGGGCTGTTGGAGGGATTTGGGTAGAATAGGGGCAGAAGTGTGACCAGCGACAGAGCATCACAGGGGGCACTTTTATTGGTCCGGGGGCCCTGAGTGTTGTCAGTCCACCCCTGAACAGAACACTATTGTTGTTATTATTATTATCAATTATTATTATTATTATTATTGTTTTTTTTTAAATTATTTATATCATAAGAAGTATTATTATTATAATTACAATTGTTATTGTTATAATAATAATAATTATTATTTGATACTTTTTAGCCTGTGTCGGACATAGTACATACATCACATGGAGCACACGTGCGGCTTGTGCCACATTTAGCATTATTGAACAATAACTTTTATTTCTCCATAAAGTTTAGTGCTGGGGAGAAGACACCGCGCTCTATGGAGTTCTCTTCATTCCTAGCGGAGACAGAAAGAATGAGCAAAACCCAAATGTCTAAGAATCCAGACACGTGCGTTCTCTAGGGATCAGCATACTATGTACTGTACAATGTACTTTACAGTAATGTCACATTTATACTTCTACAGCACGTGATGTAAGGCGATTGCAAGGGGTTAAAGGGGTACTCCGGTGGAAAACAAATGTTTTCAGATCAACTGAGGCCAGAAAGTTTACTTCTATATGAAATCTTAATCCTTCCAGTACTTATTAGCTGCTGTATACTACAAAGTAAGTTGTGTAGTTCTTAACCGGGTCTGACCACAGTGCTCTCTGCTGACACCTCTGTCCATGTCAGTAACTGTCCAGAGTAGGAGAGGTTTGCTATGCGGATTTACTCCTGCTCTGGACAGTTCCTGATATGGACAGAGATGGCAGCAGAGAGCACTGTGGTCAGACAGGAAAGAACTATACAACTTCCTGTGGAGCATACAGCAGCTGATAAGTACTACAAGGATTAAGTTTTTTTTTTTATAGAAGTAATTTACAAATCTTGTATAATAACAAAGATTGTCAGCTCACCCCATCCCCCGCATGGCAAGAAGACCTCCAATTCAGGAAGAAAAGTGCGAAAGCCAGCCGTATAATAAACTTCCCCTTTATTCGTAATCCATATAAAACTTCAACATGGCGTCTCAAAACACAAAAGATAAAACCTCCTGGATAAGCAACATGACGCTTTTCAGGTCATGTGACCTTTCATCAGATGCATCTGATGAAAGGTCACATGACCTGAAACGAGTCATGTTGCTTATCCAGGAGGTTTTATCTTTTGTGTTTTGAGACGCCATGTTGAAGTTTTATATGGATTACGAATAAAGGTGAAGTTTATCATACCGCTGGCTTTCGCACTTTTCTTCCTGATTTACAAATCTGTTTAACTTTCTGCCACCAGTTGCAGACTGAGCATAAATTGCATCACAGCATCATCCACACATGTCAGATATACAACTCGCTGACACCAAGTGTGACCAGTAGGTACCCCGCACACACACACACACACACACTCCCCTCTCCAGCAGTTGAAGGGGTTAACACAAGACATTGCCAATGTGATACTTCACTCTGTAGAGCCCCAACTACAGACCTGACAGATACCCCCTGACCTGATGATGTCATTAGTCCTGACAGATACCACCTGACCTGATGATGTCATTAGACCTGACAGATACAGCCTGATCTGATGATGTCATTAGTCCTGACAGATACCGTCTGACCTGATGATGTCATTAGTCCTGACTGATACAGCCTGACCTGATGATGTCATTAGTCCTGACTGATAGAGCCTGACCTGATGATGTCATTAGTCCTGACTGATACAGCCTGACCTGATGATGTCATTAGTCCTGACAGATACCACCTGACCTGATGATGTCATTAGTCCTGACAGATACAGCCTGACCTGATGATGTCATTAGTCCTGACTGATACCACCTGACCTGATGATGTCATTAGTCCTGACTGATACCACCTGACCTGATGATGTCATTAGTCCTGACTGATACAGCCTGACCTGATGATGTCATTAGTCCTGACTGATACCACCTGACCTGATGATGTCATTAGTCCTGACAGATACCACCTGACCTGATGATGTCATTAGTCCTGACTGATACCACCTGACCTGATGATGTCATTAGTCCTGACTGATACAGCCTGACCTGATGATGTCATTAGTCCTGACTGATACAGCCTGACCTGATGATGTCATTAGTCCTGACAGATACCGCCTGACCTGATGATGTCATTAGTCCTGACAGATACCGCCTGACCTGATGATGTCATTAGTCCTGACTGATACAGCCTAACCTGATGATGTCATTAGTCCTGACTGATACAGCCTAACCTGATGATGTCATTAGACCTGACAGATACAGCCTGACCTGATGATGTCATTAGTCCTGACAGATACCGCCTGACCTGATGATGTCATTAGTCCTGACTGATACAGCCTGACCTGATTATGTCATTAGTCCTGACTGATACAGCCTGACCTGATGATGTCATTAGTCCTGACTGATACAGCCTGACCTGATGATGTGATTAGTCCTGACAGATACCACCTGACCTGATGATGTCATTAGTCCTGACAGATACAGCCTGACCTGATGATGTCATTAGTCCTGACTGATACAGCCTAACCTGATGATGTCATTAGTCCTGACTGATACAGCCTAACCTGATGATGTCATTAGTCCTGACTGATACAGCCTTACCTGATGATGTCATTAGACCTGACAGATACAGCCTGATCTGATGATGTCATTAGTCCTGACAGATACCGTCTGACCTGATGATGTCATTAGTCCTGACTGATACAGCCTGACCTGATGATGTCATTAGTCCTGACTGATAGAGCCTGACCTGATGATGTCATTAGTCCTGACTGATACAGCCTGACCTGATGATGTCATTAGTCCTGACAGATACCACCTGACCTGATGATGTCATTAGTCCTGACAGATACAGCCTGACCTGATGATGTCATTAGTCCTGACTGATACAGCCTAACCTGATGATGTCATTAGTCCTGACTGATACAGCCTGACCTGATGATGTCATTAGTCCTGACTGATACAGCCTGACCTGATGATGTCATTAGTCCTGACAGATACAGCCTGACCTGATGATGTCATTAGTCCTGACTGATACAGCCTGACCTGATGATGTCATTAGTCCTGACTGATACAGCCTGACCTGATGATGTCATTAGACCTGACAGATACCACCTGACCTGATGATGTCATTAGACCTGACAGATACCGCCTGACCTGATGATGTCATTAGACCTGACAGATACCACCTGACCTGATGATGTCATTAGTCCTGACAGATACAGCTTGACCTGATGATGTCATTAGACCTGACAGATACCACCTGACCTGATGATGTCATTAGTCCTGACTGATACAGCCTAACCTGATGATGTCATTAGTCCTGACTGATACAGCCTAACCTGATGATGTCATTAGTCCTGACAGATACCGCCTGACCTGATGATGTCACCAGTCCTGACAGATACAGCTACACAGGGTAATATAGAGGCTGAAATTTTTGCCTAAAATTCATAAAAATTTCCAAGCTTTTTTTTATACAAAAAAATAAATAAAATATATATATATATATATATATATATATATATATATATATATATATATATATATTTATTCCCCTCCCTTTTACCTTTGGGTTGAGTATGAATAAACTGCGCCTGGCTAGAGGTGACGTATATATAAATAATTTAGCACAACTTTATTTATTTATTTATTTTTGTGTGTGTAACTTTTTTTTCTTTTTTCACCATTGTTTTGTTTGCAACTTTTGCGCAAAATCCATAAACATATCCAAGCTCCTTCATACACTTTGCTAAAATAATGAATAAATAAATATTCACTCCCTTTTTACCTTCGGGTTGAGAGTGGATAAACTTCCCCGGTTAGGATTGGATGACAATTTTGCTAATTTTTTTAAAATTTTTATTTATAATTTTTTTTTTTGCTTTTTATTTACTTTTTTTGCATAAGCAGTTTTTACACAAAATTCAGAAAAATGTCCAAGCTTCCTCATACCTTTTGCTCAAAAAAATATTCACCCCCCTTTTACCTTCGGGCTGAGTGTGTATAAACTGCACTTGGCTAGGTGTGAAAACTTTTTGCGCAATTTTGTTGTTGTTTTCTTTTTCTTGATTATTATTATTATTTTTACTTTTTATTTTGCTTTTATTCACTGCTTTATGCATTGGCTGTGATCGGAGATAACTCACCCTAGATGAATGTTTCCCAACCAGTTTGCCTCTAGCTGTTGCAAAACTACAACTCCCAGCATGCCCGGACAGCCTTCGGCTGTCCGGGCATGCTGGGAGTTGTAGTTTTGCAACAGCTGGACGCACCCTGGTTGGGAAAATAGACGTATCCAAGTGTTTGTGGAGTTCTACAACTATCGGTTACCTCTCCGCCTGTTTGTGATCAGATTTATCCAGGATAAGAAAAATAAAAACAGCGCCACCCCCTGTCCTCAGGTTGTGTGTGGTACTGCATCTCATTTCCCTTTAAAGTGAATGAAGTTGTAATACTGCACACAACCTTTCGGCTGTCCGGGCATGCTGGGAGTTATAGTGTTGCAACAGCTGGAGGCACCCTGGTTAGGGAAACCCTGCCTTACATGCTGCGGGCCAATAGTGCCCACGGCATCTAGGCAAGTAGGCGGCTCCTTTCTTCGTCCTCTGATTGTGGGGGGGTGCCGAGTAGCACAGGTATATTTTGCGCAAAGAGCGAATACGTATCCTAAATCCCGCGCTAAACATTTAGACCGTTAGCGTATATATTTCCGTTAAAATATTTGCAAAATTTCACCTTATCTGATCTCACCCCCTAATAAGTTAAGTGTCGGATTCCTCGTGAAGTCTGATTCAGGCGGTGAACGGCTCGAGGGTCCGGTGAGTCTGACGTAAACGTTTGCGCCTAACGCGGCGTCTCTCGGCGTAAGCGTCGCTCTCCTTCCCTTCGTGTAGGATGGATATTTGCAGACTTTGCTCACCTCGCTGCCAGCTCTGCCGTCTGCTTCTCCTCCTCCCTACACGTCAACAATTGCCTGATGGAGAAATAGGGAAGGGAGAAAAAAAAAAAAAAAAGCGAAAGGGAGGGATAAATGATGCTGGGAAGGAGAGGGGGGGGGGGGGGCGCGGGGACGGATATCAGCGGCTGGATGTGATTGGCTGCCGGCTGGATCTGTGTCCTGCTGTTTGAGGCTATAAAAAGATGAGAGGATGGGGAACAGCAGCAGCAGAAGAGCAGCGACAAACTGGACAGACAAATCCGGCGAGACCGACGCCAAACACAGACATAGTAGCCTCCGGGTCTGGGAACCTGACCTCACCGCCAAGATGTGCAAAGGACTCGCTGGGGTCACCTCCTTCCCCGCCACCTGCCTGAAAAGGTGAGGATGCGATGGTCAATGGGACCTATGCGAGGACCGACATGTATATTAGACTAGATCATTATATATATATATATATATATATATATATATATATATATATAGGGGCTGCTATAGGGGGGTTATGATTTGCTTCGATGCAGCCCTGCAGAGCATTGCACAGGGAGCCTCAAGTGGTTGCATCCAAGCGGCGACCATCATTGGTTACTTATCCTAAGGTGTTAACCCGTTGCGGGATACTGCTGGCGTTGTAGGTTGCATCGCACATTGTTCGTGTTAGGATCAATTTTTAATTATTTTTTATTTTTTTTTGTGACATGAGATCTTATCATTTGGCTACAAGAGACTAAGACTGGGCTATAGCTTTAGTTTATTGCGGTAGTGTCCGGAATGCATACCGTCTACCCCCAGCTGTTGCAAAACTACAACTGCCAGCATGCAGGGGCAGCCAACGAACAGGACTAGCATTAGTCTATTAGTCTATTACAGTGGTCCTCTAGCTTTTGAAAGACTACAACTCTCAGCATGCCCGGGACAGCCAACGGACTGGGCTAGCATTAGTCTAATGCAGTGGTGAACTACTAGCTGTTGCAAAACTACAACTCCCAGCATGCCTGGACAGCTTAAAAAACTGGGCTAGCATTAGTCTACTGCAGTGGTTGTTGAACTTTGGAGCTTTCGCTGTCGCAAAACTACAACTCCCAGCATGCACGCACAGCCAACGGACTGGGCTAACATTAGGCTATTGCAGTGGTCTTTGAACTTTGGACCTCTAGCTGTTGCAAAACTACAACTCCCAGCATGTCCGGACAGCCGTTGGCTGTCCGGGCATGCTGGGAGTTGTAGTTTTGCAACAGCTGGAGGTCCACAGTTTGAAAACCCCTGATGCATTGGCACATGCATGCATTTTAGGCTCCTAATATAATTCCCTCTATTTAAATATTCTGTGCATGATCCTACTGGCTATCCGGGCATGCTTGGAATTGTAGTTTTGCAACAGCTGGAGGTCCATAATTTGGAGACCCCTGGTCTTTTAACATATGCAGATTTGGCTCCTATCTCAATCCCCCCTATGTAAATCTAAAGTGCATAATTCTAGTGGCTGTCCGGGTATGCTGGGAGTTGTGTTGCAACAGCTGGACGCCCACGGTTTGGAGACCCTTGATCTATTTGGCTCCTGCTCAATTCCAGATGCAGATCCCTAGCTAAATTTTCTGTGCATGATCCTAGTGGCTGTCCGGGCATGCTGGGAGTTGTTGTTTTGCAACATCTGGAGGTTCCGCTTTTTGGGGGCATATCTGCGTATTTGTCTCCTACCGCAATTCCCCCTGCAGATCCCTATGTAAATGTTGTGTTTGTGATCCTAGCAGACGCGCTGCAGTGATATCCATATGGATATATACGGATAAAATAGATTTCCATTGATCAGAAGCGATCGTCTTATCATTAAGCTGGGTCATTGATGAATAGTAACGTGGATGCTCAAAGTGGTAGAGCGTGCTGGGTCAATTCCTTGATACAAGCGGCTATTATAAGACAAGTGACTGGCGTATGTCCGGCATTCATAGAAGGCTTTGGCTGAGAGCCCGAAAAACGCCGGCCAGAAAGCGTAACAGTAACGCCAGTGTTTAGTGTTCTAGACGCACACTGTGAGCCGTATGATGTCGCGACGCCTGTGAAATAGCGACATGAGGATTACATAACCTGCTGTAATGTCACTAAGAGGGGGGTTCACACAATTTATTGTGACCGTTTTTGTGGCAAACTGTGTATCTGAATCTGTAACAGATTGAAAAAGATAACAGATACAATGTAACAGATCCAGATCCAAATATATAACAGATACAATGTAACAGATCCAGATCCAAATATATAACAGATTCAATGTAACAGATCCAGATCCAAATATATAACAGACACAATGTAACAGATCCAGATCCAAATATATAACAGATACAATGTAACAGATCCAGATCCAAATATATAACAGATTCAATGTAACAGATCCAGATCCAAATATATAACAGACACAATGTAACAGATCCAGATCCAAATATATAACAGATACAATGTAACAGATCCAGATCCAAATATATAACAGATACAATGTAACAGATCTAGATCCAAATATATAACAGACACAATGTAACAGATCCAGATCAAAATATATAACAAATACAATGTAACAGATCCAGATCCAAATATATAACAGATACAATGTAACAGATCCAGATCCAAATATATATATATAACAGATACAATGTAACAGATCTAGTTCCAAGTATATAACAGATACAATGTAACAGATCCAGATCAAAATATATAACAGATACAATGTAACAGATCCAGATCAAAATATATAACAGATACAATGTAACAGATCCAGATCCAAATATATAACAAATACAATGTAACAGATCCAGATACAAATATATATATATATATATAACAGATACAATGTAACAGATCCAAATATGTAACAGATGCAATGTAACAGATCCAAATATATAACAGATACAATGTAACAGATCCAAATATATAACAGATGCAATGTAACAGATCCAAATATATAACAGATACAATGTAACAGATCCAGATCCAAATATATAACAGACACAATGTAACAGATCCAGATCCAAATATATAACAGATACAATGTAACAGATCCAGATCCAAATATATATATAACAGATACAATGTAACAGATCCAGATCCAAATATATAACAGATACAATGTAACAGATCCAGATCCAAATATATATATAACAGATACAATGTAACAGATCCAGATCCAAATATATAACAGATACAATGTAACAGATCCAGATCCAAATATATAACAGATACAATGTAACAGATCTAGATCCAAATATATAACAGATACAATGTAACAGATCCAGACAAAAAATATATAACAGATACAATGTAACAGATCCAGATCCAAATATATAACAGATACAATGTAACAGATCCAGATCCAAATATATAACAGATACAATGTAACAGATCCAGATCCAAATATATAACAGATACAATGTAACAGATCCGGATCCAAATATATAACAGATACAATGTAACAGATCCAGATCCAAATCTATAACAGATACAATGTAACAGATCCAGATCCAAATATATAACAGATACAATGTAACAGATTCAGATCCAAATCTATAACAGATACAATGTAACAGATCCAGATCCAAATATATAACAGATACAATGTAACAGATCCAGTTTCAAATATATAACAGATACAATGTAACAGATCCAGATCCAAATAGATAACAGACATATTGGGGGATATTTATCAAAGGATTTAGACTGTTTTTTCCTGTCATAATTTGTCGCACAGAAAGTCGCAGTCTAAATATGTGCGACTTTTTTGCGACTTTTGCTCTAGAGGATTTTTAGAACATAATGCATTCTAGTCTATTTTAGATGGAAATGCATTGGAAAATGCATTGGTGCTGAATTTATCAAAAGCGACTTTTCAGCGACAAGTCGCATCGGCTGAAAGTACGCCGAAATGTCAGACCATACTGGAGCAGGTTTAAATATAGACTAAAGCATAGATCCCGAAGTCTGTGCACAGAATTTATCAAGAGCCTTGCGCCTTTTGATAATTTAGGCGCACAATAGACCAGCCAAACCCTCTGTAGTTTGATGCGGGACATAGACAACTTTGATAAATATCCCCTAATGTAACAGATACAGATTGAAAAAAAAAAGATAACAGATACAATGTAACAGATCCGGATCCAAATATATATAACAGATACAATGTAACAGATCCAAATATATAACAGATACAATGTAACAGATCCAGATCCAAATATATAACAGATACAATGTAACAGATCCAGATCCAAATATATAACAGATGCAATGTAACAGATCCAGATCCAAATATATAACAGATACAATGTAACAGATCCAGATCCAAATATATAACAGATACAATGTAACAGATCCAGATCCAAATATATAACAGATACAATGTAACAGATCCAGATCCAAATATATAACAGATACAATGTAACAGATCCAAATATATAACAGATGCAATGTAACAGTTCCAAATATATAACAGATACAATGTAACAGATCCAGATCCAAATATATAACAGATACAATGTAACAGATCCAGATCCAAATATATAACAGATACAATGTAACAGATCCAGATCCAAATATATAACAGATGCAATATAACAGATCCAGATCCAAATATATAACAGATACAATGTAACAGATCCAGATCCAAATATATAACAGATACAATGTAACAGATCCAGATCCAAATATATAACAGATACAATGTAACAGATACAGATAAATATATATATATATATATATATATATATATATATATATATATATATATATATGAAAAGCCACAAACAATGCCTGTGTGTGAACCCAGCTTTACTGCTGACTATGCTCTCAAACATCCTGCATGGGTTTTCTGTTTGGATCTGTAACAGTTACAATGTAACAGCTCCATAGAAATGCATCATTCATATTATTTTTCCTTTCCAATTTTTCTGAAATATTGCGAATTTGAATATGGCCCCTGCCGCTCATCTCTATTCTTTATATCCTTTTACATTTCTGTTGCGCATATATATATATATATATATATATATATATATATATATAGCATCAACATGCACCGTAGCATTGTACTCTCACTCCTCATGTTCCCAGTCTGATGTCCCGAGGGTCAATCAATCTATCACATACAGACGGAGCCCACGCAATTAACCCTTTGACTCCATGCTGCCTCAAAGCCAGGAGCCTTATTATTGCCTATTATTGTAAACATAGATGTAGCAGAGCTGAATATGCTATGAGTTACATTTACATTGAGCTCTAAGATAAGATAAGACAGTGTTTCCCAACCAGTGTGCCTCCAGCTGTTGCAAAACTACAACTCCCAGCATGCCCGGACAGCCAACGGCTGTCCGGGCATGCTGGGAGTTGTAGTTTTGCAACAGCTGGAGGCGCTCTGGTTGGGAATCACTGACCTATACTATATAGTGCAACATGCTGGGAGTTGTAGTTTTGCAACAGCTGGAGGCACACTGGTTGGGGAATCACTGAGATAAGCAATCTTTTTACCTGCAGCTCCATGTTAATAACACATCACCATTTGTACCCGACGACAATCTCAGCTCTACTACATCTATTATTTTTTTTCCACAGCGTAAAGCTAGTGTAACATTGTACATGAATATTACAGCTGTCGTCCTGTATTGCTTTCACGGGCATTTTAGGGTTAATAGGCAAGCCCATAGTGACAGAAATACACAGTAGATGAGACATTGAGATATAGCAGTGATGAAACTGTTATTAGGAAACGGAATTAAAGGGGTACTCCGGTGGAAAATTAAACAGATTTGTAAATTACTTCTATTAAAAATTCTTAATCCTTCCAGGACTTATTAGCTGCTGAATACTACAGAGGAAATTATTTTCTTTTTTGGAACACAGAGCTCTCTGCTGACATCACGAGCACAGTGCTCTCTGCTGACACCTCTGTCCATTTTAGGAACTGACCAGAGCAGCATATGTTTTGCTATTGGGATTTTCTCCTACTCTGGACAGTTCTTAAAATGGACAGAGATGTCAGCAGGGAGCACTGTGCTCGTGATGTCAGCAGAGAGCTCTGTGTTCCATAAAAGAAAATAATTTCCTCTGTAGTATTCAGCAGCCAATAAGTACTGGAAGGATTAAGATTTTTTTAATAGAAGTAATTTACAAATCTTTACAACTTTCTGGCACCAGTTGATTTAAAAAAATAATAATAATAATAAAAAAATAAAGTTTTCCACCGGAGTACCCCTTTAATGGGTGTTGGCATCTTGTAAAATAAATATATAAATAAATATTGCTAAAAATGGTATTTGCCAGGATATTCTTATGATTATATAAATTCTTATACTAGGGGGGGTGGGGGGCTGACCTCTAGAAACCCCCCCAGCCAAAAAAGAGAGAAGGGGCTACAACACTGAAATGGCTTTGGGCACCATTGTGCAGGAATGGAACAATAGAGATTTTTTTTTAATTCCATTTTTTTATTTTTTTTTTTTTAAACAGCACCACCCCTGTTGGCAGGTTGTATGTGGTATTGCAACTTGGCTCCATTCACTTCTAAGGAACTAAGCTGCAATACCACGCACAACCTGAAGACATGTTGGCGCTGTTTTTTATAGAAATTATCTCTGTTTTTTCTAATCCCCTTTTATCATGTATGGGGCTATGCTGCAGATTCCCTAAAGACCATGACGGAGCAGCAGAGCTGATTTAGTGCAGTGGCCCTTGCTTGCAATGGGGGGGGTCCCTGGAGGTCAGACGCCCCCTACCAATGTTTAATTGTTGGCGTATCCTTGGCATGTTCCATCACTTTATACCTCCATAGTGTGTTTACCAGCAGATGCCACCTGCACGCTCAGCTCTGCTACATCTGCACTATACTTCATAGCTGCGCATTATCCATTACGCTGCACGTCTGTGTGGGAGTGCGGCTTCTGTTTCTATAATAGGTTGTATTGTATTCGCCTGTCACTTGTGCTGTATGCTTTTATATGGATTTATGGACTTGTATAATGATATCTATATATAGAGAACAGCTGGCTCTGCCCCAGAGAGTTTACACTTCGGCTGTCAGGGCATGCTGGGAGTTGTAGTTTTGCAACAGCTGCAGAGCCACTGGTTGGGGAACACTGTTATAGAGCTAGTGCCTGGTTTATATGTCAGTGAAGTTTACATTAGTGCTACTGAAGGACAGCGTTTCCCAACATGGGTGTCTCCAGCTGTTGCAAAACTAGCATGCCCGGACAGCCATAGGCAACAGCTGGAGGCACCCTGGTTGGGAAACACTGCTTTAGAAAAAAAAAACTATTAAAAGGAATCTGTCACATTGTTCGTGCAGTCGCATCCGCACGCAGCATTTTATAAACAGCTCCACTCTTGCTTACAGGTTGTGTGTGGTAATGCAGCTCAGCAATATTCACTTCTATGGAGTTGAGCTGCAGTACAGCACATAACCTGTACAGGACTGTAGATATGGCCTTTAGTCAACTAACACGTTTCAGCTCTGTAGACCCTTAGTCACCTAATGCCTTTCAGGTCTGCAGATCCTTCTTCAACTAACGCATTTCACATCTGTAGATCCTTAGCCAACTAACACATTTCAGCTCTGTAGACCCTTAGTCACCTAATGCCTTTCAGGTCTGCAGATCCTTCTTCAACTAACGCATTTCACATCTGTAGATCCTTAGCCAACTAACACATTTCAGGTCTGTAGATTCTTATTCATCTAATGCGTTTCAGGTCTGTAGACCCTTAATCAACTAACGCTTTTCAGATCTGTAGACCGTTAGTCGTCTAATGCGTTTCAGGTCTGTAAATCCTTAGTCATCTAGTCATCCGTTTTAATCCGTTATGAATAACAGATGTTATTTTGTGACAGAAGATAGTAACAGGAGAAATAGTGCATGCATTATTTCTCCCGTTACTATCTTCTGTCACAAAATAACGTCCGTTATTAATAACCGACTATAACGGATTAAAACGCATAATGTAAAAATCCCATAGACTATAAAGGGATTTTCTAACGGACGTTTAATGGCCGATTTTTATGGTTTTCATAACAGAACATCAAACGGATCTTTAAAACGGATGAATTTTATAGTGTGAAAGCAGCCTTAGTCAGCTAACACATTTCAGGTCTGCAGACCCTTATTCATCTAATGCATTTTAAGGTCTGTAGACCCTTATTCATCTTATTCATTTTAAGGTCTGTAGACCCTTAGCCATTTACCAAGTTTCACATCTGTAGACCCTTAGTCAACGAACGCATTTCAGGTCTGCAGACCCTTAGTCATCCATGGGTTTCGGGTCTGCATGAGATATGTATGAGTAATGGAAATCGCTATAATCACTATTGTCAGGACTCTTGAAATATAACAGAGGAGCAGTCGTAGGTAAGAGAAGATGCATTAGTCCCCCCTCCCCATCTCCCCTGGATACTGACATGCTGTCACTTATAGAGCCGCGGCTGTCAGTACCTTCCTATCACATTACACGGACGGGTTATTATCACCTATATATACACAAAGTATTAAAGCAGCACAAAGCCGGATGTATTCCCATCACTGATGTATTAGTCATCATCTTCTTCAGTGCAGAGGAGGGAAATCTGCAGAAAATCCACAGAAATTTCTGCATCTCCGTAGTTTTTTGGTCGATTTTTCCAGCGTTTTAATGGGAACCTGTCACAAATAAACTGAACAGACCAGACTTATATACAGTTCTGTGGTTATTCCAGGATAACTTGTCCATTATTCATGTAAACTTCTGCTCAGTTAAGTAGTCATGTGGGCGGTCCTACTCAGTGATTGACAGCTCTCTATAGGCACACTTATACACAGTCTTAGCAATTAAAGGGGTACTCCAGTGGGAAAATAAAATGTTTTCAGATTAACTGATGGCAGAAGTTATACAGATTTGTAAATGACTTCTATTAAATTTTTTTTTAACCCTTCCAGTACTTATCAGCTGCTGTATGCTCCATTGGAAGTTGTGTAGTTCTTTCCAGTCTGACCACAGTGCTCTCTGCTGACACCTCTGTCCGTGTCAGGAACTGTCCGGATCAGGAGAGGTTTGCTATGGGGATTTGCTCCTGCTCTGGACAGTTCCTGAGGTGGCACATTCCTTCCAGGTTAAAGGGGTACTCCGCCCATAGACATCTTTGGATAGGGGATAAGATGTCTGATCCTGCCGCTGGAACCCCAGACATCCGGTGCACGGAGCGGATGGCTGGAGATGAGGTGGCGGAGGCTCGTGATGTCACGGCCACGCCACACTCGTGATGCCACGGCCACGCCCCCTCAATGCAAGTCTATGGGAGGGGGCGTGACGGATGTCACGCCCCCTCCCATAGACTTGCATTGAGTGGGCCGTGGCCATGACGTCACAAGGCTCCGACGCTGCACTCGACGCTCTAAACAAACGCTGGGTGCAGCAGGGAGTTCGCGGAGGTCCCCAGCGGTGGGATCAGACATCTTATCCCCTATCCAAAGATGTCTATGGGCGGAGTACCCCTTTAATTTAGTTACTCCATTGGAATAGAACAGGGGAAAATTTTTAATTCTGGACTGTTGGGGGGTCTTGAGGTCAGGGCTGGGGGGGGGCTCTGAATTAGACAAGTAGAAAACTAAAAAAAAGCTGATTTTCTGTACCCTTGTCCTACTGAACCGGTTGTGACTGCCCATTGTTATGTATCCCATATGCCTCAGTCGTATGCTGTATAACTGGTCGCATAAAACATGATGGATTCCTATTGACGCCATTCCCTTCTATCCTTACAGCGCCAAAGACATGAAGCATCGACTGGGATTTCTCCTGCAGAAAACCGACGGCTGTGATGGCAGCGCGTACGTGAAGAAAGACAAACCTGGCTGTCAGAGGTGAGGCGGCCTTCTGCCCCGCGGGCGCTTGTGCCTGGCGCTAATCACATAATAATTGCCTATTAGCCGCTAATGGACGGTTGTGTGTAATTCTAGAGAAGGGAAATTCGTCTTAGTAAAGTCTAATAAGCAGAGTCAGTGACTAATCTTATCTCTGTAGGATAGTCATCTGGTGAGGGGTGTTCTGTACGACTCCATTACTGCCTTCTCCTGCAGGATTGCTACTACCTCCACAGATGGGTTTCTATTAGATTGTCCGCCTCCTGTAGTCAGAGCAGCACGTACAACTAGATAATGATGGGTTCTATAGGGATGCCACCCGGCCGGTATTTTACTGGCACAACCGGTATATTGGCCACCCCGCCGGTATTTTTATATTAAAAGTACTGGCAAGGCAATGGCCGTAGTTAATCCCATCAATCCTCCAACTCCCGGAATGTTGCACCATATACTGTATCAGTGTTTCCCAACCAGAGCGCCTCCAGCTGTTGCAAAACTACAACGCCCAGCATGCCCGGACAGCCAAAGGCTGTCCGGGCATGCTGGGAGTTGTAGTTTTGCAACCGCTGGAGGCACCCCTGGTTGGGAAACACGGATCTATACTATATACTTCTGAATAGTCCAACATGCTGGGAGTTGTAGTTTTGCAACAGCTGGAGGCACCCCCTGGTTGGGAAACACGGACCTATACTATATACTACTATATAGTCCAACATGCTGGGAGTTGTAGTTTTGCAACAGCTGGAGGCACCCCTGGTTGGGAAACACGGACCTATACTATATACTACTATATAGTCCAATATGATGGGAGTTGTAGTTCTGCAACAGCTGGAGCCACCCCTGGTTGGTAAACACTGACCTATACTATATACTACTATATAGTCCAACATGCTGGGAGTTGTAGTTTTGCAGCAGCTGGAGGCACCCCTGGTTGGAAAACACTGACCTATACTATATACTACTATATAAGCCAACATGCTGGGAGTTGTAGTCTTGTAACAGCTGGAGGCACCACTGGCTGGAAAACACTGACCTATACTATATACTACTATATAAGCCAACATGCTGGGAGTTGTATTTTTGCAACAGCTGGAGGCACCCCTGGTTGGAAAACACTGACCTATACTATATACTACTATATAGTCCAAAATGCTGGGAGTTATAGTTTTGCAACAGCTGGAGGCACCCCTGGTTGGAAAACACTGACCTATACTATATACTACTATATAGTCCAACATGCTGGGAGTTGTAGTTTTGTAACAGCTGGAGGCACCCCTGGTTGGAAAACACTGACCTATACTATATACTACTATATAGTCCAACATGCTGGGAGTTGTAGTTTTGTAACAGCTGGAGGCACCCCTGGTTGGAAAACACTGACCTATACTATATACTACTATATAGTCCAACATGCTGGGAGTTGTAGTTTTCACCAAACTGGACTATACCATATCAAAATAATTGTGTGTACTAAAATTAACCTGTATACCGTTTAAACCCGTATACAGTTTGAAAAAAAGATGTCCAGTTTTTAACTTTTTAGTCCATTACGAATAAAGTTTCACTTGTTTGATTGAAATTCCAAGAAAAAAAACTTTCGGCAGACAATGCGCATGTGCAAAGTCAAAAAAAACGTATGGTGCAAACCGGATGGAACCGTACGCACATAAGGTTCTGTGCGGTTCCCACTGACTCCCACGTTAAAGGAACCGTATTCTTTTTCAATACGTTTTTTTAACCCGGACCAAAAACCGTGGTAGGCTACGGTTTTGGGTACGGGGGGAGAAAAAAACGGAAAAAACCGTACAAGATGCAAAACGGACACAACCTGATGCATCATTTGGCGTACAGTTTTCAATGGAGAGTCAATGCAGACGGTTTTCAATACGGTTCCGTACGGTTTTCACATTGAAAACGTATACGGGGACTGTACCGCAAAAACGTGGTGTGAACGCGGCCTAAAAAGGATAGACGACATTCAATGTAAATGTGTATATTGGAATTACAAAGCTTACAGAATATATTGTGTCTCTGTGTTTTATTTCCAGGCTTACTCAAGAAGAGCTGAAGAAATGGGCCGAGAGCTTGGAAAATCTGATTAACAATGAATGTAAGTGAGAAGCTGTCTGGGCGAAATCAATATCAGCAAATTAGGATAAATAAGGGAAAAAAATCAATTAAAAAAACACCAAAGATCTCTAGGACAAAGGTTTCGGAAGTTCATATTATTTTAGGCACAAGGGTTGGGGGGAGATTTATCAAAACCCGTCCAGAGGAAAAGTTGCCGAGTTGCCCATAGCAACCAATCAGATCGCTTCTTTCACTTTTAACAAGGCCTCTGCAAAATGAAAGTACGGATCTGATTGGTTGCTATGGGCAACTGGGCAACTTTTTCTCTGCACAGGTTTTGATGGGTCCCCTTGGTCTCTCTCGACTTCACTAGAGATGAGCGAACTTACAGTAAATTCGATTCGTCACGAACTTCTCGGCTCGGCAGTTGATGGCTTATCCTGCATAAATTAGTTCAGCTTTCTGGTGCTCCGGTGGGATGGAAAAGGTGGATACAGTCCTAGGAGACAGTCCACCGGAGCACCTGAAGGCTGAACTAATTTACGCAGGAAAAGACATCAACTGCCGAGCCGAGAAGTTCGTGACGAATCGTATTTACTGTAAGTTCGCTCATCTCTAGACTTCACTCAGTGTTTCCCAACCAGGGTGCCTCCAGCTGTTGCAAAACTACAACTCCCAGCATGCCCGGACAGCCTTCAGCTGTCCGGGCATGCTGGGAGTTGTAGTTTTGCAACTACATTTTTTTTTTTTTTTTTTAAATCAACTGGTGCCAGAAAGTTGAACAGATTTCTAAATTACTTCTATTTAAAAATCTTAATCCGTCCAGTACTTATCAGCTGCTGTATGCTCCACAGGAAGTTCTTTTCTTTTTGAATTTCCTTTCTGTCTGACCTCAGTACTCTCTGCTGACACCTCTGTCCATTTTAAAGGGGTACTCCGGCGCATAGACATCTTATCCCCTATCCAAAGGATAGGGGATAAGATGCCTGATCGCGGGGGTCCCGCCGCTGGGGACCCCCGTGATCTTGCACGCAGCAAACCCTGTTTAAAATCAGTCCCCGGAGCGTGTTCGCTCTGGGTCTGATTACTGCCGATCACGGGGCTGGAGCGTTGTGACGTCAAGGCTCCGCCCCTCTCAATGCAAGCCTATGGGAGGGGGGCGTGATTTCCGCGATCAGGCATCTTATCCCCCTATCCTTTGGATAGGGGATAAGATGTCTAAGCGCCGGAGTACCCCTTTAAGAACTGTCCAGAGCAGGAGAGGTTGTTTGCTATGTGGATTTGTTCCTGTTCTGGACAGTTCCTGACACGGACAGAGGTGTCAGCAGAGAGCACTGTGGTCAGACAGAAAGGAAATTCAAAAAGAAAACAACTTCCTGTGGAGCATACAGCAGCTGATAAGTACTGGAAGGATTAAGATTTTTAAATAGAAGTAATTTACAAATCTATTCAACTTTTTGGCACCAATGTTTTTCGCCGGAGTACCCCCTTAAAGTTCAACCACAGCAGCTTGTTATATGTCTGAGCTGCATGCTTTCTAGATGGGTTGGCATGGCGACCGTTGCGTAGATTTTTTTAATGTTGTATACCGTACGTGACTTTAGTCAGCTACGGAGCGCAAATGGCGGAGACGTGAGAAACAAGACTATCCTAGAGATATTGCCCTCAATTTTTAATATTTCCACACAGACTTCAATGACGTCAGCATAAGGTCACTTCTTGTCTCGAATGGCCCTCGGTTTGGCTGCGTTACAAGACACTGAGTGTCGCTACTCGTCCCCGGAGACGGAAGCATCTTCATTTATTTGTTAGTTCAACCGCACCAGGGTTCCCAGATTTACGAATTCTTGCTCCTTCCTGACCTTCGTTATTGTAGTCAGATCTGGAGATGTTAGACCAGTGTTTCCCAACCAGGGTGCCTCCAGCTGTTGCAAAACTACAACTCCCAGTATGCCCGGATAGCCTTCGGCTATCCGGACATGCTGGGAGTTGTAGTTTTGCAACAGCTGGAGGCACCCTAGTTGGGAAACGCTGTGTGAGGGTGCAGAAAGTTAAACAGATTTGTAATTTACTTCTATAAAAAAAAAATATATATATATCTTAATCCTTCCAGTACTTATCAGCTGCTGAAGTTGAGTTGTTCTTTCCTGTCTGACCACAGTGCTCTCTGCTGGCACCTCTGTCTGTCTCAGGAACTGTCCAGAGCAGGAGAGGTTTGCTATGCGGATTTTCTCCTACTTTGGACAGTTCCTGAGACAGACAGAGGTGTCGGCAGAGAGCACTGTTGTTAGACAGAAAAGAACGACTCCACTTCAGCAGCTGATAAGTACTGGAAGGATTAAGATTTTTTTTTAATAGACGTTATTTACAAATCTGTTTCACTTTTTGGAGCCAGTTGATATGGATTTATTTTTTTCATGGAATACCCCTTTAAAGTACGGTAACACTTATTGTCTTCTTCATCTTCTGATGGAACCTATGTTTCTTCTAGGTGGCATAGTGGCTTTTAGATCCTTCCTTCAGTCGGAGTACAGCGAAGAAAACCTTGATTTTTGGCTGGCGTGTGAGAATTACAAGAAGACAAAATCGACGGCCAAACTTTCCAGCAAAGCCCAAAAAATCTACGAGGACTTCATTTCTGTGGAGGCTTCCAGAGAAGTAAGTAGACTATATATATATATATATATATATATATATATATATATATATATATATATATATATGTATATATGTGTATGTGTATATATACGTGTATGTGTATATATATGTGTATGTGTATATATATGTGTATGTGTATATATATGTGTATGTGTATGTGTATATATATGTGTATATGTATGTGTATGTGTATATATATATATGTATATATGTGTATATATATATGTATATATATGTATATATATGTATAATTTTTTTTTTAAACGTACCTAGGTATCTTGATGATAAAGGATTAATACCTCAAGAGAAGCTTAAAGGGGCATTCCATGAAAAAAAAAAAAAATGTTTTCATATCAACTGGCTCCAGAAAGTTAAACAGATTTGTAAATTACTTACTATTTAAAAAAATATTAATCCTTCCAGTACTGATCAGCTGCTGAAGTTGAGTTGTTTTTTTCTGTCTGACAACCGTGCTCTCTGCTGACACCTCTCTCTGTCTCAGGAACTGTCCAGAGCAGGAGAGGTTTGCTATGGGGATTTGCTGAGTTCCTGAGACAGACAGAGGTGTCAGCAGAGAGCACTGTGGTCAGACTGGAAAGAACTAAACAAATTTTAATCCTTCCATTACTTATCAGCTGCTAAATTTGTGTAATTGAAGTAATTTACAAATCTGTTTAACTTTCTGGGGCCGGTTTATATGAAAAAAAAATATATATTTTCACCAGAGTACCCCTAAGGCCACGCCACAGGTACATCACAGTGTACAACCCCAAAGCCTGTGATGTGATCGACCCGAACCTCCTAAGCTTTTTAGGCGATAGCATCTTACATAATCTTGTTTCTCCAACTTCAGGTCAACCTGGATTCCACCACCCGAGAAGACACGAACAAGAACATCCTTCACCCAACACATTCTTCTTTCGACCAGGCCCAGCACAAGATCTACATCCTAATGGAGAAGGATTCCTACCGCCGCTTCCTCAAGTCACATTTCTACCTGGACCTTGTCCAATTGACCCCTGGTGGGAGCAGCAAGAAGATGAAGGGTCTTAGCGGAGACAGCAACCCCTTCATCCCTCAGTGCGCCTAAGACACGGACTGCATGGTGGCAGCTAAGGACTGATCGTCTATGTGCTCCTATCTATACTCTACCACGGCTCAGACCCGGACCTGAGCTCCTCTTATTTATTAGACGTGTGTGTCTTGCATGCATTTCTGTTTTATCGGGGGACGAGCGGGAAGAATAATTCCGACCCGTGTGACGTTGTACAGACTAGGGACTCACCGGTAAATGGGTTAAGCATGTCTAACACGATACTCTCAGGTGACAGATTGAAGGTTCCTTCATTACGAAGGATCTATCTTCTACCAGACGAGGCGCGCGAGGTCCGCGCGAGATCCCGGACAGAACGTAGAGACAACTATCTTTAAGATCAAGGGCCGTGTGAAAGTCACGCTCAAGTTTCTCTAACCCAGGGAAGCCGATAGACAGCAACGTTTAGTCGTTGCGTCGACAGTGTCACATGTTCATTGACGGAGGCTAGAAACTACTGAGTGAAGCTTTTATTTTATTACAGATATTTATTTTGACGATGCTGTTTTTAAGTGCATTTTAAGCCTTTTTGTTATTGTTGATGTTTTTGTTTTGCTGTTTATAATTTATTATTGTTGTTGAGCGGAAGAGAACGGTTGCATCGGACTCTCTCGTTGATCAAACACCTTGTCAGTGAACAATGGAGAGGGATACGAGCAGGACTAGGGTGGCGGGGACTTGTGTCAACTATTGGCAGGGGACAGTCCTAGAATTCAGTGTTCCGAGCATGTATCCGTGCACGTTTGGGATCTCATACAACCAGTATGCGATGCCGAATAAGTTTCCATGTAAATAGTGTCAGAGATGATGACATCCTGGGAGGCGCTGTCCCGGTACGGACACGCCGGACTGGCGATGAGTATACGCTCAGGTGCTTGTAAGGAGAGGAAGGAAGATCTCAGGGTCTATTCACACGGCGGAATTCCTCTGGTAATTCTTCTTGCAGCAGGCAGAGTGGTGCCCCAGTCAAGAGGGCACTTTAGGCAGCTGCCTATTTTGCCTAAAGGCAGAACCGGCCCTGAGCATCAACCCCATTAAAGTGGTACTCCAGTGAATAACTTTATTTATTTATTTATTTATTTATTTTTTTAAATCAACTGGTGCCAGAAAGTTAAACAGATTTGTAAATTACTTCTATTAAAAAATCTTAATCCTTCCTATACTTATTAGCTGCTGAATACTACAGCGGAAATTATTTTCTTTTTGAAACACCGGGCTCTGCTGACATCACGAGCACAGTGCTCTCTGCTGACATCTCTGTCCATTTTAGGAACTGTCCAGTGCAGCATATGTTTGCTCTTGGGATTTTCTCCTACTCTGGACAGTTCTTAAAATGGACAGAGATGTCAGCAGAGAGCACTGTGGTCATGATGTCAGCAGAGAGCTCTGTGTTTCAAAAAGAAAAGAATTTCCTCTGTAGTATTCAGCAGCTAATAAGTACAGGAAGGATTAAGATTTTTTAATAGAAGTAATTTAGAAATCTGTTTAACTTTCCGGCAACGGTTGATTTAAAAAAAAAAAAAAAAAAAACGTTTTTCACCGGAGTACCCCTTTAAACTGCTGGTGGCTGCCTTAGGGTCTATTCACACGGTGGAATTCCCGCCTGAAATGAAATCCAATACACTTCTATGGGATACCGCACTCCCGTCGACACTTCGGAATTTCCGCTTGCGGAATTCCGCTAGCGGAATTCCGCAAGCGGAAATTCCGAAGTGTCGTCAGGAGTGCGGAATCCCAAAGAAGTGTATTGGGCTTTCATTTCAGGTGGAATTCCGCAAGCAAAATTCCGCCGTGGGAATAGACCCTAAGATCTTATGCAGAGAGAAAGAAACGTTTATTTCAGTCCTATCAGATTTATTAGCCATATTGGTGCCAGAATAGAATAAGTTACATTAAAAAACTAAATGCTCAACTACTGGAACATAGACTCAGACTTGATTCTCATGTATTGTATGCAACTGACTGGAGGCCATATACTACTGTAGAGTGTATATACTGTTACTCGTTGGGAAAGCAACTTAAAATGGGCCTGCTATCAATAAAATTACAAAAAAATACAATATTAAGATGGACATTTTGTGCTGATTAAAAAAAAAATAAAAATAATAATAATTATATATATATATATATATATATATATATATGTACACATACTTTTTGGCTAATCTGAAACGAAATGTTATGTATTTCTGGAAACCAGAGACTTCCTACGGTTTGAGCCACTTGGTATCTGAGAAATTGTATCATACAGCTTATTTCTCTATCCTGATTCAGAACACATGCATGCTCGCCCAAGATGAGAGTGCATATGTAAGGGTAGCTGTCAGATGGCAGGGCATTGGTCTGACATATCTATTCTGTATATATATATAAGTTTAAGGCGGCCATAGACATTAGATAGAAGCCCCTAATGTTCACGCCGATGTTGCAGGTGTGTGTCTGCAGCTCATTCTTCTATTCCCATTCAGAACACATGCATGCTCAGCCAAGTTGAGAGTGCATATGTATGAAGGGAATGGGGAAATGTAGCTGCCAGATAGAGGAGCAGAGGGGAGATATGTTGCTGCCAAAGGTGAGTGCCTGCAGCTTATTCTTCTATTCCCATTCGGAACACATGCATGCTCAGCCAAGTTGAGAGTGCATATGTATGGGGGGGGGGAATCAGGAAAGGTAGCTGTCAGATGTAAGAGCATAGGGGAGATAAGCTGCTGCAAAAGGTGTGCATCTGCAGCTTATTCTTCTATTTCGATTCAGAACACATGCATGCTCAGCTTAGTTGAGAGTGCATATGTATGGGGGGGGGGGCTGAGAATGGTAGCTGTTAGATGGAGGAGCAAAGGGGAGAAAAGTTGCTGCCAAAGGTGTGTGTCTGCAGCTTATTCTTCTATTTTCTTAAAATAAAAATAAATCATGCATGCTCAGCCTAGTTGAGAGTGCATATATAGGGAGAATCAGGATATATAGCTGTCATGGTGGAGCATGCTGACCTATCTGCTCTGTATAGCTAGGGTTATAATGGCCGTACACATCGGATTAAAGCCCTTGATTGTGATTGACCGACCATCTAATGTGCACGGTGGTCTCCAGATGTCGTAGGTGAGACTGTTTGGGCAGCCGGATTTCAACATGTCCAATCCTCCTTTTTTTTCTCAGTTGCAAAACTACAACTCCCAGCATGCTCGGGCATGCTAGTAGTTGTAGTCATGCAACAGCTGGTGGCACACTGGTTGGGAAACACTGCATTATACAGCCATTAGCCGACAGCTGTCTCTCCCCATATCCCTTTGCACATGCACACTCAGCTCGACCGAGCATGCATGTGTTTTCAACACAAAATATATTGGCATATATGCAACGCGAACGATACAAACAAGACAAATTCTATGATAATTTGGACCGCAATACCGACGGTTAACTTCACATGATGGGGCAGCACCAATATTCTTCCATTACCCTATTATGAATATGTCGGACAGACTGCGGGTATATTGCCTATAAATAATACACCATTATGGAGCGGAGACGCCTGGCAGCAGCAGTATGATATATAAATATATGTGTGTGTGTGTGTATATATATATATATATATATATATATATATATAATATTTTTATATATATATATATATATATATATATATATATATATATATATATACACATATATATATATCTATATATTGTGGTTCCCTGATAATCTCCGGCTGTACGTAGGTTCCCCCGCAACATTGGTGTTTCGCTCTTCTGTAATGCCAGTCTGCAGTACTGTACATGTACCAGTGTTTCCCAACCAGGGTGCCTCCAGATGCTGCAAAACTACAACTCCCAGCATGCCCGGACAGCCTTTGGCTGTCCGGGCATGCTGGGAGTTGTAGTTTTGCAGCATCTGGAGGCACCCTGGTTGGGAAACACTGGTACGTGATGTGGACAGCCAACATTCTACTGTATATTCCAAGCCTGGGTCATGCCATATGTTGCTGGATTTAAGACATATATTTATTGTATTACTTGAAATAAAGATGTTTTCTTTTGACAAACCGTGAAACTGTGGTGACTTTGTGTGTTTGCTGCACGTTACTTGGGCGTTCGGGGATCAATGCCTTTTTTTTTTTTTGCATACAACATCTCTCTGCCAAGAAGGGACATCTGGGGTACTCCGGTGGAAAAAAATAATAATAATAATAAAAAAAAAATAAAAAATAAAATGATATATATATATATATATATATATATATATATATATATATATTTATTTATTTTTATTTTTTTAAATCAACTGGTGCCAGAAAGTTAAACAGATTTGTAAATGACTTTTTAGTACTTTTTAGCAGCTGCATGCTACAGAGGAAATTCTTTTCTTTTTGAATTTCTTTTTTTTTTGTCTTGTCCACAGTGCTCTCTGCTGACACCTGATGCCCGCTTATCAGGAACTGTCCAGAGAAGGAGAAAATCCTCCTAGCAAACCTGTGCTACTTTGGACAGTTCCTGACACGGACAGAGCGCTGTGGACAAGACAAAAAAAAAAATTCAAAAAGCAAAGGATTTCCTCCGTAGTATAGAGCTGCTAATAAGTACTGGAAGAATAAATATTTTTTATTTTTTAATAGAAATAATTCACAAATCTGTTTCACTTTCTGGCACCAGTTGATTTAAAAAGAAATGTTTTCCACCGGAGTGCCCCTTTAATACCAATTCAGCCATGCTAATGCCCCATGCCTTGACTCCAGTGGGGGGGGGGGGGATTTCGGGCAGGCCAAATAGCCAAAGGTAAAGAAATGCGCACTTCAATTGCAAGCGAAGGAGATGGCATTTACTGTAATCTTCTCTGCTTGTCAGAGAAGCTGAGGATACCACTGGGCCAGATCCTTTTTTTCCTGACAAGCAGAGAAGAAGCCAAGGCCGGCGAAAATGAGGACTCATCAGGATCACTGTCAAAGCACCATGTTATAGCGAAATGTTTAATGAGGCAATGGCTCCCGTCTCCGATATGCAATCCTGGAGGGGTGCTAGGGCTGTAGTAGTGGGCATTGAATTGAATAAAAATAAGTGGCCAGTGGAAGCATAAAGAAAGAAAGACAGATTAGTCATTTTTAGGAAAATGCCTGGACATGCTTCATCATTTGTGTAACACAGTCATATTTATATATATGTGATATCCCAGTACAGGGCCTATCCCAGTGCTTGGGCCCTGTCAGGTAAAGTCCCTCTGTGTCCTAGGGGCTCTCTTGCAGCGTCTCCCCATAGTGTTGTATGTGTTTAAAGGACCATTGAGGACCTTTGAGTTAGTCACATGATAATGTGGTCACATGTTCAATTCACTTGCTTGTTACCCAGAGAGCACCAGCTCACCAGGTGACCTGCAGCTTGACCTATGGACTCCTTGCTCAGTCCCCGTTTATAAGGAAGGGAGGAGCTGCAATCTGTCTCTTTTGCTCTTCCACTGCACTTTCAGTTCAGCACATCTGGAGGCCTCAAGCCTAAATTAAAGGAGTACTCCGGCGCGCACTTTTTTCCTTTTATCCCGTCCGGGCTGCAAAATAAAAGAAAACGCAGCGATGTCCCGCCTCTGCCGGTGATAGGTTGAAGCTCCATGTGACGTGACGGGCTGACAGGAAGTAAGAAGAATACAGCCCGGGGACCGAACACCTGTACCGGAGTGTACCGGAGCTCCGGGGGCTCGTTGGCAGGTAAGAGAAAGTGTGTTTTCTTTTATTTTGCAGCCCGGACGGGATAAAAGGAAAAAAGTGCGCGCCGGAGTACTCCTTTAAAGCCACATGTCAGTAAGTAAAGTCATCTCTGTCTGCTGTCACTATCTACAGTCAGGTCAAGTCTATTATAGTCAGCGTGGCTGTCATATAGTAAGCTGCGAGGTCCCCTGTGTTACTGGTCACCTCTCTGGGATCCTGAACTAGCTGTAAAGACTGTACCATCTGTCTACCTCAGTAAAGCTACCGTTAACCCTGACCTGGCCTTGGACTTTTATTTGCCCTGCCTAAACTAGGACTAGCGGAGCTACCTTCGGGTGGTTACATAGGCAAACCACGCCCTGGTGTCACGAACATTTAGGGGTTAATACCATCTGCCCCATACACCTCACATCGCAGCCCATTGGCTCACCACAAAACTTTGGCATCATGAACAGGATACGGGTGTGTGCCTTAGCCATAAAGCCGCAATTCCTCCCCCTAGTCTGAGTCTGTATTGTGTCCAGGAAAAGAATCGCATGCATATGCGAAAACGTTTGCCCCAGAAAATTGTGCGGGACTTTGATACTGTAATGTGCTTTCACCGTGGCGCTGATAAAGTAGAGGGGGAGGTGAAGAAAACTGTGCTGTGTATTGTTGAAAAGTCTGTGAAAGTGACAATGTGCAAGATCAGAAGTGAAGCCATGTTGCGCGCCAAAATGTCTGCCATTGTACCTGCAAGGGTTAACCAGTTGGTTGAGAAGGGTCAACTAAAAGTCAAAAGAGTCCTGCCAAAGTCAGCGTCCCGCCCCTGGGCGTGGGGCTTATGTTGCTGTGTCCAGTCCGAGGTGGAACTAAAAAAATCCCCCCCTTGTTGCCAGGGGGGCGGACAAAGAAGATGCACCATTCTGTCACTTCCGATTCCAGGCCATGCTGAAGTCATCCGGCCGGAGGGAATTTTGGTGAAGACCAGTATAAGAAGTGACGAAGATCCCAATCTCTTGAGTTCAATGGAAGTGCTGGAGTCCCAGAAGATGGCGGAGTCCCAGCAATCCACATGTACCGAGAGTCCCAAGATGGAACTGGAGGACTGTGTGATGTCATCATGCCCATATGGAGGAGCTGTGTGATGTCATAATGCCCATATGGTGGAACTGTGTGATGTCATCATGTTCATATGGAAGAACTGTGTGATGTCATCATGTCCATATGGAGGAACTGTGTGATGTCATCATGTCCACATGGAGGAACTGTGTGATGTCATCATGTCCATATGGAGGAACTGTGTGATGTCATGTCCATATGGAGGAACTGTGTGATATCATGTCCATATGGAGGAACTGTGTGATATCATGTCCATATGGAGGAACTGTGTGATGTCATCATGTCCATATGTAGAAGCTGTGTGATGTCATCATGTCCATATGTAGGAACTGTGTGATGTCATCCTGCCCATATGGTGGAACTGTGTGATGCCATCATGTCCATATGTAGGAGCTGTGTGATGTCATCATGTCCATATGGAGGAACTGTGTGATGTCATCATGTCCTTATGGAGGAGCTGTGTGATGTCATCATGTCCATATGGGGGAACTGTGTGATGTCATCATGTCCATATGGAGGAACTGTGTGATGTCACCATGTCCATATGGTGGAACTGTGAGATGTCATCATGTACATATGGAGGAACTGTTTGATGTCATCATGTCCATATGGAGGAACTGTGTGATGTCATGTCCATATGGAGGAACTGTGTGATGTCATGTCCATATGGAGGAACTGTGTGATGTCATCATGTCCATATGGAGGAACTGTGTGATGTCATCATGTCCATATGGAGGAGCTGTGTGATGTCATCATGTCCATATGGAGGAACTGTGTGATGTCATGTCCATATGGAGGAACTGTGTGATGTCATGTCCATATGGAGGAACTGTGTGATGTCATCATGTCCATATGGTGGAACTGTGAGATGTCATCATGTACATATGGAGGAACTGTTTGATGTCATCATGTCCATATGGAGGAACTGTGTGATGTCATGTCCATATGGAGGAACTGTGTGATGTCATGTCCATATGGAGGAACTGTGTGATGTCATCATGTCCATATGGAGGAACTGTGTGATGTCATCATGTACATATGGAGGAACTGTTTGATGTCATCATGTCCATATGGAGGAACTGTGTGATGTCATGTCCATATGGAGGAACTGTGTGATGTCATGTCCATATGGAGGAACTGTGTGATGTCATCATGTCCATATGGAGGAACTGTGTGATGTCATCATGTCCATATGGAGGAGCTGTGTGATGTTATCATGCCCATATTGTGGAACTGTGTGATGTCATCATGTCCATATGGTGGAACTGTGTGATGTCATCATGTCCATATCGAGGAACTGTGTGATGTCATCATGTCCATATGTAGGAACTGTGTGAAGTCATCATGCCCATATAGTGAAACTGTGTGATGTCATCATGCCCATATAGTGGAACTGTGTGATGTCATCATGTCCATATGGAGGAACTGTGTGATGTCATCATGTCCATATGTAGAAACTGTGTGATGTCCTCATGTCCATATAGAGAAACTGTTTGATGTCATCATGTCCATATAGAGGAACTGTGTGATGTCATCATGTCCATATGGAGGAGCTGTGTGATGTCATCATGTCCATATAGAGAAAATGTGTGATGTCATCATGTCTATATGGGGGAACTGTGTGATGTCATCATGTCTATATGGGGGAACTGTGTGATGTCATCATGTCAATATGGAGGAACTGTGTGATGTCATCATGCCCATATGGAGGAATTGTGTGATGTCATCGTGTCCATATGGAGGAACTGTGTGATGTCATTATGTCCATATGGTGAAACTGTGTGATGTCATCATGTCCATATGGAGGAACTGTGTGATGTCATCATGTCCACAAGGAGGAACTGTGTGATGTCATCATGTCCATACGGTGGAACTGTGTGATGTCATCATGTCCATATGGAGAAACTGTGTGATGTCATGTCCATATGGAGGAACTGTGTGATGTCATCATGTCCATATGGAGGAACTTTGTAATGTCATCATGTCCATATGGAGGAGCTGTGTGATGTCATCATGTCCATATGGAGGAACTGTGTGATGTCATCATGTCCATATGGAGGAACTGTGTGATGTCATCATGTCCCTATGGAGGAACTGTGTGATGTCATCATGTCCCTATGGAGAAGCTGTGTAATGTCATCATGCCCATATAGTGGAACTGTGTGATGTCATGATGTCCATATGTAGGAACTGTGTGAAGTCATCATGCCCATCTAGTGGAACTGTGTGATGTCATCAAGTGCATATGTAGGAACTGTGTGAAGTCATCATGCCCATATAGTGAAACTGTGTGATGTCATCATGCCCATATAGTGGAACTGTGTGATGTCATCATGTCCACATGGAGGAACTGTGTGATGTCAGCATGTCCATATGGAGGAACTGTGTGATGTCATCATGCCCATATGGTGGAACTGTGTGATGTCATCATGTCCATATGTAGGAGCTGTGTGATGTCATCATGTCCATATGGAGGAGCTGTGTGATGTCATCATGTCCATATAGAGGAACTGTGTGATGTCATCATGTCTATATGGGGGAACTGTGTGATGTCATCATGTCAATATGGAGGAACTGTGTGATGTCATCATGCCCATATGGAGGAACTGTGTGATGTCATTATGTTCATATGGAGGAACTGTGTGATGTCATCATGTCCATATGGTGGAACTGTGTGATGTCATCATGTCCATATGGAGGAGCTGTGTGATGTCATCATGTCCATATAGAGAAACTGTTTGATGTCATCATGTCTATATGGAGGAACTGTGTGATGTCATCATGTCCATATGGAGGAACTGTGTGAGGTCATGTCCATATGGAGGAACTTTGTGATGTCATCATGTCCATACGGAGGAGCTGTGTGATGTCATCATGTCCATATGGAGGAACTGTGTGATGTCATCATGTCCATATGGAGGAACTGTGTGATGTCATCATGTCCATATGGTGGAACTGTGTGATGTCATCATGTCCATATGGAGGAACTGTGTGATGTCATCATGTCCACAAGGAGGAACTGTGTGATGTCATCATGTCTATATGGAGGAACTGTGTGATGTCATCATATCCATATGGGGGAACTGTGTGATGTCATCATGTCTATATAGAGGAACTGCGTGATGTCATCATGTCCATATGGAGGAACTGTGGGATGTCATCATGTCCACATGTAGGAACTGTGTGATGTCATCATGTCCATATAGAGAAACTGTGTGATGCCATCATGTCCATATGGAGGAACTGTGGGATGTCATCATGTCCATATAGTGGAACTGTGTGATGTCATCATGTCCATATGAAGGAACTGTGTGATGTCATCATGCCCATATAGTGGAACTGTGTGATGTCATCATGTCCATATGGAGGGACTGTGTGGTGTCATCATATCCATATGGGGGAACTGTGTGATGTCATCATGTCCATATGGAGGAACTGTGTGATGTCATCATGTCAATATGAAGGCACTGTGTGATGTCATGTCCATATGGAGCAACTTTGTGATGTCATCATGTCAATACGGAGGAGCTGTGTGATGTCATCACATCCATATGGAGGAACTGTTTGATGTCATCGTGTGCATATGGAGAAACTGTGTGATGTCATCATGTCCATATGGAGGAGCTGTGTGATGTCATCATGCCCATATGGTGGAACTGTGTGATGTCATCATGTCCATATGGAGAAACTGTGTGATGTCATCATGTCCATATGGAGGAACTGTGTGATGTCATCATGTCTATATGGAGGAACTGTGTGATGTCATCATGTCCATATGGAGGAACTGTGTGATGTCATCATGTCCATATGGAGGAACTGTGTGATGTCATCATGTCAATATGAAGGCACTGTGTGATGTCATGTCCATATGGAGCAACTTTGTGATGTCATCATGTCAATACGGAGGAGCTGTGTGATGTCATCACATCCATATGGAGGAACTGTTTGATGTCATCGTGTGCATATGGAGAAACTGTGTGATGTCATCATGTCCATATGGAGGAGCTGTGTGATGTCATCATGCCCATATGGTGGAACTGTGTGATGTCATCGTGTGCATATGGAGAAACTGTGTGATGTCATCATGTCCATATGGAGGAGCTGTGTGATGTCATCATGCCCATATGGTGGAACTGTGTGATGTCATCATGTCCATATGGAGAAACTGTGTGATGTCATCATGTCCATATGGAGGAACTGTGTGATGTCATCATGTCTATATGGAGGAACTGTGTGATGTCATCATGTCCATATGGAGGAACTGTGTGCTGTCATCATGTCCATATGGAGGAACTGTGTGATGTCATCATGTCCATATGGAGGAACTGTGTGCTGTCATCATGTCCATATGGAGGAACTGTGTGATGTCATCATGTCCATATGGAGGAACTGTGTGATGTCATCATGTCCATATGGAGGAGCTGTGTGATGTCATCATGTCCATATGAAGGAACTGTGTGATGTCATCATGCCCATATGGAGAACTGTGTGATGTCATCATGTCCATATGGAGGAGCTGTGTTATGTCATCATGCCCATATAGTGGAACTGTGTGATGTCATCATGTCCATATGGAGGAACTGTGTGATATCATCATGTCCATATGGAGGAACTGTGTGATATCATCATGTCCATATGGGGAACTGTGTGATGTCATCATGCCCATATGGTGGAACTGTGTGATGTCATCATGTCCATATAGAGAAACTGTTTGATGTCATCATGTCCATATAGAGGAACTGTGTGATGTCATCATGTCCATATGTAGGAGCTGTGTGATGTCATCATGTCCATATGGAGGAACTGTGTGATGTCATCATGTCCATATGGAGGAGCTGTGTGATGTCATCATGTCCATATAGAGGAACTGTGTGATGTCATCATGTCTATATGGGGGAACTGTGTGATGTCATCTTGTCCATATGGAGGAACTGTGTGATGTCATCATGCCCATATGGTGGAACTGTGTAATTCATCATGTCCATTTGGAGGAGCTGTGTGATGTCATCATGCCCATATGGTGGAACTGTGGGATGTCATCATGTCTATATGGAGGGAATGTGTGATGTCATCATGTCCATTTGGGGGAACTGTGTGATGTCATCATGTCTACATAGAGGAACTGTGAGATGGCATCATGTACATATGGAGGAACTGTTTGATGTCATCATGTACATATGGAGGAACTGTGTGATGTCATGTCCATATGGAGGAACTGTGTGATGTCATGTCCATATGGAGGAACTGTGTGATGTCATCATGTCCATATGGAGGAACTGTGTGATGTCATGTCCATATGGAGGAACTGTGTGATGTCATCATGTCCATATGGAGGAACTGTGTGATGTCATCATGTCCATATGGTGGGACTGTGTGATGTCATCATGCCCATATGGAGGAACTGTGTGATGTCATCGTGTCCATATGGAGGAACTGTGTGATGTCATCATGTCCATATGGTGGAACTGTGTGATGTCATCATGTCCATATGGAGGAACTGTGTGAAGTCATCATGTCCACAAGGAGGAACTGTGTGATGTCATCATGTCCATACGGTGGAACTGTGTGATGTCATCATGTCCATATGGAGAAACTGTGTGATGTCATGTCCATATGGAGGAACTGTGTGATGTCATCATGTCCATATGGAGGAACTTTGTGATGTCATCATGTCCATACGGAGGAGCTGTGTGATGTCATCATGTCCATATGGAGGAACTGTGTGATGTCATCATGTCCATATGGAGGAACTGTGTGATGTCATCATGTCCATATGGTGGAACTGTGTGATGTCATCATGTCCACAAGGAGGAACTGTGTGATGTCATCATGTCTATATGGAGGGACTGTGTGATGTCATCATATCCATATGGGGGAACTGTGTGATGTCATCATGTCTATATAGAGGAACTGCATGATGTCATCATGTCCATATGGAGGAACTGTGGGATGACATCATGTCCACATGTAGGAACTGTGTGATGTCATCATGTCCATATAGAGAAACTGTGTGATGCCATCATGTCCATATGGAGGAACTGTGGGATGTCATCATGTCCATATAGTGGAACTGTGTGATGTCATCATGTCCATATGGAGGAACTGTGTGATGTCATCATGTCCATATGGGGGAACTGTGTGATGTCATCATGTCCATATGGAGGAACTGTGTGATGTCATCATGTCCATATGGAGGAACTGTGTGATGTCATGTCCATATGGAGGAACTTTGTGATGTCATCATGTCCATATGGAGGAACTGTGTGATGTCATGTCCATATGGAGGAACTGTGTGATGTCATCATGTCCATATGGAGGAACTGTGTGATGTCATGTCCATGTGGAGGAACTCTGTGATGTCATGTCCATATGGAGGAACTGTGTGATGTCATCATGTCCATATGGAGGAACTGTGTGATGTCATCATGTCCATATGGAGGAGCTGTGCGATGTCATCATGCCCATATGGTGGAATTTTGTGATGTCATCATGTCCATATGGAGGAACTGTGGGATGTCATCATGTCCAAATGTAGGAACTGTGTGATGTCATCATGTCCATATAGAGAAACTGTTTGATGTCATCATGTCCATATAGAGAAACTGTTTGATGTCATCATGTCCATATGGAGGAACTGTGTGATGTCATCATGTCAATACGGAGGAGCTGTGTGATGTCATCATGTCCATATGGAGGAACTGTGTGATGTCATCATATCCATATGGAGGAACTGTTTGATGTCATCGTGTCCATATGGAGGAACTGTTTGATGTCATCGTGTCCATATGGAGGAACTGTGTGATGTCACCATGTCCATATGGAGGAGCTGTGTAATGTCATCATGCCCATATGGTGGAACTGTGTGATGTCATGTCCATATGGAGGAACTGTGTGATGTCATCATGTCCATATGGAGGAACTGTGTGATGTCATCATGCCCATATGGTGGAACTGTGTGATGTCATCATGTCCATATGGAGGAACTGTGGGATGTCATCATGTCCATATGTAGGAACTGTGTGATGTCATCATGTCCATATGGAGGAACTGTGTGATGTCATGTCCATATGGAGGAACTGTGTGATGTCATGTCCATATGGAGGAACTGTGTGATGTCATCATGTCCATATGGAGGAACTGTTTGATGTCATCATGTCCATATGGAGGAGCTGTGTGATGTCATCATGTCCATATGGAGGAACTGTGTGATGTCATCATGTCCATATGGAGGAACTGTGTGATGTCATCATGTCCATATGGAAGAGCTGTGTGATGTCATAATGCCCATATGGTGGAACTGTGTGATGTCATCATGTTCATATGGAGGAACTGTGTGATGTCATCATGTCCATATGGAGGAACTGTGTGATGTCATCATGTCCACATGGAGTAACTGTGTGATGTCATCATGTCCATATGGAGGAACTGTGTGATGTCATCATGTCCATATGGAGGAACTGTGTGATATCATCATGTCCATATAGAGAAACTGTTTGATGTCATCATGTCCATATAGAGGAACTGTGTGATGTCATCATGTCCATATGTAGGAGCTGTGTGATGTCATCATGTCCATATGTAGGAGCTGTGTGATGTCATCATGTCCATATGGAGGAACTGTGTGATGTCATCATGTCCATACGGAGGAACTGTGTGATGTCATCATGTCCATATGGAGGAACTGTGTGATGTAATCCTGCCCATATGGTGGAACTGTGTGATGCCATCATGTCCATATGTAGGAGCTGTGTGATGTCATCATGTCCATATGGAGGAACTGTGTGATGTCATCATGTCCATATGGAGGAGCTGTGTGATGTCATCATGTCCATATAGAGGAACTGTGTGATGTCATCATGTCTATATGGGGGAACTGTGTGATGTAATCATGTCCATATGGAGGAACTGTGTGATGTCATCATGTCCATATGGAGGAACTGTGTGATGTCATCATGTCCATATGGAGGAACAGTGTGATGTCATCATGTCCATATGGGGGAACTGCGTGATGTCATCATCTCTATATAGAGGAACTGTGAGATGTCATGTACATATGGAGGAACTGTTTGATGTCATGTCCATATGGAGGAACTGTGTGATGTCATGTCCATATGGAGGAACTGTGTGATGTCATCATGTCCATATGGAGGAACTGTGTGATGTCATCATGTCCATATGGAGGAGCTGTGCGATGTCATCATGCCCATATGGTGGAATTTTGTGATGTCATCATGTCCATATGGAGGAACTGTGGGATGTCATCATGTCCAAATGTAGGAACTGTGTGATGTCATCATGTCCATATAGAGAAACTGTTTGATGTCATGTCCATGTGGAGGAACTGTTTGATGTCATGTCCATATGGAGGAACTGTGTGATGTCATCATGTCCATATGGAGGAACTGTGTGATGTCATCATGTCCATATGGTGGAATTTATTGATGTCATCATGTCCATATGGAGGAACTGTGTGATGTCATCATGTCCATATGTAGGAGCTGTGTGATGTCATCATGTCCATATGTAGGAGCTGTGTGATGTCATCATGTCCATATGGGGGAACTGTGTGATGTCATCATGTCCATATGGAGGAACTGTGTGATGTCATCATGTCCATATGGAGGAACTGTGTGATGTCATGTCCATATGGAGGAATTTTGTGATGTCATCATGTCAATACGGAGGAACTGTGTGATGTCATCATGTCCATATGGAGGAACTGTTTGATGTCATCGTGTCCATATGGAGGAACTGTGTGATGTCATCATGTCCATATGGAGGAGCTGTGTAATGTCATCATGCCCATATGGTGGAACTGTGTGATGTCTGTCCATATGGAGGAACTGTGTGATGTCATCATGTCCATATGGAGGAACTGTGTGATGTCATCATGTCTATATGGAGAAACTGTGTGATGTCATGTCCATATGGAGGAACTGTGTGATGTCATCATGTCAATACGGAGGAGCTGTGTGATGTCATCATGTCCATATGGAGGAACTGTGTGATGTCATCATATCCATGTGGAGGAACTGTTTGATGTCATCGTGTCTATATGGAGGAACTGTTTGATGTCATCGTGTCCATATGGAGGAACTGTGTGATGTCACCATGTCCATATGGAGGAGCTGTGTAATGTCATCATGCCCATATGGTGGAACTGTGTGATGTCATGTCCATATGGAGGAACTGTGTGATGTCATCATGTCCATATGGAGGAACTGTGTGATGTCATCATGTCCATATGGAGGAACTGTGTGATGTCATCATGTCTATATGGAGAAACTGTGTGATGTCATGTCCATATGGAGGAACTGTTTGATGTCATCATGTCCATATGGAGGAACTGTGTGATGTCATGTCCATATGGAGGAACTGTGTGATGTCATGTCCATATAGAGAAACTGTTTGATGTCATCATGTCCATATAGAGGAACTGTGTGATGTCATCATGTCCATATGTAGGAGCTGTGTGATGTCATCATGTCCATATGGAGGAGCTGTGTGATGTCATCATGTCCATATAGAGAAAATGTGTGATGTCATCATGTCTATATGGGGGAACTGTGTGATGTCATCATGTCAATATGGAGGAACTGTGTGATGTCATCATGCCCATATGGAGGAACTGTGTGATGTCATCGTGTCCATATGGAGGAACTGTGTGATGTCATCATGTCCACAAGGAGGAACTGTGTGATGTCATCATGTCCATACGGTGGAACTGTGTGATGTCATCATGTCCATATGGAGAAACTGTGTGATGTCATGTCCATATGGAGGAACTGTGTGATGTCATCATGTCCATATGGAGGAACTTTGTAATGTCATCATGTCCATATGGAGGAGCTGTGTGATGTCATCATGTCCACATGTAGGAACTGTGTGATGTCATCATGTCCATATAGAGAAACTGTGTGATGTCATCATGTCCATATGGAGGAACTGTGGGATGTCATCATGTCCATATAGTGGAACTGTGTGATGTCATCATGTCCATATGGAGGAACTGTGTGATGTCATCATGCCCATATGGAGGAGCTGTGTGATGTCATCATGTCCGTATGGTGGAACTGTGTGATGTCATCATGTCTATATAGAGGAACTGTGTGATGTCATCATGTCCATATGGAGGAGCTGTGTGGTGTCATCATGTCCATATGGAGGAGCTGTGTGATGTCATGTCCATATGGAGGAGCTGTGTGATGTCATCATGTCTATATAGAGGAACTGTGTGATGTCATCATGTCCATATGGAGGAACTGTGTGATGTCATCATGTCCATATGGAGGAGCTGTGTGATGTCATCATGTCCGTATGGTGGAACTGTGTGATGTCATCATGTCCATATGGAGGAGCTGTGTGATGTCATCATGTCCGTATGGTGGAACTGTGTGATGTCATCATGTCTATATAGAGGAACTGTGTAATGTCATGTCCATATGGAGGAACTGTGTGATGTCATCATGTCTATATGGGGGAACTGTGTGATGTCATCATGTCCATATGGTGGAACTGTGTGATGTCATCATGTCTATATGGGGGAACTGTGTGATGTCATCATGTCCATATGGAGGAACTGTGTGATGTCATCATGTCTATATGTAGGAACTGTGTGATGTCATCATGTATATATATGGAGGAACTGTGTGATGTCATCATGTATATATGGAGGAACTGTGTGATGTCATCATATCCATATGGAGGAACTATGTGATGTCATCATGTCTATATAGAGGAACTGTGTGATGTCATCATGTCCATATGGAGAAAATATGTGAGGAATATGTCCAGAAACTTGTAGAAACTATGTCACCAAGAATGAAGGCGAACGGTGGTCCAATTTGGGACTAGCAGAGTGTACCTAATAAAGTGGCCACTGAGTGTATTTCAGGTATTCATGCCAGTGGGTGAAAAGAAAAGGTCCATGGTTATATTTGCTGTAGCAATAATCCAACAGCACTTCGGCGTAGCCGAAACGTCTCATAGACATGGCTGAATAAACGACCACAGTTTTTCACAGTTTGGAGTGCTGTTGGATTATTGCTATTGAAGTTTGTGGGGGTCCGTGACCCGGTCCCTTGGCCTGGCGGCACCCATCATTACTGACAATGCCTGGTTTGCTGCTTCTCCCCTCTTTTGCTGGTATTAGACATGAGCGAACTTACAGCGACTCTTTCCTAGGACTGTATCCACCATTTCCAGCCCACCGGAGCACCTGAAAGCTGAACTAATTTATGCAGGATAAAGCCATCAACTGCCGAGCCGAGAAGTTCGTGACGAATCGAATTTACTGTAAGTTCGCTCATCTCTAACTGGTATATTTGCTGTACATACATATTGTTACTGTCTACATAAAACCTATATTTCCCTTGTAATATTGCTGCTTTTTGTCATACGTGCTCTTTTAGTCCTTTACTTATTTATTTAGGTTATGAAGCTGTAATATATTTAGTTTTAAGACAACAGTAAAGTAAATAAAAGGAAATACATCACTAATTGAAAGCTAAAGCCGCGGTTTGGGAATCTATCTCCCAGGCTTGTTCTGGGTCCTGGCCAAAAAAAGGTTAAGAACCTCAGCGCAAATCCTCCATAATAATTCCCCTGAAATTGTCATATCCTGTTAAATCCGAGTTACCCATCCCCCCCCCCCCCCCCCAAAAAAAAATATATTTTTAAATAAATGCATCAAAAACCAGCAGAATGTATGAAATAAAGAAAAGGGGGAATCTTTATAGCTTCTCTATTACAGCTTCTCTAGGTGTAAGTAAGTCAGTGTTTCCCAACCAGGGTGCCTCCAGCTGTTGCAAAACTACAACTACAACAAGTTGTAATTTTGCAACAGCTGGAGGCACTGTGGCTGGGAAACACCGTTGTAGGTGCTACTTCTGCTTCGGATTACAAATACTGATGCACAATACACAAGTGGTTAAAAGGATGTGCAGTGTACCACTACGTGGGTTTCCAAATTTTTGACATGTCCCAGGGATGTGGCTGCACAAAAAATGTACAATGTAAAAGTGTTTCATTGTACAAAGGTAAGTAAAACATATAAAAAAAACTGTATATAACCCGAAAGAAGAAAATCACAGCGTAGCCATGGGTCTAGTGTGGTAGCCACGGGGGTGTTAGGAAATACCTTATCACTTCGTGACGCCAGGGCACTGTTATCCTATACACGGTCTGAGGTTGGAGACAGCTTCTCCTGGGCCAGACACAGGGAGTAAAGGAACACTCTGATGTCAGGTTATGGATAACTGTATTTACTGAGCTGGTGCAGATGGTATTACACAGTCTGGTGCAGAGTGAGAGGATGCAGTGTAACCGCTTGGGAGCTATGTTGCCTTGCTGGGACTTGTGGTGCTTACACCAAATGAATTGGTACTGACTTGAAAGATGGGTGGATTTATCCTAGTAGGTAAGGTTCTGTCAAGGTCCTGTAGCTTTCTCCGCCAGGGCATGAACTTCCTCTGTGCGGGTGCGTGATCCTTGCAGAATGACCTGTGGTGAGGGTGTGATGAGGGCAGATGGAATTACCCAAGGGGCAGATGGCATTAACACCTTGTGTTTGTGACGCCAGGGCGTGGTTTATCCTCTACACCACCCAAAGGTATACCGCTGGATCCTGGGCTAGGCAAGGAGGCAATAATGACTCCGACACCAAGTTACTGAGTCAGACAGGTGTAACAGTCTATACAGCTTGGCTGGGACCACGGAGGGGACCAGTGACTTCAGAGACCACAGGGCTTGCTGGGACTTATGGTGGACTTGGACAATTTGATGCAGGGCCACGCTAACTTGATACAGAATACTTGACTGAGACTGACTATGATTGACTTTACCCCGTTTGTAGCTGACCAGGTTTTGACTTGGACGTGGGGGGTAGTGGATTTGTGGATCCGTGGCTGCGTGGTAGACTTTGGCCTCCTCTGGACTCCAGACACTCACCTAGGACTTGACCTCACTGCACTCAGCTCAGCAGGAACTAAGGGCTCGTTCACACGGCCGTCTGTCCCCGTTGTTTTATCCCCGTTTTGTTTCCTTTCTTGCAGGCTTTAAACGGATTCAAAACGGTTAAAAAAAATCCCATTCATGTGATCCGTATTTTCAATCCGTTTTTTGATCCGTTTTTACTTTTGAGCATGCTCAGAACAAAATACATTTTTTTTTTGGGGGGGGGGGGGTTATTAACTGAACAAAAACGGATACAAACGGATAACATCCATTTCCATACGTTATTGTCCGTTTTTTTAAAGTCTGCTTTTTTTATCTTTGACGGGAGAAGAACGGGACGGGTCTAGACGGCCGTGTGAACGCAGCCTAAGAGAGTGAGCGAGCTCCACCCAGGGTTTATATGGGGGAGACTCAGGAGGGGTCCCATAGGTCACCCTTCTAGGTCACGTGGTCACTGGTACCTTCCCTGGTTACAATCACATGACAACTACACTTAAAGGTATATCACATCAGACTGGATAACATAGGCATTTAAGGCAATGTACATAAGAGACCGGTGAAGGGGGCCCAGGGGTCACAGAATGGAGTCTGCCGGAGAGGGCAGCTAGGATACAGGGGGGCAACTACTGTACTGGGCCACCACAGACCGGATAAAGTAAATTAGATCTGGGCCTTCCCTTGAGGCTTCTACACACAACACAACGAACCACAACTCGTCCCCCACTACACTATATGGGGAAGAATTTAGAGGTTTCCATTGGGATACAGACAGGGTCACATGGGGGTACACTTCTCCTCTGCTTAAAGGCACAGTAACACATTTAACATACATTGGGATAACAACAATAAGATAATGATAAAAATGCTGTATATTAATTTCTTAATAAAGTGCATAACATAATTAATGCCACGATCAGTCCAAAGCCACGAGACAGCCATTGGTGCTGGGACACACTGGAACATGTTGTGATTTATTAGCATCACCACAATACTGTTTGTAGGTGGGGTTTAGGGACGGACTGACCGGCCGGTCCGATCGGATGTCATCGAGGTTCCGTCCGGGTAAAGGGCACGCTGCGGCCGCTGCTGAGGATCCAGGACACTTGTCCCGGATCCCCAGCAGACCACTCTGCAGCTTACACAGAGGAGACATGACCTCTGCCCCCACGCAGCGCATGCGCCGATGACGTCACTCATTGGCGCCTGCATTGTGGAGTAAGAAGGACACGGGCCCCTGCTGCGCTCCAGAGGAGAAGATCCGCATTATTTTAGAAGATAAGCATTATTTTTTTTTTCAACCTGGGAAGGGGGGATGGGGAAAAACTCTGCCTACACCTACTAGAATGCGGAGGGGCGGGACTCTACCTCTGCTGGGGGAGGGGAGGGGGGTACTCTAACTCAGCGGTCTACACCTACTGGGGGGGGGGGACACTAACTCTGCTGCCTACACTTAATGGGGGAGGGGAGGACTCTAACTCAGCGATCTACACCTACTGAAGGAGGGAATCTAACTCTGCTGCTTACACCTACTGGGGGGGGGGGACTCTAACTCTGCTGCCTACACCTACTGAGGGGGGTCTCTAATTCTGCTGTCTACACCTACTGGGGGGAACTCTAACTCTGCTGTCTGCATTAACTGTGGGGGACTCTAACTCTGCTGCCTACACCTACTGTGGGGGGGACTAACTCTACTGCCTACACCTACTGTGGGGGAACTGTAATTCTGCTGTCTACCCCTACTGGGGGGAACTCTAACTCTGCTGTCTGCATTAACTGAGGGAGGGACTCTAACTCTCCTGCCTACACCTACTGTGGGGGACTCTAACTCTGCTGCCTTCACCTATTGTGAGAGGGAATCTAACTTTGCTGCCTGTACTTACGGGGGGGGGGGGGGACACTCTAACTTTGCTGCCTACACCTACTAGGGGGGGACTCTAACTTTGCTGCCTACACCTACTTGGGGGCGACTCTAACTCTGTTGTCTACACCTACTGGGGGGAACTCTAACTCTGCTGTCTGCATTAACTGGGGTGGAACTCTGCTGCCTACACCTACTGTGGGGGGGGGGGGCTCTAACTCTACTGCCTACACCTACAGTGGGGGGTCTCTAATTCTGCTGTCTACACCTACTGGGGGGAACTCTAACTCTCCTGTCTGCATTAACTGGGGAGGGACTCTAACTCTGCTGCCTACACGTACTGGGGGGGGACTCTAACTCTGCTGCCTTCACCTACGGGGGGGGACTCTAACTCTGCTGCCTGCACCTACTGGGGGGAGGTGGAAAACTCTGCTGCCTGCACCTACTGGGGGGGGGCTCTAACTCTGCTGCCTACACCTACTTGGGGGGAGACTCTAACTCTGCTGCCTTCACCTACCGGGGGGTACTCTAACTCTGTTGCCTGCACCTACTGGGGGGACTCTAACTCTGCTGTCTACACCTATTGGGGGGGACCCTGCTGCCTACATTTACTGTGGGGGAACTCTGCTGCCTACACCCACTACGGGAGTACTCTGCTACCTACACCTACTATGGGGGAACTCTGCTGCCTACACCTACTATTGGAGAACTCTGCTGCCTACACCTAATGTGAGGGAACTCTGCTGCCTACACCTAATGTGAGTGACTACTATGTTCCTGCCTAGCTAATATGGGGACAAACTACTAATCTAAGAGGAGGGCAAGCAGATAGTTCAAGAAGTAAAGGACGCACTCACCCTGGACATTTGCTTGAAGAGATCTTTATTCACATGTAGTAAAAGCGTACAGCGAGTAGAAGCAGAGGACCGGCCTCACAGAAGGGCTACCTACTAACTACATAGGGGGTTTTCATAATGCCCCTCCCGCAACTAGACTCTGGATCCGCAATTGGGTGGAGGGGGTGGGGTGGGGGGTCTGGCTACCTACTTGACTAACTCCCTTGCTACCTAACTTTGTACCTGGATGCCTAACTAATTACCTGCATACCTGGCTATCTAACTACCTACCTACATGCCTGGCTTCATAACTACCTACCTACATATCTTGCTACCTACCAACATATCTGGCTACCTAACTATGTACCTACCTGGCCTTCATACATGGCTGCATAACTTCCTAGCTAGCAACCTACCTACCTACCTGGCTAGTAACCTACCTACATATATGGCTTCCTGATCTACCTACCTAGTTAACTATTTATCTTGCTACCTACCTATCTGCCCTTTTACTGTGCAGGGCACCAAGAAGGGCTTAATAACATTTAGGGGCTTATAGATGGAAAGATTGTGTAGAGGAGGGGACGGCACTGGAAAAATGTAGAGTCTAACATGTTTGTCCTGCAGATGTTTATGGATCGACATGGCGGTCTGATCTGGACGGAGAAGAAAAGGAAAGAGGACGCTGCCGATCAGAAAATAAATAATTGTGAGTCCCTAGATGTACCTGTGATCACTTATATGGTATACAGATCCTGTGTACAGTGTCATACTTATTGTAGGCCCAAAAAAATGAATCACTATGTTTTAATAACATGGCAATGTATCCACCATTTTGTATGAATTCTCAGAAGACCTAAGTATCACTCTAGAAATGTGTATTCCTGTGAATGTTTAAGTGTTATCTACCGCCATATGGTCCTGTATATTATACCTAATATTGTATACAGATCCTGTGTAGTATACTGGTCTGTGTATAGTGGTTTTATTTAGTACAGTATGGCGGTATTATCCAGTTATTGTGTGGTGGTATATATTTACTCCTTGTATACTGGTATTATTGGTCATGCAAAATTATTTTACCTACCTTAAAGTGTTTCTTATATATAAAATATAGTTTATTTTGTGTGTAGGGCTGTTGGAGGGATTTGGGTAGAATAGGGGCAGAAGTGTGACCAGCGGCAGAGCATCGCAGGGGGCCCCTTACTTTTTTTGGTCCGGGGGCCCTGTGTGTTGTCAGTCTGCCCCTGGTGGGGTTTGGCAACTTTTCTTGACCACGTGCGAATTTGGGCTTTTGGTGCTGTCTTTCTATCTTTACACATAAAAAAAACCCCATAAATTTGGCATTATCCTAATCTTTATGTTAAATCAAAGCGTCATTCATACCACACAGAAAATTAGACAAGTGCAATTCGTTTTGAAAAGAATGCCCGAAAAAAAAAAATCACAAAATCCCGAAAAAGCATATGAATACGAATATACAGTTAACCCCTTAAGGACCGGGGGTTTTTCCGTTTTTGCATTTTCGTTTTTTGCTCCTTGCCTTTAAAAAATCATAACTCTTTCAATTTTGCACCTAAAAATCCATATGATGGCTTATTTTTTGCGCCACCAATTCTACTTTGTAATAACGTCAGTCATTTTGCCCAAAAATCTACGGTGAAACGGAAAAAAAATCATTGTGCGACAAAATTGAAAAAAAAACGCAGTTTTGTAACTTTTGGGGGCTTCAGTTTCTACGTAGTACATTTTTCGGTAAAAATGACACCTTATCTTTATTCTGTAGGTACAATACGATTAAAATGATCCCCTACATATATAGGTTTGATTTTGTCAGACTTCTGGAAAAAATCATAACTACATGCAGGAAAATTAATATGTTTAAAATTGTCATCTTCTGACCCCTATAACTTTTTTATTTTTCCGTGTATGGGGCGGTATGAGGGCTCATTTTTTGTGCCGTGATCTGAAGTTTTTAACGGTACCATTTTTGCATTGATAGGACTTATTGATCGCTTTTTATTCATTTTTAAATTATATAAAAAGTGACCAAAAATGCACTGTTTTGGACTTTGGAATTTTTTTGCGCACACGCCATTGACCGAGCTGTTTAATTAATGATATATTTTTATAATTCGGACATTTCCGCACGCGGTGATACCATATATGTTTGTTTTTATTTTTATTTACACTGTTTTTTTTTTTTTTATTGTAAAAGGGGGGTGATTCAAACTTTTAATAGGGGAGGAGTTAAATGATCTTTATTCACTTTTTTTTTTCACTTTTTTTTTGCAGTGTTATAGGTCCCATAGGGACCTATAACACTGCACACACTGATCTCTTATACTGATCATTGTTATCCCATAGGGACCTATAACACTGCACACACTGATCTTCATCATTGATCACTGGTTTCTCATAAGAAACCAGTGATCAACGATTCTGCCGCATGACTGCTCATGCCTGGATCTCAGGCACTGAGCAGTCATTCGGCGATCGGACAGCGAGGAGGCAGCTGTCCTGTCAGCTGTTCGGGATGCCGCGATTAGCCACGGCTATCCCGAACAGCCCGACTGAGCTAGCCGGCCACTTTCGGTTTTGCTTTTAGCCGCGCGGCTCAGCTCTGAGCGTGCGGCTAAAGGGTTAATAGCGTGCGGCGCCACGATCGGCGATGCGCGCTATTAGAGGCGGGTCCCGGCTTCACTATGACGCCGGGCCCGCCGTGATATGACGCGGGGTTACTGTGTAACCCCGCGTTATATCAGGAGAGCAGGACCAAGGGCGTACCTGTACGCCCATGGTCCTTAAGGGGTTAAGGAATGCATTCGTTAATTAACGAATATGCATGTTAACGAACAACGAATGCATTCGTTATCAGTATACCGAAAGTCGGGGCCATGCATCAACTGCTATCCTGCAGCGCATAATGCTTAAGCTGCTGCCGGATAGCAGTTGAAGCAGCCCGGGCAGGTTCACTCACCTTTCCGCGCTGCTCCGGATCTTCCTCTGGTGGGACCTGGGCTGGTCTGGGGCCTTCATACGGGTCTCCCTCTGACGTCGTCATGACGCCATCGCGCATGCCGTCCCGTCATCCAATAGGAACGGCGTGCGGCAGTGACATGATGGCGTCGCTATGGAGGCCCAGTAAGGCCTTGCGGCAGACAGCGGAGGACCAGAGAAGACCAGGAGAGCCCAGCAGAGCCCAGCGGAGTACTGAAGAGGACTAGGAGAGCCCAGCGGAGGCCGGGGGACACCATCGGGAGCAGCGGGGACAGGTGAGTAGGACTTTTCTTTTTTACATTGCACAAATCCCTCAACATACGAATTACCATCGTATGTTGAGGGATCACTAGACATGTGCAGAACCAAAAATCAGAATTAACAAATGCATCCGTTTTTTTAAAATGAATGCATCCGTTTTTTTAAAAATGAATGCATCCAAAAACGGAAAAAAAATTTGCCGATGCGTCCGAAAACCGAATATGACGAATGCACAGCATTCCGAATATTCACAGAACCAAAAATTAAAAAAAAAACGAAAACGACCAAAACGAAAAAAACTTAATTTTTGGTTCTGCACATGTCTACAGAAAATGCAATTTCAAGAAAACCCAAAACAATGACAAAATTGTGGGTTTTCCCCCATCAAAAACTAAATTAAAGGGGTACTCCACTGGAAAACATTATTATTATTATTTTTTTTAATCAACTGATTACAGAAAGTTAAACAGATTAGTAAATTACTTCTATTAAAAATTCTTAATCCTTCTAGTACTTATCAGCTGCTGTATGTTCCACAGGAAGTTCTATTTTTAAAAAAAATGTATTTTCTGTCTGACAACAGTGCTCTCTGCTGACACCTCTGTCCATTTTAGGAATTGTCCAGAGCAAGATAGGTTTGCTATGGGGATTTGCTCCTACTCTGGACAGTTCCTAAAATGGACAGAGGTGTCAGCAGAGAGCACTGTGGTCAGACAGAAAGGAAATTCAAAAAGCAAATAACTTCCTGTGGAGCATACAGAAGCTTATAAGTACTGGAAGGATACATTTTTTTTAATAGAAGTCATTTACAAATCTGTTTAACTTTCTGGCACCAGTTGAATTTTTTTTTCCAGCGGAGTACCCCTTTTAGTTTTCAATACATTAAAAGGAAACTGACAGCTGCGTCACCCACACTACTGTGTGTTGACACTGTTCACCTTATTTTTCTAGGTGCCCTCCGTCTCAATATATTAGGGTCTTTGGTGTACTCGTGATGTCTCCTAGTCTGGCGGCAGCCCAGACTCTCACTGCGCACGCATAGCGGCTACATGCAGAAGAGGGAGAGTCCCGTGCATTTTGGGGCTAGGGAACATCTCCGACCCAAATTTACATATTAGTATTTGTACCGACCTAAATGGAACAGTGACACCTAGGAAAATAAGGATCTGTTCACATGGCATTAGAAGCCCAACACACTTCTAATGGATTCCGCACTCCCGTTGACACTTCAGAATTTCCGTTTGCGGAATTCCGTCTCAAATGACAGTCTAATACACTTCTATGGGATTCCGCAGTCCCGTTGACAAGTGTCAGCGGGAGTGCGGGATCCCCTAGAAGTGTATTGGGCTTTCATTTGAGGCGGAATTCCGCAAACGGAAATTCTTCTGTATGAATAGACCCCAAGGCAACCCCCAGCCGGTTAATGGGGGAGACGCTGCTGTCGTTTTACACTTGAATGTACTCAAATTATCGAATATTACAGCTCACCCTATCAAAACAAGATACATAGATGGGAAAATGACACAATGACAAAATGTTACTGTTCAAAAAAAAACACTCCATCTGCGCAGCCCAAAATAACTGGGTCCTTAAAGGGTACCTCTCATCAAATAAACTTTTGATATATTTTAGATTAGTGAATGTTGAATAACTTTCCAATAGCATGTTAATGAAAAATCTGCTTCTTTCTATTGTATTTTTCCCGATCAGTCCTGTCAGCAAGCATTTCCGACTCATGCTGGAGTCCTAAACACTCAGAGCTGCCAGCCTGCTTTGTTCACAGCCAAACAGGCTGTGAACAAAGCAGGCTGGCAGCTCTGAGTGTTCTCCTTTGTGAACAAAGCAGACTGGCAGCTCCTAGTGTTTAGGACTCCAGCATGAGTCTGAAATGCTTGCTGCCAGGACTGGTAGGGAGACCCCTAGTGGTCATTTCTTCAAAGTGGAAAATTAAATAGAAAGAAGCATATTTTTTAATAACATGCAATTGTAAAGTTATTCTGCATACATTAATCTATAATATATCAAAAGTTTTTTTGATGAGAGGTACCCTTTAAGGGATCAGCTATAAAGGTGGCAGGCTCTGTTGTTTCTTTTGTGGATTGGGGATATGTGTTTTATTATGTTACTGTCTGCATTCTCTACTTTTATGACATAACGGAGTATTGAGCCCTTCACCTCTCTAGACGGCATTGTATGCGACGTTATAGATTAAATAGAAAAAAAGGGACATCGACCGCACATCAGTTGTTATTTCTCACAGTGATCTAACGTTTATGGAGCGAATATAAGGGCTTTTGGGAAACATTTAGAGGAAAGTCTATAAGTCACTTATCACTTCCAGTGAGTCCTAACATAAAGGGGTACTCAGCCCCTAGACATCTTATTCCCTATCAAAATGTGGTGGTCCAGTACAGGAGTTGCACCCCGTACCCTTGCTGTCCTGTCAGGCAGCCTCCATACAGTGTCCCCTGGGCTCCCTGCACCCGTTCCCCTTGTTCCTGTCCTTCTATGCCTATGTTATGCTGTGTACTGTATATAAAATGTGTTATAGCTTTAAGAACAGCTGTTGTCATGTGATTGTAACCCAGTGAGGTGTCAGTGATCATGTGACCTAAGGGTGACCTATGGGACCCCTCCTAGTCTCCCCTATATAAGTCCTGGGTGGAGCCTCTGCTCTCTCTCAGTCTTTGCTGAGTTGCAATGAGGTGAAGTCCTAGGTGTCTGGAGTCCAGAAGAGGCCTAAAGTCAGTCAAGCAGCCACGGATACTCAATTCCATTGCCCCACAGGTCAAGTCAAAGCCTGGTAAGCCACAGAAGGGGTGAAGTCAGTCATAGTCTGTCATAGTCAGGTCGGTCCAAGTCATCCTGTCTCAAGTCAGATTGGCCTGCATCCAAATTGTCCAAGTCCACTATAAGTCCCAGCAAGCCCTAAGGTCTCTGAAGTCACTGGTCACCTCCTTGGGCCTCATCACACCCTCACCACACAAAGGATAGGGGATAAGATGTCTTATCGCGGGGGTACCGCGATCTCAGCAGCACCACGCTAGACATCCGGTGCACAGAGCGAACTTTGCCAGATGACTGGCGATGCAGGGTGGAGGCTCGCTTTGTCACGGTCACGCCCCTCATTGCAAGTCTATGGGACGGGGCAAGACTTCCGCCACACCCCCTCCCATATACTTGCATTAAGGGGGCGTGGCCGTGATGTCACGAGCCTCCGGCGCTGCATCCAACGCTCTAAACGAAGGCCGGGTGCATCAGGGAGATCGCGGGGGTCCCCAGCGGCTGGACCCTCGTGATCAGACATCTTTGGATAGGGGATAAGATGTCTAGGGACAGAGTACCCCTTTAAGGGGCTGCAAAAGACTGTAAATACTGACAGGCCAGTCCCATGAGCAGGTAGCCTTCCCTGTGCCATCATGGCCACTGCTAGATACTGCCAGTTAATAAATAGTGTTGCTCGCGAATATTCGCAATGCAAATTTTATTTGCGACTATCGCATATTCGCAAATTCGCAAATATAGCACTATATATTCGTAATTACGAATATTGTTTTATTTTTTCACAGTACACATCACAGTGATCACCCCTCTCTGCTTCCAGCTTGTGTGGTGTAAGAAGGCTCTAATACTACTGTGTGAGACTGGCGTGCGAATTTTCGCATATACGAAAATATGCAAACGCTAATTTTTTCATATACTAATTTTCACATATGCTAATTTTCGCATACGCGAAAATAAAATGCGAATATTACGAATCTTCGTCAATATATTCGCAAAATATCGTAAATTCGAATATGGCCTTTGCCGCTGAACACTTTTAATAGAGCACACGTGTCCACATTACAGCAATTCTTGTGTCACCTGCTTTGCAGTCACATGACTCAGATCCCTCACCCATGGAGGCAAATAAAAAACTTATCAAAGAAAAAGGAGGATCTTGGTAACAAATAAAAAGACAACAGCTTTTGCACTTTATCGGAGTCCGCCATCTGAATGCTGTGACCTGCTGCTTTTTGGTTAATACTATATACTGTTATTACATAAAACCCATTATACAGAGACCACTATACAGGGTGCTCCCAGCTGTTGCAAAACTACAACTTCCAGCATGCCCTTTGGTTGTCTGGGCATGCTGGGAATTGCAGGTGGGAAGCACTAGTATTTCAACACAGTAGTATACACACATCAGTATACAAAGCATATACATACATCAGTATACAGTGATCCCTCAACTTACAATGGCCTCAACATACAATAGTTTCAACATACAATGGTCTTTTCTGGACCATTGTAAGTTGCAACCAGACTCAACATACAATCACAATCTGGACAAAGACAGTCCAGATCTGTGAAACTTGTCAATAGCTGAGAGAACTGACCAATCAGAATGTGTAATTTACTGGTAAAACACCTGTATTACTGACTGGTATCTGGTAACGCCCCCTACAGTACAGGGAGGTATTACATGTTCTGTACTACTCTGTACGTGTATTACTGAAGTGTATGCACTGACTGGTGTCTGGTAGCGCCCCCTACAGTACAGGGAGGTATTACATGTTCTGTTCTCTTTACCTGTATTACTGAAGTGTATGCACTGACTGGTGTCTGGTAGCGCCCCCTACAGTACAGGGAGGTATTACATGTTCTGTACTCTTTACCTGTATTACTGAAGTGTATGCACTGACTAGTGTCTGGTAGCGCCCCCTACAGTACAGGGAGGTATTACATGTTCTGTACTCTTTACCTGTATTACTGAAGTGTATGCACTGACTGGTGTCTGGTAGCGCCCCCTACGGTACAGGGAGGTATTACATGTTCTGTACTCTTTACCTGTACCAGGGTTAGCTGCTCCTTTGGACACCAGGTGGGGGCGGCTCCATGTTACTTTTTAGGACACTGTGTTCTATACAGGACACCGAAGAAGCTTCTGTCCTCTACATAGACCAGTGTTTCCCAAGCAGGGTGCCCCCAACTGTTGCAAAACTACAACTCCCAGCATGCCCGGACAGCCTGCTGGGAGTTGTAGTTTTGCAACAGCTGGAGGCTCCCTGCTTGGAAAACACTGACATAGACAGTGATTTACAGCTCCCAGAAGATCTTTCTTACTTTTACATGTAAGGATTTGCTTTATATATAAATATATATGTATATATATATATATATATATATATATATATATATATATTAGTTATCTACTTATTTTTCTTTAATCCTTACTTTTTCCTATATTTGGATGATGTTTTGGGGCTTTAGAACCAATTACCAGGTTTCCATAGAGTTCTGGTCTCAACATACAATGGTCCCAACATACAATGGTCGTCCCAGAACCAATTAATATTGTAACTTGAGGGACTACTGTACAAAGCATACACACACATCAGTATACATAGCATACACACACATCAGTATACATAGCATATACACACATCAGTATACATAGCATATACACACATCAGTATACATAGCATATACACACACCAGTATACATAGCATATACACACATCAGTATACATAGCATATACACACATCAGTATACATAGCATATACACACACCAGTATACATAGCATATACACACATCAGTATACAAAGCACATACACACATTAGTATACAAAGCATATACACACATCAGTATACAAAGCATATACACACATCAGTATACATAGCATATACACACATCAGTATACATAGCATATACACACATCAGTATACATAGCATATACACACATCAGTATACATAGCATATACACACATCAGTATACATAGCATATACACACATCAGTATACAAAGCATATACACACACATCAGTATACAAAGCATATACACACATCAGTATACAAAGCATATACACAGATCAGTATACAAAGCATATACACACATCAGTATACAAAGCATATACACACATCAGTATACATAACATATACACACCTCAGTATACAAAGCATATACACACATCAGTATACATAGCATATACACACATCAGTATACAAAGCATATACACACATCAGTATACATAGCATATACACACACCAGTATACATAGCATATACACACATCAGTATACATAGCATATACACACATCAGTATACATAGCATATACACACATCAGTATACAAAAAATATACACACATCAGTATACATAGCATATACACACATCAGTATACATAGCATATACACACATCAGTATACAAAGCGTATACATAACATATACACACCTCAGTATACAAAGCATATACACACATCAGTATACATAGCATATACACACATCAGTATACATAGCATATACACACATCAGTATACATAGCATATACACACATCAGTATACATAGCATATACACACATCAGTATACATAGCATATACACACATCAGTATACATAGCATATACACATACCAGTATACATAGCATATACACACATCAGTATACATAGCATATACACACATCAGTATACATAGCATATACACACATCAGTATACAAAGCATATACATACATCAGTATACAAAGCATATACATACATCAGTATACAAAGCATATACATACATCAGTATACAAAGCATATACATACATCAGTATACAAAGCATATACATACATCAGTATACAAAGCATATACACACATCAGTATACAAAGCATATACACACATCAGTATACAAAGCATATACACACATCAGTATACAAAGCATATACACACATCAGTATACAAAGCATATACACACATCAGTATACAAAGCATATACACACATCAGTATGCATGGCATATACACACATCAGTATGCATGGCATATACACACATCAGTATGCATGGCATATACACACATCAGTATGCATGGCATATACACACATCAGTATACAAAGCATATACACACATCAGTATACATAGCATATACACACATCAGTATACAAAGCATATACACACCAGTATACATAGCATATACACACATAGCACACTTAGATATGCAGCATACACACATCAGTATACAAAGCATATTCACACATCAGTATACATAGCATATACACACATCAGTATACATAGCATATACACACATAGCACACTTAGATATACAGTATACACACAGAAGTATACAAAGTAGTCCCCCCCCCCCCCCCATGATAGATATACTGGACTCAAGGGCGGACTGACCGGCCAGTCCGATCAGACATCTTCCGAGGGCCCAGCCAGGTAAAGGGCCCGCTGCCTCCGCTGCTGAGGATCCAGGAGACTTGTCCCTGATCCCCAGCAGACAGCGCTGCCCTCTCCTGTATGTGCGGTACACACACACATAGAGGAGAAGGCGTCCCCTTTGTGTGAGCCACATTTGCAGCAGAGGAGACGTGATCTCCACTCCCACTCAGCACCTGGCGTCTGCGCTGTGGTGGAAGAAAGACTGGGGGGAGGCCCTCTAACTCTACTGTCTACACTTACTGGTGGGGGGGGGGGGGGTATTCTAACTCTGCTGCCTACACCTACTGGGGTGGTGGGGCTCTAACTCTGCTGCCTACACTTACTGGGGGAGACTCTAACTCTGCTGCAGAACTCTAACTCTGCTGCCTGCACCTACTGGGGGGAACTCTAACTCTGCTGTCTGCACCTACTGGGGAGACTCTGACTCTGCTGCGGCACTTAAACGCTGCTGCCTGTACCTACTGGGGGGAACTCTATCTCTGCTGTCTGCACCTACTGGGGGGGGGGGGGGAGACGACTCAAACTCTGCTTCCTACACCTACTGGGGAGAACTCTAACTCTGCTGGCTGCACCTATTGGGGGGGGGGGGTCTCTAACTCTGCTTTCTACACCTCCTGGGGGGGGGGACTCTAACTCTGCTGCCTACACCTACTGGGGGGGGGGGCTGCTGCCTACACCTACTGTGGGGGAACTCTACTGTCTACACCTACTGTGGGGGAACTCTGCTGCTTACACCTACTGGGGGGGAACTCTGCTGCCCACACCTACTGTGGGATGCTCTGCTGCCTACACTCACTACGGGGGAACTCTGCTGAATACACCTACTATGGGGGAACTCTGCTGCCTACACCTACTATGTGGGTACTCTGCTGCTTACACCTACTATTGGGGAACTATGCTGCCTACACCTACTATGGGGTTACTCTGCTGCTTACACCTACTATTGGGGAACTCTGCTGCCTATACCTAATGTGAGGGAACTCTGCTGCCTATACCTAATGTGAGGGACTATCTACTATGTTCCTGTCTAGCTAATATGGGGACAAACTACTAAACTAGGCTTGTGCAATTTGTTTTGGACGTAATTCGTTTTTGTCCGAATTGTTCATATTTCGTACATTCGTATTGATCCGAATGTACAAAATATTTACATCCGAATGAATCCAAATTCGTAACAAAACAAATTGTACATACCTACGACATTGTGAAAAACGTATTTTATTTTTGTTAAAAGAAAATGTATTTTCATTTAGAAGCAAGAGACCATTTAATAAAGTGTGTGTTTCACTTTTTTTCTCTATTTTTAAATTTTTTTAGGTAGTACTACTATTCCCAGCATGGAACAGACTGTTCCATGCTGGGAGTAGTATTACCTGTACTAATAGACATATCGCCCCGGGTGTCACTCCTGACACCCGATGCGATCGTCCATTATATAGCAGAGATGTGGAGCGGCTCTATACAGCGCTCACATCTCTGCTCTGTACTCCGGCCAGTTATGTGTATAGAACATCACTCATTCATATTTTCCGCCCAGAGTGGGGATTGGCTGGATGGTGGCAGCCAATCACAGCTCTGAGGGAAATATGAATGAGTGAGTGGCCGGCTTTAGTACAGAGCAGAGATGCGAGCGCAGGAGAAAGCCGCTTCATCTCTGCAATAGATAGGATGATCACATTGGGTGTCAGTAGTGATACCTGTGATCTGTTCTTACCTGCAGGGATTACTACTTCCAACATGGAGCCCACTGTGCTCCATGCTGGGAGCTGTATTACCTGCATTAATAGACAGATCGCAGTGAGTGTAACTTCTGACACCTGTTGCGATCTGTCTATTCAGGTACTACAGCTCCAGCATGTAGCAGAGTTTACTCCATGTTGGGAGTTGTAGTACCTGCAGTTATGGAAAGATCACAGCGGATGTCACTCCTGTGATCCTCCTGTAAAATGTATAGATGCAGCCGGACGCTCTTCTATGGTCCCCTGCCCTGCCGTATATATATACACATATTCATATTTTCCACAGAGACTTGTGATTGGCTGGAACCATCTGACCAATCACAGCTCTATGCGGGAAATATGAATAGGTGTATATATACGGCAGTGCAGGGGACCATAGAAGAGCGGCCGCATTTATACATTATACAGGAGGATCGCAATGAACCCCGGCGATCTGTCAATTAGTACAGGTACTACTACTTCCATCATGGAACAATGTGTTCCATGCTGGGAGTAGTAGTACTACCTAAAAAATTTAAAAAATTAGGAAAAAAAAGTGGAAAACACACAGACTACATTTTTATTATTGTCGGCTACATTTTTACTGCCCTCCCCCACACATAAAGTGATCCCTGTTTAAAAATTATTACAAAATTAGTTATAAAAAAGATAAATTTCGTTAGATACAATTTTTTCCTTAACTACTGAATCTTTTTTATTTTAGTTTTTTAATGGTACCCTACGATTTAAAAGGGAATCTCGATCTCCAATATCCATTAAAAAAAAATAACGAAATCGGCCAAAAACTAAAATAAAACTAACGACATGTATAATGAATAGATCCGAAATAACGAATTCATCCGAAAGCCGAACAGTTTGCGAATAGAACCGAAAAAAAATATACAAAATGCATCCGAAAACAGAATAAAACTAATTACTGTATCCCGAAGGTTTAACAGAACCAAAAAAAATGTATCCGAAGAAAAAACGAAACAAAATGTTTGTTTGTGCACATGTCTATACTAAACTAATAGAAGGACTACCTACTAACTACATAGGGGGTTTTCATGATGCCCCTCCCGAGACTAGACTCTGAATCCGCCACTGGGTGGAGGGGGAGGCTGGCTACCTACTTGACTAGCTTCCTGGCTACCTAACTTTGTACCTGGATGCCTTACTAATTACCTGCATACCTGGGTATTTAACTACCTACCTACATATCTTGCTACCTACCTACATATCTGGCTACCTAACTATGTACATACCTGGCTTCATACATGGCTGCCTAACTACCTAGCTAGAAACCTACCTACCCGGCTAGTCACCTACCTACATATATGGCTTCCTGATCTACCTACCTAGTTAACTGTGTATCTTACTACCTAACTATCTGCCCTTTTACTGTGCAGGGCACAAAGGAGGGCTTTATAACAGTAGATTGAAAGATTGTGTAGAGGAGGGGACGGCACTGGAAAAATTTAGAGTCTAACATGTTTGTACTGCAGATGTTTAGAGATCAACATGGCGGTCTGATCCAGACGGAGAAGAAAAGGAAAGAGGGCGCTGCCGTTAAAAAAATACATAATTGTGAGTCCCTAGATGCAACTGTAATCACTTATATGGTGTACAGATCCTGTGTACAGCTGATATCTACCGCCGTATGGTCCTATATATTATCCTTTATATTGTATACAGATCCTGTGTAGTATACTGGTCTGTGTATAGTGGTTTTATTCAGTACAGTATGACAGTATTATCCAGTTATTGTGTGGTGGTATATTTTAACTCCTTGTATACTGGTATTATTGGTCATGCTAAATTATTTTACCTACCTTAAAGTGTTTCTTATATATAAAGTTTGGTTTATTTTGTGTGTAGGGCTGGTGGAGGGATTTAGGTAGAATAGGGGCCAGCGGCAGAGCATCGCAGGGGGCCCTTACTGTTTTTTGTCCGGGGGCCCTGAGAGTTGTCAGTCCCCCCCTGTAATGACTGTAATAATGGCTTTGCACAGATCCCCGGGAGGGAGGAATGGGATGGCAGCTGGGCACTGTCTCTGATCTGAATCTCTTGCCCCTGGCCTGGGATTTGGAGATACAAGCAGCTGAGCTCTCACCCTCAAACTCCCTCAGGCTCCTCCCTTTGCTCCTACTGCTTTCTTCCCATCCTACATCAATGAAGAAGACACCCATAGTGCCCGTCTTGTCTCCCCTACAGTGCCCGTCTTGTCTCCCCTACAGTGCCCATCTTGTCTCCCCTACAGTGCCCATCTTGTCTCCCCTACAGTGCCCATCTTGTCTCCCCCACAGTGCCCATCTTGTACCCCCCCACAGTGCCCATCTTGTCTCCCCTACAGTGCCCATCTTGTACCCCCCCCCACAGTGCCCATCTTGTCTCCCCTACAGTGCCCATCTTGTCTCCCCCACAGTGCCTATCTTGTATCCCCCACAGTGCCCATCTTGTACCCCCACAGTGCCCATATTGTATCCCCCACGGTGCCCATCTTGTCCCCCCCACAGTACCCATCTTGTAACCCCCCCAACAGTAGCCATCTTGTATCCCCCACAGTGCCCATCTTGTCCCCCCCCCCCACAGTAGCCATCTTGTATCCCCTACAGTGCCCATCTTGTATCCCCCCCACAGTGGCAATATTTTATCCCCCACAGTGCCCATCTTGTATCCCCCCCACAGTGGCAATCTTTTATCCACCACAGTGGCAATCTTGTATCCACCACAGTCCCCATGTTGTACCCCTTTCCCCCCACAATGACCATCTTGTATCCCCCACGATGCCCATCTGGTATCCCCCACAGTGCCCATCTTGTGTCCCCCACAGTGCCCATCTGGTATCCCCCATAGTGCCCATCTTGTGTCCCCCACAGTGCCCATCTTGTACCCCAACAGTGGTCATCTTGTATCCCCCACAGTGCCCCACATGTATGGTTACAGAGAGCATTGTGAGAAGAAGGCTCCATGCACACTACGGAATTTCCACCCGGAGAAATTCCAGGTGGAAGTTCCCGTGCAGCAGCCTCCCACTGTCCTCAATGAGATTCTGCTACAACCGTGCACACCGTGGAATTTCTGTAGTGTGCATGGGGCCAAAGAAGAAGGGATTATACTTTTTTTCTAGTTTGCTTCTAGAAAACCCACATTTTCTATTAATTACACTTGGTCGTCTTGTGCCCATTTCCATCAGGATCCCACTGTTCATCCCATAACTGAAATAACAATGAAAAGACACGTAGCACTAGTGATCAGGGGAAATTACTTTTTTGGATGTTTAAAGGGGTACTCTGGTGAAAAATATTTTTTTTAAATCAACTGGTGCCAGAAAGTTATACAGATTTGTAAATGACTTCTATTAAAAAATCTTAATCCTTCCAGTAATTAAAAGATGCTGTATTTCTCATCAGGAAGTTTTCCTCTTTTTACATTTCTTTATTTCTTTTTTGTCTGACCACACTGCTCTCTACTGACAACTCTGTCTGCCTCAGGTACTGTCCAGAGCAGGAGAGGTTTGCTATGGGGAACTGCTCCTGCTCTTGACAGTTCCTGACATGGACAGAGGTGTCAGCAGAGAGCACTGTGGTCAGACAGAAAGGAAATGCAAAAAGAAAAGAATTTTCTATGGAGCATACAGCAGCTGATAAGTACTGGAAGGATTAAGATTTTTTAAATAGAAGTAATTTACAAACCTGTATAACTTTCTGGCACCAGTAAAAACAAAACATTAAAAAAAAAAAAAATTTTCACCGGGGTACTCCTTTAATGCGGTAATTTTGCAATAGACCCTGCACATTTTGTACCTGCCCCCTTCTCTTCGCTGTTACCCCTGTATTCTGTGTGTTTCTATGTTCGTCATCACTTTGTATCTCACATCAATAACAACAGATTACGAGGTGCAGCGCTGACTTCTTTATGGCTCTTATTCTTTTCCTATAAGCAGTAATGAGGCTTAAGCACCACTCCGCCTGTTTTTATGATTTATTTGTTTTCTCTTCCTCTGTCAGGAGAGTTCTCTTTCTCTAAGAGCCGATGTTTCTATTTGCTTTAGATTAGTGGTGAAGTGGAGCTATCGGGTTCTTCCTCTGGAGACGACATGACTTGATTTACTGGAGATCAATGAGGCTTTTATAGCAAAAAAACAAAAAAATAAACAGCTTTATCTACAATGCATTTAATTTACAAAAGGAGGCATTTCCCACTTGTCATTCCCAGAGTTATCCCCCTCCGCCCACCATTGAGAATATCAAGCTTCTGATTTCACGTATATATCATGCTCATAAGAGATTGCTTTGCAGGGCTTTGTCTGGACTCTAAAACCCATTAGCAGCCTAAAGAGTTTGAAGAACCCCTGGAAATAGAGCATAAAATTATTATTTTTACTGTAGAAAAGGCCTTTAAAGGTTGTTTATGTCGAGAAAAATGGCAGATTAATTGTGTTTGCATCTTTTTTCATGTTGCCAAATATGGGCAGTGTGGGGGTCTTAACTACTATATGGGGACAGTTTGGGGATCCTAACTACTATGTGAGGGGCAGTGTGGGGCAAAGAGGTGACCTAACACTATATGGGGGGCACAGAGATGACCTAATACTATATGGGGGCACAGAGGAGCCTAACTACTATATGGAAAAACAGAGGGGGACTAAATACTATATGGGGGCATAGAGGTGACCTAATACTATATGGGGCACAGAGGAGCCTAACTACTATATGGAAAAACAGAGGGCGACTAAATACTATATGGGGGCATAGAGGTGACCTAACACTATATGGGGCACAGAGGAGCCTAACTACTATATGGAAAAACAGAGGGGGACTAAATACTATATGGGGGCATAGAGGTGACCTAACACTATATGGGGGCACAGAGATGACCTAATACTATATGGAAAAACAGAGGGGGACTAAATACTATATGGGGGCATAGAGGTGACCTAACACTATATGGGGCACAGAGGAGCCTAACTACTATATGGAAAAACAGAGGGGGACTAAATACTATATGGGGGCATAGAGATGACCTAATACTATATGGGTCACAGAGGAGCCTAACTACTATATGGAAATCAGAGGGGGACTAAATACTATATGGGGGCATAGAGGTGACCTAATACTATATGGGGCACAGAGGAGCCTAACTACTATATGGAAAAACAGAGGGGTACTAAATACTATATGGGGGCATAGAGGTGACCTAACACTATATGGGGGCACAGAGATGACCTAATACTATATGGAAAAACAGAGGGGGACTAAATACTATATGGGGGCATAGAGGTGACCTAATACTATATGGGGCACAGAGGAGCCTAACTACTATATGGAAAAACAGAAGGGGATTAAATACTATATGGGGGCATAAAGATGACCTAATACTATATGGGGGCATAGAGGTGACCTAATACTATATGGGGGCAGTATAATACAGGGATGTGGGAATTGTATCGCCCGATGCCCGGGACATGCAGTTCTGGACGCCGGGCAGGTGAATTTGTCAGGCATTTAGCCCTGCTTCGGGCAAGCAGCGCTAAATGCCGGGAGAATTCACATATGACGGGGAAAGACTGTCTTGCCCCGTCACTAAACTGCTATCCTGGCAGTCGGCCTTTGGCTGTCCGGTCATGCTGGGAGTTGTAGTTTTGCAACAGCAGGAGGCACCCTGGTTGAGACTTAGGGGGTATAATTGTTTAAATGGGAGCACTACCTGCCGGGGGTCATATCTATCTGGGGGCCTTTCTACCTACTTGGAAGCTCCACCTAATAATAAGGTAGGGCTTCCCAGTAGGTAGACAGGCCCCCAGATAGATGTGACCCCCATCAGCGATGGGGGTCTTATCTATCTGGGGCCTGTCTACCTACTGGGGAGTCCTACCTGATGGGGGTCATATCTGTCTGGGGGCCTTTCTACCTACTGGGGAGCCCTATCTTATTGGGGTCATATCTATCTGGGGTCTGACAACCTATTGGGGAGCCCTACCTGATGGAGGTCATATCTATCAGGGGCCTGTCTACCTACTGGGGAGCCCTAACTGATGGGGGTCATATCTATCTGGGGGTCTGACTACCTATTGTGGAGCCCTACCTGATGGGGGGTCATATCTATCAGGGGCCTGTCTACCTATTGGGGAGCCCTACCTGATGGAGGTCATATCTATCTGGGGGTCTGACTACCTATTGTGGATCCCTACCTGATGGGGGTCATATCTATCTGGGGGGTCTGACTACCTATTGTGGAGCACTACCTGATGGGGGTCATATCTATCTGGGGGGTCTGACTACCTATTGTGGAGCCCTACCTGATGGGGCACACATCTATCTGGGGGTCTGGCTACCTATTGGGGATCCCTACCTGATGGGGCACATATCTATCTGGGGGTCTGGCTACCTATTGGGGATCCCTACCTGATGGTAGTCATATCTATCTGGGGGCCTTTCTACCTACTGAAGAGCCCTACCTGATGGGGGTCATATCTATCTGCTGACCTGTCTATATATGGGGGAGCTCTACCTAATGGGGGACATATCTTTCTGGGGTTCTGTCTGCTTACTGGGGGAACCCACCCTTCCTACCAACTGTCTGGGGCATTGTTTACTAACTAAGGGAGCCCTACCTGCCTACCTTCCTGATGAGGGGCGTACCTACCTGATTAAGGGACATACCTTCCTGAAGGGGGGACTACCTACTTAATGGGGCGGACTTACTTATCAGGGGCCCTATCCACCTAATGGGGTGACGTACTGGTCTGCCTATTAAGTTTCTATTAATAAGGACTTATTTACAGACTATTTTGGTTGAAATTATCTTATGTACCAGGACAAGTGGATCGTCATGAGGGACAAGTAGGTTGTGCTCCGTTTTATTCCCTTGGACAAGTAGTTTTTTTATTTATTTCCACACCCCTGTAATACATATGGGGAGTTTGTATAGAGTTGGTAATAGTGCTGAAATAAAGAGCCCCATATGTTTTTGGTGATTACATTCTGCATTTTATTCTTGGACGCAGGCAGCACAATGTATTGGGCCGGCCCTGATTAGAATTGTAGGTCTTCTGGGGGTACTGAAGGTCCAGGCGTGGTTTAAAGGGGTATTGGTGGAAAACATTTTTTTTTAGGTCTTTATAAGTCAACTGGTGCCAGAAAGTTAAACAGATTTGTAAATTACTTCTATTAAAAAATCTTTACCCTTCAAGTACTTTTTAGCAGCTGTATGCTACGAGGAAATTCTGTTCTTTTTCAATTTCTTTTTTGTTTTGTCCACAGTGCTCTCTGCTGACACCTCTGTCCGTGTGAGGAACTGTCCAGAGCAGCATAGGGGATTTCCTCCTGCTCTGGACAGTTCCTGATACGGGCATCAGGTGTCAGCAGAGAGCACTGTGGACAAGACAAAAAAGAAATTCAGAAAGCAAAGAATTTCCTCTGTAGCATACAGTTGCTAATAAGTACTGGAAGGATTAAGATTTTTTAATAGAAGTCATTTACAAATCTGTTTAACTTTCCTGCACCAGTTCATAAAAAAACATTTTTCCACCGGAGTACCCCTTTAATCAACGCATTTGAGGCTCCTTTTTTTTTCTCCTTGCTTGGTTTGGAGCACATTGTGTTCTTAGTAGACGGGAACCTTCTTCAGGGTCTCCTCCGAGACCGATGTTGATTAAAGTGCTTTGTTCGAATGATCCGGATGCGATTCTAAGAAAGTCTAGAGAGAAAAAAAAAGATATCTTGTATAATGGCATTAAGGTCACCATGTACCTCGACTGCAAAAGAAACCCCATTATACAAGACATCACACTGCTCTACACGAGGAGGATGTCGCTCAAGATAATTATAGAAGACTGCATGGTGCCTTCTCTGCTTTTACCAGCTGGAATGAGAATCCCTTAGAAATAAAAAGTAACGTTCTTTAGCTGTGGACGCCATGGATTGGATGGACCCCCAGGGTTTATGATATATTTTAATCTGTATATTACTATGGAGGGCTGGAGACTTTGGTTGAGGTGGTTGGATGGGAATAGTATAGATATAGTAGGTATAGTATAGTATGGAGTCGGGAAGGAATTCTTACCAGTAGGGACTCATTAGGGATATAGGTTGAACCTCTGGTCTTTTTAAAACCTTATGTTACTATCAGGGCTCAAGTCCTGCAGGAACGTGTGGGAACTCAGTTCCTGCACTTTTTCTACAGCAGAAACACCGTTCCCATTAGCAGGACCTGCCCTTAAAGGGGTATTCCAGGAAAAAAAATAACAACACACACACATATATATATATACAGTGACCCCCCGGCCTACGATGGCCCCGACACATGATAATTTCAACATACGATGGCCTCTCAGAGGCAGCATCAACATACGATGCTTTTGTATGTCGGGGCCATCGCATAAACGGCTATCCGGCAGTGCAGACTGCTTCAGCTGCCACCGGATAGCCGTTTACGGTGCCCCGTGTGGTCCGCTGACGATCACTTACCTGGACGCTCCGGCGCGTCCTCTTCGGGATCCCCTGCATCGTCGGTGCTCTCCATCGTCGTCATCTCGTCGCTGCGCACGCCGTCCCGCCATCCAATAAGAGCGGCGTGCGTAGCGTCGTGATGGCGGCGACGGAGAGCGAGGATGCCGGGGAAGCAGAGGCCTTGCCGGAGCGTCGGGGACACCACGGGGACGCGGCGACAGCGATGGAAGGCGACATCCAGGGCAGCGGTGACGGTCCAGACAGGTGAGTACAACTTCCTCTACCAGTGGTCTACAACCAGCGGACCTCCAGATGTTGCAAAACTACAACACCCAGCATGCCCGGACATGCTGGGTGTTGTAGTTTTGCAACACCTGGATGTCTGGAGGTTGTAGACTACAGTCCTATACTTTACGTTGCACGGATCACTCAACATAAGATGGTTTCAACAAACGATGGTCCATTTGGAACGGATTACCATCATATGTTGAAGGACCACTGTATATATATATATATATATATATATATACACACACACATATACATATATATATATATATATATATATATATATATATATATACTGGCTCCAGAAATTTTAACAGATTTGTAAATTACTTCTATTAAAAAATCCTAATCCTTCCAATAATTATCAGCTGCTGAAGTTGAGTTGTTCTTTTCTGTCTGGCAACAGTGCTCTCTGCTGACATCTCTGCTGGTCTCGGGAACTGCACAGAGTAGAAGAGGTTTGCTATGGGGATTTACTTCTACTCTGGACAGTTCCCGAGACAGGTGTCATCAGAGAGCACTTAGACAGAAAAGAACAACTCAACTTCAGCAGCTCATAAGAAGTAATTTACATATCTGTTTAACTTTCTGGAGCCAGTTGATATATATATATATTGGTAAGAGGTTTGTTGATCCAGTGTTCAGACCATGCATAGGATATGGTCAGGGGAGGTAGTGTGGGTTTGTATTTTCTTTTTCTCATAAATTGGCTTTCTGAGCATTCTGTCCGGGCATGCTGGAAGTTGTAGTTTTGCAGCATCTGGAGGCACCCTGGTTTAGAAACACTGCTATAAAGTCCTATGATATGCAGCTGCAGCCTGTCTCCTTGTCATAGGTTTCACCCCGTCAGTTCTTACCAACAGGAGGCAGAGGAGAGTAGTATAAAGATCCTTTTCATAGAAAACATTAGAACAGGCTTGAGTCAGGGGAGGTAAATAACTCTGCAGCTAATCACTGTGTGGACTCACCTACCAGATCACTGCACTCCTGGTCCCTTAGATAATGCAGATTGGATTTCAGCATTGAAGACATATAGAGATGAACATGGAGGAAGGGCCTGGTGGGTAGAAAAGGGATCTTAGCTGCCAGATGGGCATTAATGTTCTGACTTGGAATGTAAGGGTAATGGGGGAGAGGATCAAGAGAGGTGCCATTTTTTTTTTTTTTTAATCAACTAGCAGCATCGGTCTGTCGTATCGAGACCTCTCTGGAATATTATATTTTGCGTTTTCTTTATTATCCTTTGAAGTTTCTGTATTTATCCATAAAAAAAATAAAAAATAAAAAATTCGGGGATAAGTGTTTGATGGCGAGGAATCTGACCTCTGGGACCCCCGCGATCTCAAGAATGGGCCTTGGATCTCGCTGCAGCATGGAGCATGGGGTCAGCATGTGTTCTGTGCATACCCCAGCGTTCCCATAGAGCAGCAATCTCCAAACTTTGGCCCTCCAGATGTTGCACAACTACAACTTCCAGCATGCCCGGACAGCCGTTGGCTGTCCGGGCATTCTGGAAGTTGTAGTTGTGCAACAACTGGAGGGCCACAGTTTGGAGATTGTTGCTCTTTGGGAACGCTGGAGTACCCCTTTAATGACCTGTGGTGATTTTGACAGAATGACTCATTATACACTTTTTATGGGATATAGGGGGAGATTTATCAAAACCTGTGGAGAGGCAAAGTTGCCGAGTTGCCCATAGCAACCAATCAGATCACTGCTTTCATTTTTCAGAGGCCTTGTTAAGAATGTAAGAAGCGATCTGATTGGTTGCTATGGGCAACTCGGCAACTTTGCCTCTCCACAGGTTTTGATAAATCTCCCCCAAATTATGAAACTTACTTAGAAAAAGGAAACTGTCTCTAGTGCCACCTATAGGTGGCGACTCTGTGTCAATCTACAACCCATTACAGGACTTGATACAATGGTTTAGCAGCGTAAACAGAGATGGTCACCTGACTGCGCTATTTGGGGCTTGTTGTTTCTTCTCAATGTAGACTAGGGTTCTAGTTGTCTATGTGAGATGGTAAATGTATTGCCGTAATTCCGTACCTACCTGATAAAGGGACATACCTTCCTGATGGGGGGACTACCTACTTAATGGGGCGGACTTACTTATCACCTAATGGGGTGACATACTGGTCTGCCTATTAAGTTTCTGTTAATAAAGATCTCATTTACCTAATATTTTGGTTGAAATTATTTTATGTACCAGGACAAGTGGATCGTCATGAGGGACAAGTAGATTGTGCTCCGTTTTAGTCCCTTGGACAAGTAGTTTTTAACCCCTTAACGACCACGGACGTGAATGTACGTCCTTGTTTTTGCTGGGCTTCCCGCACCAGGACGTACATTTACGTCCTGTGTATGACCGCGAGGATCGGAAGGGTGCTCGCGTCATACACGGCAGGTTCCAGCTGCTAGCAGCAGCCGGGGACCTGCCGGTAGTGGCCGACATCCACGATCGCCCGGATGTCCGCCATTAAGCCCTCAGATGCCGTGATCAATACAGATCACGGCATCTGCGGCAGTGCGGTACTTTGAATGGATGATCGGATCGCTCGCAGCGTTGCCGCAGCAATCCGATCATCCAGCATGGCGGACGGAGGTCCCCTCACCTGGCTCCAGCCGTCTCCCGGAGTCTTCTGCTCTGGTCTGAGATCGAGCAGACCAGAGCAGAAGATCACCGATAATACTGATCAGTGCTGTGTCCTATACATAGCACTGAACAGTATTAGCAATCAAAGGATTGCTATAGATAGTCCCCTATGGGGACATAAAAAGTGTAAAAAAAAAAAAGTTGAAAAATGTAAAAAGAAAAAAAAAAGTGAAAAATCCCCTCCCCCAATAAAAATAAATTGTCAGTTTTTCCCATTTTACCCCCTAACAGCGTAAAAATATTTTTTTATAAACATATTTGGTATCGCCGCATGCGTAGATGTCCGTAATATCAAAATATAATGTTAATTATCCCGTACGGTGAATGGCGTAAACGTAAAAAATTAAAAAAGTCCAAAAATGCAGCTTTTTGGTCACATTTTATAAAAAAAAATTTATAAAAAATTATCTAAAAGTTTTATGTATTCAAATGTGGTATCGATAAAAAGTACAGATGACGGCGCAAAAAATGAGCCCTCATACTGCCCTATATACGGAAAAATGAAAAAGTTATAGGTGGTCAAAATAAGGCGATTTTAGATTTCTGATTTTGTACAAAAAGATTTAGATTTTTTTTAAGCGGTACAAAAATATAAAAGTATCTAGCCATGGGTATCATATTAATCGTATTGACCCACAGAATAAAGAACACATGTCATTTTTACTGTTAAGTGCACAGTGTGAAAACAAAACCCTCCAAAATGTGCAAAATTTTGGTTTTCATTTAAATTTCCTCCCTAAAATTTTTTTTTTGGGTTTGCCGCACATTTTATGGTAAAATGAGAGGTTTCATTACAAAGTACAATTGGTCACGCAAAAAACAAGCCCTCATATGGGTCTGTAGATGGAAACATAAAGGAGTTATGGATTTTAGAAGGCAAGGAGGAAAAAAAAACGAAAACGCAAAAATAAAATTGGCTTGGTCCTTAAGGTGAAAATGGGCTTGGTACTTAAAGGGAACCAATCATCAGATTTTACCCTATATAACACTTGGCAAAGCATTATATAGGGTAAAATCTTTATTTTCACCATTCCCGGGGGACACTCCTGCCCCCAGGGATGGTGAAGATATAAAGTTATAAACTAGTCACCGCTGCCGCCGTAAGTAGTCACCTGGGCGGGGAGCTCTTCTCACCTACTCCCGTTCTTCGGCCGGGAGCGACGCCCCCTTCGCTTGATTGTCGGGCCGCGTCATCGCTCTGCTTTGTCTGTTCAGTGAGCGGAACAATGACGTGGCCCATCACTCAAGCGGAGGGGGCGTCGCTGCCGGACGAAGAACGGGAGTAGGGGGACTACTTACGGCGGCGGCGGTGACTAGTCTATAACTTCATATCTTCACCATCCCTGGGGGCAGGAGCGTCCCCCGGGGATGGTGAGGACAACAATTTTACCCTATATAACGCTTTGCCAAGCATTATATAGGGTAAAATCTGATGATTGGTTCCCTTTAAGGGGTTAAAAAAAATTCCACACCCCTGTAATACATATGGGGATTTTGTATAGAGTTGGGAATAGTGCTAAAATAAAGAGCCTCCTATGTTTTTGGTGATCACATTCTTGGACGCAGGCAGCACAATGTATTGGGCTGGCCTTGCCTAGAATTGTAGGTCTTCCGGGGGTACTGATGGTCCGGACACTTTTTAATCAACGCATTTGAGGCTCATTTTTTTTTCTCCTTGCTTGGTTTAGAGCACATTGTGTTCTTAGTAGACGGGAACCTTCTTCAGGGTCTCCTCCGAGACCGATGTTGATTAAAGTGCTTTGTTCGAATGATCCGGATGCGATTCTAAGAAAGTCTAGAGAAAAAAAAGATATCTTGTATAATGGCATTAAGGTCACCATGTACCTCGACTGCAAAAGAAACCCCATTATACAAGACATCACACTGCTCTACACGAGGAGGATGTCGCTCAAGATAATTATAGAAGACTGCATGGTGCCTTCTCTGCTTTTACCAGCTGGAATGAGAATCCCTTAGAAATAAAAAGTAACGTTCTTTAGCTGTGGACGCCATGGATTGGATGGACCCCCAGGGTTTATGATATATTTTAATCTGTATATTACTATGGAGGGCTGGAGACTTTGGTTGAGGTGGTTGGATGGGAATAGTATAGATATAGTAGTTATAGTTATAGTATGGAGTCGGGAAGGAATTCTTACCTCTAGTATGAGGGTCTTTTGCCTTCAACTCAGTCAGTAGGGACTCATTAGGGATAAAGGTTGACCTTTATGGACTCTGGTCTTTTTTTCAACCTTACGGTATGTTGCTACACTACTATAGTTATTGATAAGAGGATTGTTGATCCAGTGTTCAGACCATGCATAGAGTATGGTTAGGGGAGGGAGTGTGGGTTTTGTTTTTAGTTTTCTTTGTTTGTTTTTTCTTTTTTTCATAAATTGGCTTCCTGAAGGCACCCTGGCTTAGAAACACTGCTATAAAGTCCTATGATATGACACTTCAGCCTGTCTCCTTTTCATAGGTTTCACCCCGTCAATTCTTACGAACAGGAGGCAGGGGAGAGTAGTATAAAGCTTAGAAAACATTAGAACAGGCTTGAGTCAGGGGAGGTAAATAACTCTGCAGCTAATCACTGTGTGGAATCACCTACCACATCACTGCACTCCTGGTCCCTTAGATCATGCTAATTTGATTTCAGCATTGAAGAGATATAGAGATGAACATGGAGGAAGGGCCTGGTAGGTAGAAAAGGGATCTTAGCTGCCAGATGGGCATTAATGTTCGGACTTGGAATGTAAGGGTAATGGGGGAGAGGATCAAGAGAGGTGCCATTTTTTGTCTGTCGTATCGAGACCCCTCTGGAATATTATATTTGTGTTTTCTTTATTATCCTTTTGAAGTTTCTGTATTTATCCATAATAAAATTAGGAGATAAGTGTTTGATGGCGAGGAATCTGACCTCTGGGACCCCGGTGATCTCGAGAATGGGCCTTGGATCTCCCTGCAGCATGGAGCATGGGGTCAGCATGTGTTCTGTGCATACCCCAGCGTTCCCATAGAGCAGCAATCTCCAAACTCTGGCCCTCCAGATGTTGCACAACTACAACTTCCAGCATGCCCGGACAGCCGTTGGCTGTCCGGGCATGCTGGAAGTTGTAGTTGTGCAACAACTGGAGGGCCACAGTTTGGAGATCGTTGCTCTATGGGAACACTGGAGTACCCCTTTAATTACCTATGGGGATTTCAATTGTGTAATAAATCCTGGTAGAGAAAGCGAAGGGTTTGTGATCATTCATAATTTAAGCACCTCCCCTTTGTCTAAATCTATATAGATATTCTTATTTTCTTATACAAAGGAACTATAGAAGGAAACTGTTAACCAGCTCTTCCCCCCCCCCCCCCTCTCTCACCATCTGCACAGTCGGGCCCCGAGCACGTGCCTAAACAATGTCCATAATATGAAGTGAAGGGTAGTTCAGCAGCTCGAATCCAGGTAAAAACCCATCTTCTTTATTAAGTTAAGACAAAAAAAAATATATAGAATGCTGCAGTCAAAGCCACACGACATAAAAACACTACACATCAGGCCTGACGCGTTTCGGACTCACAACCTTCATCATGTGAAATATGATTAAGGTTGGAAATATAGGTATAGTAAGTATAGCTATATAAGTATAGTAACATGATACAAAATCTTACACAAGCCCTGAATATCCATCCTGGTAACATGCAGCCTAGCGGGCCACCGTTTAGTGGTAGTGCGCGGCCTAACGGGAATATTCCGGCATGCCAGATTGTCAGTCCAGGCCTGCCCAGTACCTACATTACATTCTAATATATTGTGTACTATGCATAGAGGAACTTACTGTGCACCTTTGTCTCTTTTCTTTCCCCAGCTCCTCTAATTCTTTTTATCACTGCATTTAGGCTGAAAAATGTGGTTTCCCAGAAGCCCCGTGCGTGTCCTACCTGTGCCCCCGTGCGCTCTACATGCTCATAGTGTATGTACATTTTTTGTTTTCTTTTTTTTTGTGATTTGCTATTTTCTTTGAAGGTCAAGTGTGTAGTCTTTTGCTATCATATGGTCAAGTGGCTCCAAAATAAACCGAGATGGTTCAAGTAGTTCTTCTAAGGACTCAAGTGGCAGCTGTGACACTCGAGTGACATTTACTAATGATGGGGAGAGCGAGTAACTGGAGAAGGTAACTGTGCCCACTTACCTAGTGCTGAACACGGAGAACCACGGAAGAGAAGAGACCAGGATTGGAGAGAAAGAAGGATGAAGTACTGGAGGTTGTCTCCCGAAACAGTGGCAGGGAAACAAAAAAGACACAGTAGGATCTAATTTGTTTATTTATTAATTTTTTAATAAATTTTTTTTAATTTTCTTTACTTAAAATTTTTTTTATAGATTTTTTTTTTTTTTTTTGGGGGGGGGGGGGGGAGGATTTACAGTATTCACAAACCCAGTGTATCAGTATCCCATTCTTCCTCTAAATACCATCTATAGCAGTGTACTCTTTAAATCATCCCCCAGCCTACATTCAGCCTTTTCAGTGCATAAATCATGGCATAGCATAAAAAAAAAGTGCTGGGCTGTAAATGGACAGATAAGTAAGGGAAAGGAAGTCCCTGAGTATGAACTACTGGAGGTTGCCTCCAAAAACAGTGGCAGGAAAACACAAAGGCACTGTGGGATCTTTTGATTGATTGATTGATTTACTTATTGGTTTTTATTACTTTTTTTGGGAGGTGAGGGGGAGGGGGATTTACAGTATTTGCAAACCTAGCGTATCAGTAACTCCTTCTCCTTCTAAATATCATCTTCAATGCACCATCTATAGCAGTGTACTGTGCAAATCATCCCCCTGCTCAGTAAGCCTGTTCAGTGCATAACATATATCATGGGATAGCAGTAAAAACTGAGTGCTGTGCTGTGAATAGACAGTGAAGTAAGGGAAAGGAAGTTCCTATGTTCCTATGTATGTACCATGTTCCTTTGTACGAGTATGAACTACTGGAGGTTGCCACCCGAAACAGTGGCAGGAAAACGCAAAGGCACTGTGGGATCATCATCTTATTATTATTATTCTTATTATTTTTTTGTTCGGGGAGAATTTACAGTATTTGCTAAATTTTGATGTTGTTTATTTTTTTTTTATTTTTTTTTTTTAAGAAATAAGACACAATGAGCCACCAATCTTTGGAATAGATAGTCCTTCAACCTTCTTCTTTCTGCTCTTTCATGAGGAATCAAAGAATCTTGTAACAATTTCAATACTCCATATATCATTAGTACATTAACCCAACGTGAGCCTTGCCTGTCAGAGAACATGCAATATTTTCATAATAAGAACTTCGACATTTCCAGTGAAATTATGAAAACTTTATTGAGACAAAAAACATAAATCATAAACTCCTGATCTCCTACGTGTTTTGGACTCACAGGCCCATCTGGTCAGAGAACATGTTTAATACTTATTTCACCCGCTGTATCATGGCATAGCAGTAAAAACTGAAAGGGAGATTTATCAAAACCTGTACAGAGGAAAAGTTGCTGAATTGCCCATCGCAACCAATCAAATCGCTTCTTTCATTTTTTCAGAGGCCTTTTCAAAAATGAAAGAAGTGACCTGATTGGTTGCTATGGGCAACTCAGCAACTTTTCCTCTAGACATGTTTTGATAAATCACCTCCTAAGTGCTGTGCTGTGAATAGCCAGAGAAGTAAGGGAAAGGAAGTCCCTGTGTGAGTACTACTTGCAAACAGTCAAGCACTGGTCCAGCCCCCTGAAATGGAGAAATGTAAAATAAATATGCACCATGGAGAGGGTGGAGGATAGGGGCAGTCACTACTCTTCGTATTCTACCGTTGGTCAAGAAGATCAACCTTTCGTAAGCCAAAAAGACTAATTGAGAGGTATCCTCAGATATGACCAATCTCAGTGTTTCCCAACCAGAGTGCCTCCAGCTGTTGCAAAACTACCACTCCCAGCATGCCCGGACAGCCAAAGGCTGTCCGGGCATGCTGGGAGTGGTAGTTTTGCAACACAGGGAAGCACCTTGGTTAGAGTTCCAGAAACCCCTAGAGGAACGGGACATACACGGAGACAGTTTTGATGGTATTAGATGAATTTTTATACGTTAAAGGGGTTATCCAGAAAAAAACTTTATATATATATATATATATATATATATATATATATATATATATATATATGTAATCAACTGGCTCCAGAAAGTTAAACAGATTTGTAAATTACTTCTACTAAAAAAATCTTAATCCTTTCAGTACTTGAGCTTCTGAAGTTAAGGTTGTTCTTTTCTGTCTAAGTGCTCTCTGATGACAGGTGTCTCGGGAACTGCCCAGTTTAGAAGCAAATCCCCATAGCAAACCTCTTCTAAACTGGGCGGTTCCCGAGACAGGTGTCAACAGAGATTACTTAGACAGAAAATAACAACCTTAACTTCAGAAGCTCATAAGTACTGAAAAGATTAAGATTTTTTAATGGAAGTAATTTACAAATTTGTATAACTTTCTGGAGCCAGTTGAGATATATATATATATATATATATATATATATATATATATATAGTTTTTTCCTGGATAACCCCTTTAAAGCAGGGATGCCATCTATTACCCTGCAGGAAGTAAGTTTATCCTTATTAATGAACAACATATAGGAAGGAAATGAATATTGTGGCACCTTGCTGCTTATCTACCACGCAATATACTTCCAATTTTTATTACTACTTAATTCCTCCTTGACTATTTAAGCCTTAGCAACCAACACTGCACTTCTTTCCATACAAACCTTTCTGTTTTTACGTTGACGACTCCTGCGGTGTCATAAATTAGTCATCTGGAGGACTGGATGTCCTAGAGGTACTCCGCCGCCTGACGCTGCATTCATCATGTACAAAATCTAATATAAAAAATAACATAAAACACACATAACACAGTCTTATGGGCTATAGCGACAGAATGACTCATTATACACTGTCTAATGGCTATAATTATGAAACCGTGTCTCTAGTGCCACCTATAGGTGGCGACTCTGTGTCAATGTACAACCCATTAGGCTGCATTCACACCACGTTTTTGCTATACACTTCCCGTATCAGGTTTTTGATGAAAAATGGATTCCTGAAAACCTGACTAAACTGTATCAAAACGTGTGCACAAATTTTAACTCATATATGGTTGAAAACCGTATACGGTTTGAAAAATAATGTCCGGTTGCATCAGTTTTTTATGAAAAAAATGTATACGTTTTTATCTTTTCACTCCATTTTGAATAAAGTTTCACTTGTTTGATTGAAGTTCCAAGAAAACAAAACTGTGCAATGTAAAAAAGCGTATGGTGAAAACCTGATGGAACCGTAAACACATACAGTTCTATACGGTTCCCATTGACTCTCAGGTTAAAAAAAAAAAAAAAAAGTATACGGTTTAATACAGTTTTTCGCCCGGACCAAAAAACGTGGTAGACTACAGTTTTGGATAAAAAAAACAAACAAAACCGTATAAGATGCAAAATGGACCAAACCTGATGATGCGTTTCACATACGGTTTACAATGTTAAGTCAATGCATACGGTTTTCTATACAGTTCCATACGGTATTTAACTTAAAGGGGTACTCCGGTGAAAACCTTTTTTCTTTTAAATCAACTGGTGGCAGAAAGTTAAACATATTTGTAAATTACTTCTATTAAAAAATCTTAATCCTTCCAGTACTTATTAGCTGCTGAATGCTACAGAGGAAATTCCTCTCTTTTTGGAACACTGATGACATCACGAGCACAGTGCTCTCTGCTGACATCTCTGTCCGTTATAGCAACCGTGCATAGCAGATGTATGCTAAGGGCAGCATGGAGGCTCAGTGGTTAGCACTGTTGCCTTGCAGTGCTGGGGACTTGGGTTCAAAGCCCACTAAGGACAACAATAAATAAAGTGTTATTATTATAATAACGTCAGCAGAGAGAACTGTGCTCGTGATGTCATCAGTGTTCCAAAAAGAAAAGAATTTCCTCTGTAGTATTCAGCAGCTAATAAGTACACGAAGGATTAAGATTTTTTAATAGAAGTCATTTACAAATATGTTTAATTTTCTGCCACCAGTTGATTTAAAAGAAAAAAGGTTTTCACCGGAGTACCCCTTTAAAACCGTTTACGGGAACTGTATAACAAAAATGTGGTGTGCATGCACCCTAACAGGGACTTGATTCAATGGTTTAGCAGCTAAAACAGAGATGGTCATCTGACTGCACTATTGTGGGGTTGTTGTTTCTGTGGGGTCCTAGTTGCCCATGTGAGGTGGTAGATGTATTGCCGTAATTCCTTGAGACCATAATGGGACATTGGGATAACAAAAACAGTATGGAGTTATGTAATATATACCTGAGGTGCCATGTTGAACTTCCAGTGCCTGCGGTCCGCCAGTTGAGCGCCCCTGCTCTAAACGAATGCCGGGTGCAGCAGGGAGATGGCGGGACCTCTGCAATCAGACATCTTATCCTTTGGATAGGGAATAAGATGTCTAGGGGCGGAGTACTCCTTTAATGATTTGTATGTCCATGTGCATTCAGCGTGGCAGAACATTACTCAGACAACCATAAATAACCTCATTGATGGCTGCCATGGTGTGAGTGTGAGTGTGTATTTCTGAGTGTAGCTGAATATTTTTGGTGATTTGTTTGGGAATTGTTTTCTCACGGCTTCTGTACACTGAGGGGCCAATGAGGTGAGCAGCCATGTTGTATGTTTGGCAGCTTCCACTCACTACATCCACTGCTCTAGGCACTCAAGGGGAGATTTATCAAAACTTATGCAGAAGAAGAGCGGGGCAGTCACCCATAGCAACTAATCAGATCGCTTCTTTCATTTTTCAGAGACCTCTTTGAAATTGAAAGAAGCGATCTGATTGGTTGCTATGGGCAACTGCCCCACTCATTCTCTACACAAGTGTGGTGACTGTGGTGTCCCGGTACCGTATTACATACCGTACCTAGTGTATAGGTCCCCAAAGTTAGAGTAACTACGCTCAGGTAGGATCCCTTGGTTAGCATCGCAGGACCTTCGGTCATGTGACCATGTTAATCTCCTCTATGGTATGTTGGAGGACCTTTGTAGGTCCTTGGGTCACATCTTGCCCATAGTCCGTTGTAATGGTGATTGACACAAGTATTGGACCAATTAGCTCTAGTCCAGCCCCTGCCCATATAAGGGAGCTGTAGCCAATTATCGCTCTCTTGGGTTGCTGCTCCCGTGGATGCCGGACTAGCAGGACGGATCTGCACAACTTGCAAAGACACGCTAGGCCTGAAAACCTACCGGCCTCAGCGGAACTAAAACCGTGAGTTCTAAACTAATCCCGGCTAAAGCTAGCGTGACTACTGGGCCGCAACTAAATCCCCTAAATCCAGTGGAACAGCGCATATTACCTTAAAGACTCTAAATTGCTAAAGTCCCAACCTTTGTCAATCTCCAAGAAAGCAGTTGTATGTATAGAGACTGTTCCGGTTATGAAACTTGCAGAAAATCTTCAGTAAAAGTTACAACTGTTTCAGAAAACTTTCCGGTTGTGGACATTCTATTATTATCTACCTCCCTATCGCTCTTGGGAAGGGTGGCGGTAGGACAAGCATTACTGAGGAGCCCTCATCCTGGCGTCACGAATAGCAAGGGTTAACAAACACCCTTTAGTCACCGTACAGCTACACTCCCCATACCCTACATCCCCCAGGTTATCACATGACCAACGGTGTATGGCAGGACCATGGGGTGTAGCGGTGTAGATGGTGGGGCTAGATGGTATTAACCCCTGGGGCAAGATGTTGTTAACCCCTATTGTTCGTGATGCCAGAGTGTTTTTTGGTACCAGAACCACACGAACGGTATCTCCACTATTCCAATGGCTAGTTAAGGAAAGGAGAGTCCCCAACCAGTTATGGTTTAACGGAGGCTTTACTGAGTTCAGACAGATGGTATTTTCTTCACAGCTAGGCCAGATTCCCAGAGAGGTGACCAGGAACCCAGAAGGACCACGCAGCTTGCTGGGACCAATTACACTTGTAATAGACTTTAGAGATTTGACTTCAGGCTTGACTATATGCTGGGCTTGACTATTCATAGACTTTTGACTTACTGGAATGACTGTAGCTTTTGGGGTCTTGCAGATGCTGGTCACTAGCACTGAGATCTCTGGTGGTTGCTGGGCTCAGAAGCAGGTGGTAAGAGATAAGGGCATGAAATTGTAATGGCTCCCCCTTTATATAGTGAGGGGCTGGACTAAGGCCCATTGTTCAAGCTGCGTGTAGTAGGTTAAAGGGGTACTCCAGTGGAAAAATATATTTTTTTTTTTTAATCAACTGGTGCCAAAAAGTTAAACAGATTTGTAAATGACTTCTATAAAAAAAATCTTAATTCTTCCAGTACTTATTAGCTGCTGAATACTACAAAGGAAATTCTTTTCTTTTTGGATTTCTTTTCTGTCTGTCCACAGTGCTCACTGCTGACATCTCTGTCCATTTTAGGAACTGTCCAGTGCAGCATATGTTTGCTGTGGGGATTTTCTCCTGCTCTGGACAGTTCCTGACATGGACAGAGGTGTCAGCAGAGAGCACTGTGGACAGACAGAAAAGAAATCCAAAATGAAAAGAATTTCCTCTGTAGTATACTGCCGCTAAGTAGTACTGGAAAGATTAAAAATATTTTTATAGAAGTAATTTACAAAGCTGTTTAACTTTCTGGCACCTGTTGATTTAAAATAAAAACAGTTTTCCACTGGAGTACCCCTTTAAGCTGGTGCTCCCTGGGTAACATCATGTGACAACATAACATAACATGTGACAGTCTCACAGGTCCTTTAGACATCCCACAGGTCCTTTAGACTATCTATACATTAGGACACTGACCACACATAAGGTAGGTTAAATAACATCATAGAAACATCAGGGGAGACCCTGCAGGGGAGCCCCCAGATCACTGAGGGACTCAACCTGACTGGGCCTAAGTGTAGTGCTGGACCATGTCCTGTACTGGGACATTACACAAGTTTTAATAAATCTCTCCCCTCAGTGTCCCAGCTGCTGGACATATTTGGGGAGATTTATCAAAACCTGTGCACAGTAAAAGTTGCCCAGTTACCCATAGCAACCAATCAGATCGCTTCTTTCATTTTTCAGAGGCCTTTTCAAAAATGAAAGAAGCGATCTGATTGGTTGCTATGGGAAACTGGTCGACTTTTCCTCTGCAGAGATTTTGATAAATCTCTCCCACTGTGTGTGGGCAATTGTAGGAACAAATTTTTTTTCGCAGATCCGTAGCTGCTGTTCTCAGTAGATCAGTGTTTCCCAACCAGGGTGCCTCCAGCTGTTGCAAAACTACAACTCCCAGCATGCCCGGACAGCCAAAGGCTGTCCGGGCATGATGGGAGTTGTAGTTTTGCAACAGCTGGAGGCACCCTGGTTGGAAAACACTGCAGTAGATCATTAAATTGGTTCCTCATGTCCCTCTCGCCAAATGTACTGGGTATGTAGCTGGATCAGGTCACCCATGAAGTGATGTCCAGGGTTGCCATCAGAAATTTCGGGGCCCCTTACACAGCTCAAGGCCAGTGTCGTACCTCCATAGGTAGTTATAGGCCCGCTTTGTGCCCCCATAGGTAGTTATAGGCCCCCTTTGTGCCCCCATAGGTAGTTATAGGCCCTCTGTGCCCCCATTAGTAGTTATAGGCCCTCTCTGCCCCCATTAGTAGTTATAGGCCCCCTGTGCCCCCATTAGTAGTTGTAGGCCCCATGTGCCCCTACAGACATACGGCCTCCAGCCATACACAGTATATGGCTTGAGGCAGTACGTCTGTGCTCCGACCACTGCTCCTCTGGTCTGGGGCCTATGGTTCAGAGCAGTAGCCCCCGAGGAACAGTGGTCAGAGCATTGAAGGCAGCCTGCTGCAGTTACCTTGCCGGTCACACAGTTAGCCACGCGTCTTCCTGGCTGTTCCTCTGCTCCGGCTCTTCTTAACTTCTTGTCACTCACTGACTGACAAGAAGTTTAAAAAAAAAAGTGTTGGGCCCGGCTGGGCTCCCTTGGAGGTTCGGGCCCCTTACAGGGGTACTGGCTGTACCCCCCTGATGGTGGCCCTGGTGATGTTCATGTGGTTTGCATATTACCCAGTCTTGAAGTGTATAGGTTGAACTTGATGGACTCTTATTATAAGTAGGCGATGCCCCAGATGAAGCAGTGAGCGAGACATCACGTTCAGCGTGTGGCTAAGTAGGCGATGCCCCGGTTGAAGCAGTGAGCGAAACGTCGTGTTCAGCGTGTGGCTAAGTAGGCGATGCCCCGGATGAAGCAGTGAGCAAAATGTTGCGTTCAGCGTGTGGCTAAGTAGGCGATGCCCCGGTTGAAGCAGTGAGTGAAACGTCGTGTTCAGCGTGTGGCTAAGTAGGCGATGCCCCAGATGAAGCAATGAGCGAAATGTCATGTTCAGCGTGTGGCTAAGTAGGCGATGCCCCGGTTGAAGCAGTGAGTGAAACGTTGTGTTCAGCGTGTGGCTAAGTAGGCGATGCCCCGGATGAAGCAATGAGCGAAATGTCATGTTCAGCGTGTGGCTAAGTAGGTGATGCCCCGGATGTAGCAGTGAGCGAAACGTTGCATTCAGCGTGTAGTTAAGTAGGCGAAGACCCGGATGAAGCAGTAAGCGAAACGTCACATTCAGCGTGTGGCTAAATAGCCGATGCCCCGGATGAAGCAGTGAGCAAAACGTCGCGTACAGCGTGTGGCTTAATAGGCAATGCCCCGGATGAAGCAGTGAGTGAAACGTCGTGTTCAGCATGTGGCTAAGTAGGCGATGCCCCGGATGAAGCAGTGAGCGAAACATCGCGTTCAGCGTGTAGCTAAGTAGGCGAAGACCCAGATGAAGCAGTGAGCGAAATGTCATGTTCAGCGTGTGGCTAAGTAGGTGATGCCCCGGATGTAGCAGTGAGCGAAACGTCGCATTCAGCGTGTAGCTAAGTAGGCGAAGACCCGGATGAAGCAGTGAGTGAAACGTCACATTCAGCGTGTAGCTAAGTAGGCGAAGACCCGGATGAAGCAGTGAGCGAAACGTCATGTTCAGCGTGTGGCTAAGTAGGTGATGCCCCGGATGAAGCAGTGAGCGAAACCTTGCGTTCAGCTTGTGGCTAAGTAGGCGATGCCCCGAATGAAGCAGTGAGCGAAATGTCGCGTTCAGCTTGTGGCTAAGTAGCCGATGCCCCGGATGAAGCAGTGAGTGAAACGTCGCGTTCAACGTGTGGCTAAGTAGGCATTCTGTTTCCCACTGGAGATTTATATGCTTCTATTACTTTATTACATTATTTACTGTATAAGGAATTACTCTAGATAAGTTATATTGTTGTGGACTTTGCACATTACCCTGAGGGAGGATCATAACATGTCTTTCCTTGCACTTTGCATCAGGGGCGGACAAATCACATGTGCAGCATGTTCAGCTGCACAGGGGCCCGCCACTACACATAGGCCCTCAGGCACTGGCCAAGGGCCCCCTTGAGAGAGAGGTGTCCACAGGTCACCTACAGGTCACATTCCAAGAACAATTTTTGGGAAAAATCACGGTAAAACTGCGCCATTTTTGCCGCGATTTTTCAAAAAAAAAATCTTGTAATGTGACCTGTAGGTGACCTGTGGACCCCGGAGGAGAGAAAGTGACCCCACTGGGGCCACAACATGTGGACACACTGCTTGTTTATTTATCATTAATCCATTAAGGCAGTGTTTCCCACCCAGGGAGCCTCCAGCTGTTGCAAAACTACAACTTCCGAACAGCTAAAGGCTGTCCGGGCATGCTGGGAGTTGTAGTTTTGCAACAGCTGGAGGCACACTGGTTGATAAACACTGAGATAGATTGACTGGGCATAGATCAGTGTTTTCCTACCATGGTGCCTCCAGCTGTTGCAAAACTACAGTCCAGGCATGCTGGGAGTTGTAGTTTTGCAACAGCTGGAGACACCCTGGTTGGAAAACACTATCTATCTACCTATCGATCTATCCATCCCACAGGGTGCCTCCAGCTGTTGCAAAACTACAACTCCCAGCATACCTCAACAGCCAAAGGCCCAGGAGTTGTAGTTTTTTAGTTTTGCAACATCTGGAGGCACCCTGGTTGGTAAAAAGATATTCATGTCCTATCTATCATCTATCTATCTATTTATCTATCTACTGTATCTATCTCATATCTATCTATCATCTATCTATCTATCTATCTCATATCTATCTATCTATCTATCTCATATCTATCTATCTATCTATCTCATATCTATCTATCATATATCTCATATCTATCTATCTATCTATCATCTATCTCATATCTATCTATCATCTATCTCATATCTATCTATCTATCTCATATCTATCTATCTATCTATCATCTATCTATCTATCTATCATATATCTCATATCTATCTATCATCTATCTCATATCTATCTATCATCTATCTCATATCTATCTATCATCTATCTCATATCTATCTATCTATCATCTATCTATCTATCTATCATCTATCTCATATCTATCTATCTATCTCATATCTATCTATCTATCATCTATCTATCATATATCTCATATCTATCTATCATCTATCTCATATCTATCTATCATATATCTCATATCTATCTATCATCTATCTCATATCTATCTATCATCTATCTCATATCTATCTATCTATCTATCTATCTCATATCTATCATCTATCTATCTATCTATCTAACTATCTCATATCTATCATCTATCTCATATCTATCTATCTATCTATCTATCTATCTCCTACCTGAACAATTTATATATGGGGGGGGGGGGGGGGGGCACGTTCTTTGTACAGGGGTCCTATGCTGTCTGTGTCCGCCCCTGCTTTGCATTATATCACTTACTTTAGCCACCGCTTTTAGTCTTGGTCTATTGTGACTATCATTATTTTGTCTGTGATTTTAATACTATTTAGTGTTTTTTAATATATATTTGTACTAATAAAATATACTATGTTGTTTGTGTATTCCTGTTACTATGTTACAAATGATGGCTACAGAATTTACATGTTGTCGCTAATCCACATTCCTCAGTAATTGACCTGATTTGCTGTTTTAGGGGTCATTTTTGCTTAATGTCTGGCGGACATTCCATTTGCGGCAGGCACTGAATTATCAGTCGGCACTAGGACGTCTAAGAATCTCTGTGGACGGCAATGGCTTTCCGAGCAGATTCCGGCGGAAGAACTGACGTCAATTCTTTCTGCGGAGGCCGGAATTTGAATTTCTGCTTCAGATGTTTCCGTCATGGAAATTCCGCTGTGTGCCCGGTGCAACAGAATCCCCCTGAAATCAATTGGACTCCGCTTCAAGGGGATTTTCAAGTTACATTTTTCTTCCATATTGGACTCGGAAATTCCGCGTGGCACCGGATGCAACTAGAGATCAGTGCATGTATTCCTTGTGGTAATCAATAGTGATGAGCGGCAGGGGCCATATTCGAATTTGCGATATTTCACAAATTTATGGACGAATATTCGTCATATATTCTCAAAATTCGCATATTCGCTGCCTTTTTTTTTTACTATGCACCATAAAATTCGCATGCATAATATCGTGTGATAAAAGAGCTAAAAGAAGGGAGGGATCAAAATATGCATATGCGAATTTTCGGGCGCCCGCCAGTCTGACACCGTAAATAGTATTGGAGCCTTGTTTACATCACAAGCTGGAAGCAGAGAGGGATGATCACCGTGATGTGTACTGTGAAAAAAAAATGTGAATATTCGTAACTGCGAATATTTAGGGCTATATTCGCAATATTCACGAATTCGCGAATATACGATATTCGCGATAAATATTTGCATTGCGAATATTTGCACCCAACACTAGTAATCAATACATCATTGAAATTGGACACCAGTCACATTAGATCTCATCTACCGCACACGCTGATGTATTTTATCATTCACCAATGTCTGCACCAGGGACGTGAACAGACATTTTTTTTGGGGGGGGGGCTCAAGTAAAAAAAAAAAGGAGACCTCTCCAGCAGTCATGTCAGCTGAACGAGACCCCATTATTCCACAGAGGTCCTAATTAGTGTTGAGCGGCATAGGCCCTATTCGAATTCGCAATATTTCGCGAATATATGGACGAATATTCGTCATATATTCGCTAAATTCGCATATTCGTAATATTCGCGTAATATTTTCGCATATACGGAAATTCGCATATGCGAAAATTTGCATATGCCAAAATTAGCATAAGCGAAAATTTGTATGCCAGTCTCACACAGTAGTATTACACCACACAAGCTGGAAGCAGAGAGGGGTGATCACTGTGATGCGTACTGTACAAAAAAAAAACAAAAAAAAATAAACAATATTCGTAATTACGAATTTATAGTGCTATATTCGCGAATATGCGATATTCGCGAATAAAATTCGCACTGCGAATATTCGCAAGCAACACTAGTCCCCCCGCGATCTCCTGTACGCGGGCTTGCAGCCCGCAGGAAGGGGGCGTGTTGACCACCGCGCGAAGCGGCAGCTGACACGCCCCCTCAACACAACTTTATGGCAGAGCCGGAGCGCTGCCTTCGGCAATCTCCGGCTCTGCCATAGCGGTGTATTGAGGGGGGGTGTCGGCACGCCCCCTTCCCGCGTGCTGCCGGGGCCTCGTACGGGAGATCCCAGTCGGACCCCTATCCCCCCCCCACGTGATCTGAAACTTATTCCCGATCCTTAGGATAGGGGAGGGGATAAGTTTTCAGGACTGGACTACTCCTTTAAAAGGACAGGGGCGCAAGCCCCCTTTTGAGTCTATTTATCAAAACCTGTCCAGAGGAAAAGTTGCCCAGTTGCCCATAGCAACCAATCAGATCGCTTCTTTCATTGTTCAGAGGCCTTTTCAAAAATGAAAGAAGCGATCTGATTGGTTGCTATGGGCAACTGGGCAACTTTTCCTCTGGACAGGTTTTGATAAATCTCCCCCTATGTGTGCACATCCCTGGTCCGCGCCACCATGTTCCCTGTCCGCACGGATTACACAAACACAAGGCTGGTTATTGCTCTTTATTTCTCATGCAGTGGTACATAGAAGATATATATGTGTGTGTGTGTGTGTGTATATATATATATATATATATATATATATATATATATATATATATAATGGTAGCAAGATACATTCAAAACGAAATATTAATTCATAGACAGAACATGTAACACATCACCATCCCATTCCGCCAGAGATGGAGGAAACCCTCAATAGTTAATCCGCTGCACCTCAACACTAGCTATATCGGTCTGAATATTATTTGGGGGGGCAAAATGTCCATCCATCCATCTCAATCACACGTCGACCATTAGGCAAGTTTATATTGCATTTTATCTGATATTCTTAGGGTTCATGCCAAGGACTCCCAACCAGGGTACCTCCAGCTGTGGCAAAACTACAACTCCCAGCATGCCCAGACAGCCTTTGGCTGTCTGGGCATGCTGGGAGTTGTAGTTTTACCACAGCTGGAGGCACCCTGGTTGGGAAAAACACTGGTTCATGCACATGGAGGAGATGCGTATGCAGAGTCTGTGATGAGCGAACTTACAGTAAATTCGATTCGTCACGTACTTCTCGGCTCGGCAGTTGATGACTTTTCCTGCATAAATTAGTTCAGCTTTCCGGTGCTCCCGTGGGCTGGAAAAGGTGGATACAGTCCTAGGAGACTCTTTCCTAGGACTGTATCCATCTTTTCCAGCCCACCGGAGCACCTGAAGGCTGAACTCATTTATGCAGGATAAGTCATCAACTGCCGAGCCGAGAAGTTCGTGACGAATCGAATTTACTGTAAGTTCGCTCATCTCTATATGGCGGCACAAAATTCGTACAAAAAACCTGATGGAGCATGTCACCGATTCCATATGAGTCCATAACCCCATAGGAAATCAGAGGCATGCAGGAGCGTGGTATAGTCCCGTAGAATTTTAATCAGGGCGGTATTACAGGGTCTTTACCACTCGAGCCTTAAAGGGGTTATCCAGGAAAAAACGTTATATATATATATATATATATATATATATATATATATATATATATATCTCAACTGGCTCCGGAAAGTTAAACAGATTTGTAAATTACTTCTATTAAAAAATCTTAATCCTTTCAGTACTTATGAGCTTCTGAAGTTAAGAATCTTCTTTTCTGTCTAAGTGCTCTCTGATGACACGTGTCTCGGGAACCGCCCAGTTTAGAAGAGATTTGTTATGGGGATTTGCTTCTAAACTGGGCGGTTCCCGAGACAGGTGTCATCAGAGAGGATTTAGACAGAAAAGGACAACCTTAACTTCAGAAGCTCATAAGTACTGAAAGGATGAAGATTTTTTTTTTTATAGAAGTAATTTACAAATCTGTTTAACTTTCTGGAGCCAGTTGAGGTGTGTGTGTGTGTGTGTGTGTGTGTGTAGTTTTTTTTTTTCCTGGATAACTCCTTTATTTCTGCCATGTGCATGAACTGTAATTACAAATGCAATGTTACATGGTTTTTATATTGGACATCAATGGAGAAAATAAAATAAGCATTATCAGGGCCTGGCCCAAGACATTGTGCTGCCTGGGTCCAGGAGTGAAATTCTTCCCCCCAATAAAAAAAAAAAAAGACTATGCCATTGCATATCAGGAGGATATAATAATAAAAAACGTAATTCTGGGGTTTTGTATTTTTTTACTTTTACGCCATTTACCATACGGGATTCCTAATGTTATATTTCAATAGTTTGGACAATTACGCACGCGGCGATACCATAAAGGTTTTTTTTTTTCATTATGTTTACATGTTTTGTTAAATGAAAAATTGTAAAAGGGGGGTGATTTGAACTTTTAATATGTATGGGGTTAATGTGTTTGTGTGTTTTTTAAAAACCTTTCTTAAACTTTTTTTTTCTTCACACTTTATTGGTCCCTTCGGGGACTTTTAGGGTGTGTTCACACGGAGTAAATCAAGAGGAATTCACTCCGAAAAATTTACGGGCCGAAAAAAGAATTTTATTTTTGTGCGAAATTTGCGCAGAATTGCGTGCGGAAATGGGGAAGAAAGAAGTGAAGGGTTTTTCAGCCATTTCCGCGTGAATTCCACGCAAATTCCGCGCAAAAATGATGGGCGGAATTTTTTTTTCCATTGACTTCTATTGATTTCTGCTAGCGGATTCCGCTTGAAGAATGAACATGTTCTTTCTTCCAATGGAACGGAATTCAGTGTCGGAATTCCGCTAGCAGAATTTCCGCAGTGTGAACAGGACAGCGGAAAATCATTAAAGTCAATGGGCAGAGGAGATGTGCATTAATTTGGAGCGGAGAATTCAAGAGGATTGAATTACTCCGTGTGAATGCACCCTTAGGAGGAATCAGATTCCTCATACAGATCGATGAAGTTCCTTTGAACTTCATTGATCTGTGTGCTCTGTGATCATTTGGTAGAGCCTGGTCCAGCCAAGCTCTATCAAATGCAGAGCCGTGGACAGGCATGAAGGAGAGGTAAGCCCTCCAGCTACCTCCACAGAGGATCACCCCAACGACCCCCCCCCCCCCCCCAACGCGGAGGGGGGGGGATGGATTTTTGATCCACCCACTAGACCCTCAAGGATGGTTTATAGCTCACTTTAGACACCGCTTCCAGCTTTCACAGTGGCGATCCAAAGGGTTAATAGGCGGCTGTGACGATCGCCTCATGCCGGCTATTACCTGCAGCCCCCCAGCTGCTGAAATCAGCCCGCTTCAGACACCGCTTCGGCACCATGACGGACTAGCTCCGTCGAGGGTCGCGAAGGAAGGGAGCATTATATGGAAAGACACATTAAAGGGTACCTTTCATCAAATAAACTTTTGATATATTTTAGATTAATGTATGCAGAATAACTTTTCAATAGTATGTTACAAAAAAATATGCTTCTTTCTATTTAATTTTCCACTTTGAAAAAATGACCACTAGGGGTCTCCCTACCAGTCCTTTTTTTTATAGATTTCAGACTCATGTAGGAGTCCTAAATCTCAGACTGCAGCCAGGACACAGACAAACTCACCACTACTCCCTGCCAGGGAGCAGTGCTGAGCTTGTCTGTGTCCCGGATTATATATCAAAAGTTTTTTTGATGAAAGGTACCCTTTAAGATCGCATTATGGCACTACCTACTTGTATGTAAACTAGCTCTCCTCCAAAAGAAAGAAACCTGTCTCTCTAGTGCCACATCTAGGTAGCTACCCTAAAAATTATTGGCTAAGCCTTAAACCAACACTAGTGGAATCTGTAGGATGCCTGTGATCTCTGGAGCATCGACTCTTCCTGCTGAATGGAGAGACATGTCAGCACGCACTCCAGTCATTGTCTTTGGGAGCGGCCTAAAGTACAGTGTTGAGTCTAGGGTTACCACCTGGCCGGTATTTTACCGACACAGACGGCATTTTGGCCACCCTGCTGGTATTTTTATATTAAAAACACTGGCAATGCAATGGCCGGTATTTATCCATCTACTCCTCCAACTTCTGGAATGTTGCACCATATACTATACCAGTGTTTCCCAAGCAGGTGTGCCTCCAGCTGTTGCAAAACTACAACTCCCAGCATGCCCGGACAGCCGTTGGCTGTCCGGGCATGCTGGGAGTTGTAGTTTTGCAACAGCTGGAGGCACACCTGGTTCAGAAACAATAATCTATTTTATATACTACTATATAGTCCACCATGCTGGGCGATGTAGTTTTGCAACAGCTGGAGACACCCCTGGTTGAGAAACAATGACCTATACTATATAGTCCAACATCCTGGGAGTTGTAGTTTTGCAACAGCTGGAGGCACACCTGGTTCAGAAACAATAATCTATTTTATATACTACTATATAGTCCAACATGCTGGGAGTTGTAGTTTTGCAACAGCTGGAGGCACCCCTGGTTGGGAAACACTGACCTATACTATATACTACTATATAGTCCAACATGCTGGGAGTTGTAGTTTTCGTTTGGGGCAGCTGCTGACCCACAGGCTGTATCAGGGCATGCTGGGAGTTGTAGTTAGAAACTAACTGCAACTCACAAATTGTACTGTTAAAAACTACAGATTGGGGCGCATATTTCTCTGTATAAGGAGTATTAAAAAATTTATGGGGGTCAGGATAGGACAAAATTTCCCCCGCATATGTGTATCCTGTGATGTCACGCATATGTAATTAATTATGCAAATTAGCATGGCCGGTATTTTTTTGGCAAGAAAGGTGAGTCCCCCTTCTAGAGATCGGACCCCCTGTGATCAAACACTTCACATATATATTCAGCATCGGAGGGAAACAGGTAATAGAACAGAATTCTTCCTTCTGGAGGAGAGCTAATTTGCATAACTTTTTTCCCATGAAGCATTGCCTGTAAGACTCCGTACACCGGCTGGATCTCCTCATGAAGAACAACCCTAAAAATACTACGACTTAGAAAAAGACTAGGGGGGAGATTTATCAACACCTGTGCAGAGGAAAAGTTGCTGAGTTGCCCATAGCAACCAATCAGATCGCTGCTTTCATTTTTCAGAGGCCCATTCAAAAATGAAAGTAGTGATCTGATTGGTTGCTATGGGCAACTCAGCAACTTTTTGTCTGAACAGGTTTTGATAAATCTCCCCTCCTAGAAAGCCCACAATGGTGCTCAGACACGTTAGTGCTTTTTGGACTCTCTGCGGTTGCCTAGTAACCGGGAAACATAACACAGCAACCATCTAAATTCATCAATGTCTTTCTGATTCCTCTCCGTGACCTTTTTAGGTATGCTCATCGAAAACAGATATTTGGAGGGGGAACATTTTGTAATCCAGGAAATAACCTGGCAGCGCTTCTAACCGAGGAGCGAGGCTTCGGAGAGGAAACATGCCGGGCTCTGGACATTACAATACCGATACTTTCCGCACGTCATTGCCGTGTTTATCCTCTTAAGGACGCAGGGGGTTTTCATTTTTACGCAGTGCGATGTTCGTTAAAATTGACACGTTATCTTTATTCTGTAGGTCCGTGCGATTACGACGATACCCAATTTATATGGGTTTTATTTTACTACTTTTAAAAAATGATAATTTTTGTAGGAAAATAAGTAGCCTTAAAATTGTCCTCTCCTGACCCGTCCAATTCGTTTATGTTTCTGTATGCAGTGATGTATAAGGGCCAATTATTTTACGCTGTGATCTTTATTTTTTTTATCGGTATCATTTTCGTTTTGATAGAACATTTTGATGTTTTTTTTTTTCTTTTTTTTTTCTGGTATATGAAGTGACCAAAAATCCTCAATCCTGGACTTTGGTATTTTTCATGTTTACACCATTAACCTTGAGATTTGATTAACTTTATTAATATTAATGTGCCCCATGCTTATGGAACGGGTTAATTTAAAAATTTTAGCTTATTTTTAACATTTTTTTTTTCACTATTTGTTTGTCCCTATAGGAGACTATTACATGAAATCTTTAGATTGCATATACTGAACAATGTTATGCCACTGAACAGCATTGATCAGTGTTATCGACGCTCCATTACTACAGACTGCTAAGGCTATCTGCACTGATGGAGCACCAATTGCACAGGACAGAGGCAGATAGGGACCCTCCTCCCATCCTCTCAGCTGATCGGGACCCCGCCATTTGTGGACTTTGTTTTTTTTTTATTATTATTATTTTTTTTTTACATTCACGCAATACATTATGTACATGTGATACTAAATATTAATGTATTAATTATTTTTTTTAATTATAATTTTTTTTTATTATTTTATTTGAAAAATGGCAAAAGGGGTTCATTTAAACTTTTATTAGGGGAGGGGCTTATTCACATGTATTATTATTATTATTATAATTTTTTTTTACAATTTACATGTAATCTTTCAATTGCATACACTGATCAATGATGTGCCATAGAACAGCATTGATCAGTGTTATGCTCCATTAGTACAGGCTGCCCGCAGAGATGTAGCATCGATCTGAAGGGAGGGAGGCTGGTAGGGATCCTCCTTTAGTCCTCGCTGATCGGAACCCCAAGATTTTTGTATATATTATTTTTTTTTTTTTCACCTTGTGGCTTCATTTCATTATATTTTAATAGTTTGGACAATTCCACAAGTGGGGATACCACAAATATACTCAAAATAATGTGAGATTGTATATCTGTGTCTGAATGATAGACTGTAATGATGAAAGGGTTTAAGCAAGGTTGATGTAATAACTGGAGTGCGGGCGCCGAAAACATTTTACCGCCGGCGTCTAATTTTATTTATGATCACCGATCAGCGACCGCGTCCCCTCTGCCCCTGGTTACCGAGTAAACAGTCTGACTCCTAAATCATCGCTTGGAAACGTCAAGGTTTGTGCGTTTGTCCCCTATGACTTCAGTTCTGCGCGGCGCCAGAAATCTACAGCGTGATTTACGGTCACGTGGAACTGGCAATTTATTTTTTTATAATTCTTTTTTTTTTTTTTATTATTTATTTATTTATAATTTTTTTTTTTTTTGTTACTCGAAATAGCTGGAAGATAAATGGAATACATGTGGCAGGCGAGCATACGGTCACGCTAATGCGATCGCGCATACACATTTAGTCGCGAGCGGCGTTCATTAAATATGACCGATCGAGCTTGGATGTTTCCATTACTCGAAACATTAGCGAATTCGAATTTGTCGTAGACATTGACAAATGTAGAATAGGGATTTGAATTATAAAGAGACGTTTGGGAACATATAAATTTTAGCGAAGATTATATATATATATATATATATATATATATATATATATATATATTATATATATATAATATATATATTATATATATATTATATATATATATATATTATATATATATATATATATATATATATATATATTTTTTTTTTTTTGCATTCTGCTAGGTGTTGACATGTCCATGTGCAGTTAGCAGTGTTTCCCAACCAGGGTGCCTCCAGCTGTTTCAAAACTACAACTCCCAGCATGCCCGGACAGCCGTTGGCTGTCCGGGCATGCTGAGAGTTGTAGTTTTGCAACAGCTGCAGGTTCACAGTTTGGAGACCACTGCTATAGAGGATGTAGTCATCACAGCTCTAGCAGGGTTACAGATTGTCCACCGCATGGTTGTAAGATCTGACAACGGGGCAGACTGAACTGGGAGTTGTAGTTTTGCAACAGCTGGAGGCACCCTGGTTGGAAAACACTGGTCTCCCGAAGATCAATCATAAGACGCTCCAATCTCCCTTCTGTCAGCCTTGGTAATGGAATCGATGAAATCATTACGGGAAATGAATAGAATCTCATCATTATGGTCAGTCGAGTGCAGAAGACGTATTGGAGGGTGAATCAAGAATAACGCAGATTTGCTATTACATATATAGGAGACGCCATCTTTGCTTTGTAGTCTTAATCATAGAGATAGGATCAATGGGGGAGATTTCTCAAAACCTGTGCAGAGGAAAAGTTGACCAGTTGCCCATAGCAACCAATCAGATCGCTTCTTTCATTTTTATAAAGGCCTCTCAAAAATGAAAGAAGCCATCTGATTGGTTGCTATGGGCAACTGGTCAACTTTTTCTCTACACAGGTTTTAATAAATCTCCCCCAATGTCCTAAATGTTTTCATATATAAAATTGAAAGTGTAGGAGTATGATACACAATCACAAAAAGCAACGAAAAGGTATGCACAAAACATGCCGCCATTTTGTGCACGCAGCGTTGGTGTTTTCTACATACAGACCCTATGTGCAGGTTTTAACTGGCCGTATACATTAGGGCGGAGTCGGCTGAACCCACAAATTTTAGAATGGATCGGCTGACGGCCTAATGAAAATGGTGGCTCCTCCAATACTGCTCTTAGGGTCCATTCACACTATGGAATGTCGAAAATCCATCCGCGCTAGGATCACACGGGCATGCGCCGCCACCGTCGATGGAAAAAACAGCCTGCGCAAAATTCTGACAAAAGAATGGACATATTTATTCTTTCGGTCTGGAATTTGAATTTCCCCAGAGGAAATTTCCACCATGGAAATTCCAATTCCGGACTCAAATTCTGCATTGTGTCCATGGTGCAGTAGGACCCCATTGAACAGTTTTTTGAGCGGAATTTCTTTCCGCTAGGAAATTCTATAGTGTGAATGGAACTTTACAGCAGGATGTCCGGAGAGAGAAGGGTTCCACCTTGGAAATTCAAATTCCGGACCAAAGGAAAGTCTGCAGTGTGCATGGTGCCGCGTGATCCCATTGAATCCCATTGAAAGGGGTCCTCCCGTGGAAAACTTTTTTTTTTTTTAAATCAACTGGTGCCAGAAAGTTAAACAGATTTGTAAATCACTTCTATTAAAAAATCTTAATCCTTCCAGTACTTTTTAGGGGCTGTACACTAAAGAGAAATCCAAAAAAGAAATGCATTTTCTCTGATGTCATGACCACAGTGCTCTCTGCTGACCTCTGCTGTTTAAGAACTGTCTAGAGCAGGAAAAAATCCCCATAGAAAACATTTGCTGCTCTGGACAGTTCCTACAATGGACAGCAGAGGTCAGCAGAGAGCACTGTGGTCATGACATCAGAGGAAATGCATTTCTTTTTTGGATTTCTCTTTAGTGTACAGCCCCTAAAAAGTACTGGAAGGATTAAGATTTTTTAATAGAGGTGATTTACAAATCTGTTTAACTTTCTGGCACCAGTTGATTTAAAAAAAAGGTTTTCCACGGGAGTACCCCTTTAATCCCATTTCTCCACCCGAAAATTCCGTAGTGTGAACCGGACCTTACAGCAGATGTTGGGAAAGAGAAGAGTCTGTTGTGTTGGATCCTTTTTGTTCTTGGGGAGATAAGGCTGGGTTCACATATATCAGGCGTCCGGCATAGGTGAACTCAGCCTAAAACTAGACTCAACAGATGCCACAACTGATGACATGTTGTCATAAGTTGTATTGCATCCAGCGTCCATTGTTTTTGCACAGCGGACAGGGGAACGCAGCAAGCTGCATTCCACTGTCCGATGTCCACTGGTGTGTCCAACCATCCAGCATCAAAATTGAGACACTGGATGATTGTGAACTGTCCCATTCAAATTAATGGGATCAGTTCTAACATCCGTTTCCTTCCGGTGCATGCCAGAGGGAAACTGTGCCATACGCCTGATATATGTGAACCCAGCCTAAGCTGCCACCAGAGGTGTCTGGCAACAACTTTGTCTCCTCCGCCCATTCAGTATAAATAGGTGTTCGTGTGCATGTGGGAATTGGAAGAGATAGCTGTGGGATATATGGACCATTTAGCCGATAGCCATCTGAAATGTATGGACAGCATCATTCTGCAGTCTATGTTCTTACCAACAAACAGTAGAGGCAGATGGAACCAGTGACACAACTTTACTTCATTCGTAGTACAGAGAGCAGATAAGTTGCAAACATTCCAGAACGGGTTGTTTTGGCATCAAACACATGGATTTCTATGATTCCCGTTGAGATAAATGGTACAGTTGAAGAATTTTCTGTAACAACTTCGTATGAGGACAGTGTCGTAATTTTTGCAACAAATCTGTCGAATTCAGCCCAAGGGGGCATTGGAATGTGTAGTCTTTCTAGTGTAAGACCAAACTATTTTATAATGGTTGAAAGAGACAGATCAGTGGCTGATCTAGACCAGTGGTCTCCAAACTGTGGCCCTCCAGATGTAGAGCACTGATCTAGACCACTAAACATTGTATGTATCGGTATTTATCACTCATTGTAGATGGATAGCTTAGCCACCCACTATGGAGTTTAAGAAGAGACTTTGATGTAGATGTTTTAGTTAACTATGTCGAAATTGTGCAGATGTACCCAATTGGTAACCATTGGGAAAGATGAGGTGCAACCTTAAACCATTTGTCTGCCATAACCGTGAAGACCCAACTTGCATCCACTAATGTACTACCTTGAGTTCATCACTAGCTCTTATGGTCTTCAGTAGACACTTTTCCCCATGGTTGCATGGACACCTTTCGATGACAGGGGTCTCATATTGGCTGACATGAGAGTGACCCTATCCATTCACAGTTCACCCGTTTCCATAGCTCAACCATCTTGTGGCTAAGGTTCTTAAACAGGAAAGTCTACTGAACAAATAACACCAGATCACCCAACAAAAAAGTGCTTTACTCTTTTTTGGACTTTTTTTGTGTGGAGTACATGAAGTTTGGTCTTCAGGTAAAGACTACAAAGCCTTATACGAAACATTAGACATTAGGCGTTTTTCCTACAGAGCAAGAATACAGCATATAACAATATTGCAAAGATAAACCATGTAGCAGACACACTGTCTGGATTCGCATGTTACGGAGCTGTGCAGAAGTCCCATTAACAGATTCCAAAAAGCAAAAGCATTTAACATATTGGTGGTATTTTCTGTTATTGCCAAGGTGTCCTGTCTTATATGTGGCCAACGGGCTCCAATTTTGATTGGATACGATGGACGATGGACCATTTGTGAGGAAGACGCACATTACGTTCAATAGTTTTATGTACCTGCTAATTCTAGCCAGATTCAAAACTGTTCGGGTACGTCCATATGGGCGGGATCTGCTGTGGGTAATACTGATAAATCCAAAACGGAGTCCATACATCTTTGATCAATAAACCGAGACTCAAGAAACCTCATCATAAGAGCAGCAGAAGGTTAGGACATTGAATATAAAATAAAACCATGGGACTCAAGATTCATGGATTTTCCATTCCCTATTGAAGTCAATTGGGAAAGTCTGCATCAAATCCTGGCTTTTTGCACAGCAGAACGTGCCATGCTAGGTCTATTCCCATGCATTTTGCAGAATGAGGATGAGCTTTGTTCCAATTCTTTACTACAAATGTTCCCTACTATGGGTTTTCCATTCCCTATTTCGGGCACAGCATTTCCATCCCGTGTGGATGTAGCCTTAGTGATTCCCCTATATAGCTGCACAATTTCTCTGGTCTTACTTTTCAGCATGTTTTAGGGTGCATTCACACTACGGAATGTCCACACCGAGAATCAGTCTTCACAAGGGCCACTTGGAAATGTGCCGTCACCACTGATGGCAATGCAGCGGATCCGCCAAAGAAATTAACCTGTTCATTCTTTCAACAGAGTTTGGAATTTGAATTTCCGTAATGGAATTTTCCATCACGCAAATTCTGCAGTGTTCACGGTGCAGCAGAATCCAGCCATTGAAGACAATGTGAGGCTGCTGCAAGCTGCAAGTGGAAATTCAGAGCAAAGAAAAATAAGAAATAAATCCAGCAGAATTCCCATAGTGTAAATGCGACCTTACTCAAACTTATTATTCTTCCTGTAAGTTGACTGGAAAGTTCTCTAAGTCATGTAATGTAGATGTGGATTATTATTTTTTTTTTTTACACCAGATAGAATATTTAGTGATCACTTGAGGAAGCAATGACATGTACTGACATGGTAGTCACCCAGAAGACAAGTGGTTATTAAGATACATAAAAAGAGATTACAAAACACCCATAGGAACCTTGCACACTGAGCAAATTCCATGAAATATTTTTTTTTTTTTATTCCTCAGAGCGTCCACACCATCTAAGAATCAGCCCGTTAAAAAAATGGAAGATTCCACTGAGAGAAGGAACATGTTCATTCTTTTACCGGGAATCCAGATCTGCCTTTTGCTACGGAACTTCAGATGTGTGCACGGAGCAGCAGAATCCCATTAAAAAAATTGGAGGCTGCTGCAAGCTGTAAGGGCTAATTCAGAGTGGAATTTGCTCGGTTTGTATGGGCACCTGGGAAAGAAGCAAAAAATTGTAAAAAAAAATTTAAATAAAACACTACTTAAGCTGCCTTAGTGCATAGAGACTGGCTGTAACCTGTCATACCCAATGAATCTATAACTGGTGTTGACTTATCAGCAACGGAGACCACCATTAGACTCTCGGAATGACTCCCCACATTGCTTACACGTGATCGGTACTCTTAACGTGACAAAGATTTCATGACATTCGCCATTATGAAATACATTTTATTCAAGAAAAGACAACTCACAAATCAAAAGACAAACAAATGCAACCCTCACACTGAGCCAGTCCGGGCCGAGAACTCTTACAACGTCTAAAGTAAATGCATACGTCTGAGCCGTGTTTCCATAGTTTCCATGTGAAGTGCTGTCCTAGGTTGCACAGAATACAATTATACAGCCCATGTGCCTGCCTTACAGAAAGGATCCCTCATGTACAGGCTGTTCTTTGTGTTAACACTTGACGAGACCGTAGAACAGTGGTCTCCAAACTGCAGCCCTCCAGATTTTGCAAAACTACAACTCCGAGCATGCCCAAACAGCCGTTGGCTGTTTGGGCATGCTCGGAGTTGTAGTTTTGCTACATCTTGAGGGCCGCAGTTTGGAGACCACTGTTATAGTACATTTGTGGTCCACAATTCGGGAGATGATGCTATGTATGGAGTTCTAACTGGTCAGAACATTCCCGTGCAGGTATACAGATGCGTCCTTCCATACCTCTTCTCTCCGATACACACAAGCGACTTTGAGAAAAACATAATTTCGCTCTACTCTGTCGGGAGTTGTGTATGGTCTAATGTGTCTATAAGTGCACTCCCAGTGTTGGCGATGTGAACTGCAGCCTGTGGAGGATTTTAGCAGGTTGTGGTAATGTATTAAATTTGTATGGTGAAAAATTCACACCCCAATTTGGAAAAAGCAAAGGATGGATGGACACACGATCGGCTTCGAGAAAAAGATGATTGGGCTCTACTCTGTTGGGAGTTGTGTATGGTCTAATCTGTCTATAAGTGCACACCCAGTGGTGGCAATGTGAACTGCAGCCTGCGGAGGGTTTTAGCAGGTTGCTGTAATGAATTACATTTCTAACGTGAAAAATTTATACTCCAATTTGCGGAAAGGCAAAGGATGGATGGACACATCTGTGACCGTCTACTGGAAAATGTAATGACCATCTCAGGTTTTCAGAATGAACTTAGTTCTTACACCTTAATAGGGGGAAAAATGTATTTACTTTTTTTTTTCTCGTTTCATCCAATCCTTAGTTTTCTTCTTTACATCGTTCATACAAATTTTGGGATATGTCCTGGTCACACTCAGGGCTATGAGGCCATCTTTTTATATATATATTTTTGTAATTTTTAAAATGGGAAAATAAGTAGTTACCCAAGCAAATTAGTATTTTTGTTGCGTTACAGTCCCAGATGTATGAATTTAGGCTGGCCCGCCTGGAGTAGCCATCCCTCAAATCCCATTTGCCTAGAACTTTCCGTGCCATCTTAACACATAAGGCCCCCTTTACTCTAAAGTCCAAACACCATGTCACCCGAGCTCTCCATATCTCTGCATGAATTTTTTTTTTTTAGGTCTTCCTGTACTTTTTTGAAACCACCCGTTCTTCATCATACCTTTCTGTAAGCTTTTCACCCCATTCCCGGAACCTTACAACGTGTCTCCTTTTTACAAATACTTATCCTGGGATTGGGAGTGCCATCCTTCAGGCCCTATTTGGGTAAGTATTGCCTTCAGAAAATAACTTGCTGTGACAGTCTCTGCAGGCGACTAGGGCGTGTGCATGCATTGTAGATGCTAGTGTGTTAATACTACCGTAATATCATAGAGGAGCATTAATATGGGTTAAGAAAGTTGAAGCGTTACTCGAGCAGAATGCACCCGCGAGGGTCAGGAATTAATGGACCCTCTTTGTCATTGCTTAGAGCAATATTTCTCAATCGTGGCCCTCAAGACCCCCAACAGGTTATATCACCTGTGAAAGCGTAAGGAAATCCTGAAAACATGACCTGTTGGGGGGTCTTGAGGACCGCGCTTGACAAACACTGGCTTGTGTCTGCCAAACCACAGTCCACCAAGAAGGTTGTGTTCTAGGCACTGATAAGAACCGACGCTACACTTGAACGGGTTTGCAACCTCAACTCACTAATAATTTAATGCTCCTTGGTGGACAATGACGGGGGCAGCCCAGGTTGAAACCAGGAGCATTATGGGCATCCCTAATTTTAAATGAAGGGTGGCCACCGATCCCTTCTCACACTACGAGGCCATCGTGTCATGAATGTTTTTTAATTCGTATTATAGGAGAAAAAGTAGTTACCAATAGAATAGTAAATTGGGTTATCTAGGGATTACTGCCTTCAAAAGCAGTTACCAAATAAAATAGTAAATTGTATTATATGTGAGACTCTCTAAGGTACTCGCTAAGTAAATTAGTATTTTTGTCACGTTACAGTCCCAGATGTATAAATTTAGACTGGCCCCCCTGGATTAGCCATACTACTGTAATATTATAGAGGAACATTAATATGGGTTAGGAAAGTTGAAGCGTTACTCATGGTCAACAGGAATTAGTCGGGAATGTGCCTACGTATACTAAATAGGTTACGTTCCATGGCATCCAGCTGCCCTCAGAACTTCCGTTCCTCCTGAAGTCCACACAGGAGCCCTTTGAGATGTCTTTAAGGTGAACACGCCATGACTAATGATCAGCATGAAGAGGGCATTCATATGGAATACTCTCCACACCTAACCCAGACCTCTATGGGTTCCAATTAACCTCGGCTCCAATCCAATCGTTATTTTGTGATAATTTTTGTCAGGTAATTGCACCGTACGAATAATTTGCTGCTCTGACTAAAAATATCCTCCCCTCCCCCTGGATGTATTACAGTTTGGCTACTTTTACTTATCCATGAACTGTTGTGCAAAGTTCTCTCTCGTAAATTCTACGGGACAGGTGGGGGCAATAGGCAAGGCTTTCTACAATTACTTACATCATCAAAAACTTGTTAAAGGGGTACTCCGCTGCTCAGCGTTTGCAACAAACTGTTCCGAACGTAGGAGCCAGCGCTGGGAGCTCGTGACCTCATAGCCCCCTCATGATGTCACACCTTGCCCCCTCAATGCAAGTCTATAAGAAGGGGGCGTGACAGCCGTCACGCCCCCTCCCATAGACTTGCATAGAGGGGGCGGGGTGTGACTTCATGAGGGGGCAGGGCTATGATGTCACGAGATCTCGGCGCTGCCTTTAGCGTTCGGAACAGTTTGTTCAAAACGCTGAGCAGCGGAGTACCCCTTTAAGTAAAACAAATTGGTTAACTTTTCATTAACTTTTTTTTTTTTTTTTGCACTATGTATAACTAGCAGAGGTTGTGCAGACTCTCTATGGCCTGTAAAATAATGGACAGATTGGCAACAACAGTCAATTGAAAGGGCCCATTAGAAAAAAGCGACGGCAGAAACAACAGACCAGCAAACCAGAGGGTGGACCCCCCAAAGGTATGCCGGGGGTGCACTGCACAGCTCTGTCACACTGCTACTTCACTAGCTCCTGATAGAACTCAGACCGGATAAATCTGGGCAGTGTGTCCTTCTCCATTAGAGCAAAGATCTTCTTCTGGGCAAGGTCAAAACTTGAAGATGATGGTTCCACCAGGTTCTTTGTGGTCACAGCTCTGGTGAAGTGGTCGATGTTGACCTGTCAAAACAAGGAATGCAATGTTTAGAAATGTCTGGTACAAGTACAGGAGCGTGGATTGCACCATTTAAAATAAATGTATTATATATGTTGCAATTTATACAAATTTCTCTAAAGTTCCGAAAAAAGTGCACAAGGATGTGGTTCACCTCCAACACGCCCTGAAAAGAAATTGCCCCCATAAATATTTACTGCAGGCCAGAAGGCACCTGCAAGGGTCACTGATTGGTGGCCACCATTCACTTTAGGGGAACCCATAATGCTCCTGGGGTTGCCCCCATCATTGAATTATTGGTTGTGGAACCTGATCGAGTATTGTATCCGTTCATATCAGTGCCTAGAACTTAACCTTGACTTATGGCTTCTTGGTAGACTATTGGGTGGCAGAAAGAAGAAGATGGTTTCCCTTAAGTGGTGACAAAGGGGGGTCCATTGATTTCTGACCCTTGCAGGTGCATTCTGCTTGAGGGAAGTAGAAGGTATGTGGGGGTCCATATCAATTTAGAGAGAGTTTACCATACCTTGTACTTGAGCTTTATTACAAAAAAAAAAAACAACCCAGAAAACAGGTGTCTAAGTATTGTGACTTTTCCTTTTGGAGGAGATTCTCACTAGACTGAAATCTCTTACCGTGATTCACAGCTTTTTTATGGGACACTGACTTATGAGTACTCTGTCCCCAATAGGTGACACTACCGGCAGTTATCTTCCTTATGGAGGAGATGAAAGATGCTTGAAATGTGTTAAAACCTCATTGTTTGTCCATACTTGGACTTTTGTCAGGGTTTGGGAAAAGTGCCTACACCAGTGGTCCTTAACTGTGGACCCAGTTTGAGGCCACTAGCCTACACAAAGTTCTATTTTTAAGTATGTGAATTATTTTCACGTCACTTCTACAACTTTAAAGGGTACTCCACCCCTAGACATCTTATCCCAGATTGCGGGGGTCCCACCTTTGGAGACCCCCGCGATCTCCCTGCTGCACCCGGCATTCGTTTAAAGCGTCGGGTGCAGCGCCGGAGGCTTGAGATGTCACAGCCATGCCCCTCCAATGCAAGTCTATGTCCATAGACTTGCATTGAGGGGGCATGGCCATGATGTCATGAGCGTGGCGTGACTGTGAAGTCACGAGCCACCTCCCCGCATTGCCAGTCATCCGGCATGGAGTGAAGTTCGCTCCGTGCACCAGATGTCTGGTTTCCGGCAGCCGAGATCGCAGGGGTCCCCAGACATCTTATGCCCTATCCTTTAAGGTACTGTATGGCATTTGCAGAGTCCAGAGGAACCCTGAGGCTGCCGACCCATTATATCTGTTGTTCAAGCACAACCATACCTGCCTGAGATCTTATTTCAGCCTTCGCTAGGTGCTCACCACTTTTCTTCTTTTCCTTTTTAGTACATTTACTTCTTTAATATTGTTTGCCATGTGGTCGTCTGGTTACATATCATTTATTTATTATACACTAGGCGAAAAAATGTTGGCTTTATATTGGTACATGTCCAAAACATGGTAGAAGCTAATGTCAGATCCAAAAACTTTGTATATGTTGTTACTGATAAAAATTAAAGAACTTTTGTAAAATTGTTTGTTTTAAAAATTTTTAATATTTAATAAAGAAAACAGCTCCTGAAAACCCCACCACTGGGGGTCCCCATAACTACTGGGACACTAACCAGTCCTGCAGCAGCATCAGACATGTCCATGAATCATGGACAAGAGGCAAGAGCAGACAAACCAATCACCTCCCACCACCACAAGGGAAGGACACCCCTATCACACCACACACCAATTACCTCCCACCACCACAAGCAAGGGACACGCCCCTTTCCCCTGAGAGGATTTCTAAGGCTACGTTCACACGGCCGCCTGGGACGTTCTTCATCAAAAATAAAAACGACTTAAAAAAAAAAATGGACAATAACGGATGTTATCCATTTATATCCATTTGGGCCCGTTATTGGTCAGAAGTAGGGATCGACCGATTATCGGTATGGCCGATATTATCGTCCGATAATCACGAATTTGGGCATTATCGGTATCGGCAATTACCTTGCTCATAAGCCGATAATGCCCCACCCCCCGCACCGCCCCCACCGCACCACGACCGCCCCGCCCCGGGGCCCACGCTACTTCTTGCTCCTGCTGCGTCCTGCGTTACGCTGTGCGCAATGACGAGTGACGCGACGTGACGTCACAGTCAGTGCGCACAGTGACAGCTCAGGAGGACGCCACAGGAGCCAGATGTAGAGTGGACCCCAGGAACAGGTAATTATAAAACCGGGGATGGGGGAGGCAATGGGGCCGGTGCGGTGCAGGGGGTCGGTCGCGGTGCGGCGGGTCAGGGGGGCGGTCGCGGTGCGGCGGTGGCGGTGATAGGTCTCAGGACCCCCGGAAAGGCAGGGGGAGAGAAGCGGGTGGTGGCGGCGGCCTATGGCACCGCAAAAGCCACTGCAGTGCATTGATTCAAAGTGCCCGCTTTAAATCAATGATCTGCAGCGATATCGCGGGGGGATAAATGGCCGATAACTTATACCAGAATATCGGTATAAGTTATCGGCTATCGGCCCTAACCTCCACCCATTATCGGTATCGGCCCTAAAAAAACGATATCGGTCGATCCCTACTCAGAAGTAAAAACGGATCAAAAAACAGATAGAAAAAAATGGATGTAAATGGATAACATTAAAGGCTCATCCATTTTCCATAGACTTCAATGTTAAATTTACTGTATCCTTTTTTACTGTCTTTTCTTCCATTTTTTTTGTCGAAGAAAAAATACTGCATGTGCTGTTTTTTCTGCTGTCAAAAAAATGGAAATGATCGCAGATGGGTGCAAACGGATGTAAATGGATTGTAAAAAAAAATCCCATTGACATGAATGGGATTTTTTTAAAACCGTTTTTAATCCGTTTACAGTCTGCAAGAACGGAACCGAAACGGGGATAAAAAAAAACGGGGACAGACGGCCGTGTGAACGCAGCCTTACACTGTGACCTAATGAAAAGAGAGATTTTTATAATAACTATAGGTGAAGAGGCAAGAAAAGTAAATGTACATGGTCAGGGATTAGGTACTGAGTAACTGAGTATATTTTTTTTGTGGGATCTGACAGGTGCGCTTAAAATTTTAGAACCTGCTGTGTATTTTTCTATAGTCTTTAAATACAGTGGTCCCTCAACATACGATGGTAAACCATTCCGAATGAACCATGGTTTGTTGAAACCATCGCATGTTGAATGTAAAGTATAGGACAGTGGTCTACAACCTGCAGACCTCCAGATGTTGCAAAACTACAACTCCCAGCATGCCCGGACAGCCAACGGCTGTCCGGGCATGCTGGGAGTTGTAATTTTGCAACATCTGGAGGTACGCAGGTTGAACACCACTGGTATTGGAGGTTATACTCACGTGTCCCCACCGCTCCGGACCGTCACCGCTCGTCACCGCTGCCCTGGATGTCGCCGTCCATCGCTGTCCCGCGTCCCCGAGGTGTCCCCGACGCTCCGGGAAGGTCTCTGCTACCTGGGAACGTCGCTCCCCGTCGCCGCCATCACGTCGCTACGCACGCCGCTCCTATTGGATGACGGGACGGCGTGCGCGGCGACTTGATGACGACGATGGAGAGCGCCGACGATGCAGGGGATCCTGAAGAGGACACGCCGGAGCCCCGAGGACAGGTAAGTGATCATCAGCGGACCACACGGGGCACCGTAAACGGCTATCCGGTGGCAGATGAAGCAGTCTGCGCTGCCGGATAGCCGTTTATGCGATGGCCCCGACATACAAAAGCATCGTATGTTGATGCTGCCTCTGAGAGGCCATCGTATGTTGAAATGATCGTATGTCGGGGCCATCGTAGGTCGGGGGGTCACTGTATAGTGTAGTTGAGTGTAATCTGAGAGGTTCACATACAGGATTTCCACTGATGTTTGAATAAAAATCCCACAGAAAAATCTGTCAATAATATTTCCCGTACTGAACATACTGTACCATGCCAAGAGAAAAAGAAGGAAAGAATTATGATTACGTAAACCTGGCATTTCTTCACTTAAAGATCATGGCATCGTGTTCTCAGACCGCCTGAAAACAAGTGGAAAACACTGCAACAGATGTAGCAGAGCTCTGCAGTCAGGCAGTTTAATGGATTAACCCCTTAAAGGGGTACTCCGCCCCTAGACATCTTATCCCCTATCCAAAGGATAAGATGTTATATCGCCGCGGTCCCGCTGCTGGGGACCCCGGGGATCCCCGCTGCGGCACCACGCTATCATTACTGCGCAGAGCGAGATCGCTCTGTGCGTAATGACGGGCGATACAGGGGACGGAGCAGCGTGATGTCATGGCTCCGCCCCTCATGACATCACGGCCCGTCCCCTTAATACAAGTCTATGGCAGGGGGCGTGACGTCCGCCACGCCCCCTCCAATAGACTTGTATTGACGGGGGCGGGCCGTGATGTCACGAGGGGCGGAGCCATGACGTAACGATGCTCCGGCCCCTGTATCGCCCGTCATTACGTGCAGAGCGATCTTGCTCTGTGCAGTAATGATAGCGGGGTGCCACAGTGGCGATCCCCGGGGTCCCCAGCAGCGTGACCGCGGCGATCTGACATCTTATCCCCTATCCTTTGGATAGGGGATAAGATGTCTAGGGGCGGAGTACCCCTTTAAGGACGCAGGGTTTTTCCGTTTTTGTATTTTCATTTTTTTTTCATCACATTCTAAAAATCATAACGCATTCAACTTTGTACATAAAATTCCATATTATGGCTTATTTCTTGCGCCACCAATTCTACTTTGCAGTGACATCAGTCATTTGACCCAAAAATCCACGGTGAAACGGAAAAAAAATTAATTGTGTGACAAAATTGAAGAAAAAATGTCATTTTGTAACTTTTGGGGGCTTTTGTTTCTACGTAGTTCAGTTTTTGGTAAAAATAACACCTTCTCTTTATTCTGTAGGTCCATACGGTTAAAATGATCCCCTACTTATATAGGTTGGATATTATCGGACTTCTGGAAGAAATCATAACTACATGCAGGAAAATTTATATGTTAAAAATTCTCATTTCTAACCCTTATAACTTTTTTATTTTTCTGCGTACAGGGCGGTATGGGGGCTAATTTTTTGTGCCGTGATCTGAAGTTTTTATCGGTACCATTTTTGTATTGATTGGACTTTTTGATCACTTTTTATTCCTTTTTTCATGATATAAAAAGGGACCAAAAATGCACTATTTTGGACTTTGGAATTTTTTTGCGCGTACGCCATTGACCGTACAGTTTAATTAACGATATATTTTTATAATTCGGACATTTCCGAACGCGGCGATACCACATATGTTTATTTTTATTTACACAGTTTTTTTTAATGGGAAAAGGAGGGTGATTCAAACTTTTATCAGGGAAGGGGTTAAATGATCTTTGTTAACTTTTTTTTTAAACTTTTTTTTTTTGCAGTGTTATAGCTCCCATAGGGACCTATAACACTGCACACACTGATCATTGTTATCCCATAGGGACCTATAACACTGCACACACTGATCATTGTTATCCCATAGGGACCTATAACACTGCACACACTGATCATTGTTATCCCATAGGGACCTATAACACTGCACACACTGATCTCTTATGCTGATCCCTGCAAAGCCATAGCTTTGCACGGATCAGTGACATAGGGGCTGGATTGCTCAAGCCTGTAGCTCAAGCTTGGAGCTATCAATCGACGATCGGACGCCGCGGAGAGAGGTAAGGAGACCTCCGCCTGCGTCCCAGCTGATCGGAACATCGCGATTTTATCGCGATGTCCCGATCAGCCCGACTGAGATGCCGGGAAGCGTTTACTTTCGCTTTCAGACGCGGCGGTCAACTTTGATCGTCGCATCTGAAGGGTTAACAGCGCGCGGCACAACGATTAGCAGCCGTGACAGACCCGGTGTGATGCGGGGTCACGGCGTGACCCCGTTTTAAACACCGGGTGTAGGGCGTACAGGTACCCCCTACGTCCTTAAGAAGTTAAATGGTCGCTGTCAGAATTCAAAACTTTTTATATGTTCTACATCTTGGCAAAACATTAACCTTTCTAACATACTTCATTAAAAAAATGTATCTCCTTTTTATAGAAATCATGGCTTATAAAAAAAGGCCACTAGGGGTCCCCATACCATCCTCAACATAATCCTGTCCGGCAGCAGCATCATCTTCAGCTGGGACAAAGTCCAGGAAGTGAGGGCGGGACTAGCACTCATCTGTGCTCACTCCTGTCCTATCAGACTGCAGCATGAAAACAGAGAGGAGGGGGTTACAGAGCAGCCTGCAGTGATTGGATGAAGAGATCCAGCACAGCACAGCAGACTCAGGGAGGAAGTGAATGCATGGTGAGTGAGGGCAGGCTCAGGCTTGCCTCCGACTTGCCCCTTCCTGAGCAGTGGATGACAGAATGAGTGAGCAGCAGAACAGAGGGATTTGTGAGCTAAATACAGAAGCTAGACATATAACAAACACATTTAAAGAATCTGCATGACCCAGTGAGTAAGAGATAAAAGCATTATTTGTTTTCTGTCATGTGACAGGTGCACTTTCAGTTTAAGGCTACGTTCACACGGTGTTTTTCAGGTCTATTTAATTTGTAAAATTGCTTCTGGGAAACTGTAAAAAAATAAAGAAACAAACAAAAATAGGAAATATTTTTAAAAGCTGAGAAAAAAAGTGACATGTCAGATCCTCCACCGCATACAGATCCTCCACCGCATACAGATCCTCCACCGCATACAGATCCTCCACCGCATACAGATCCTCCACCGCATACAGATCCTCCACAACATACAGATCCTCCACCGCATACAGATCCTCCACCCCATACAGATCCTCCACCCCATACAGATCCTCCACCGCATACAGATCCTCCACCCCCATACAGATCCTCCACCGCATACAGATCCTCCACCGCATACAGATCCTCCACCCCATACAGATCCTCCACCGCATACAGATCCTCCACCCCATACAGATCCTCCACCGCATACAGATCCTCCACCGCATACAGATCCTCCACCCCCATACAGATCCTCCACCGCATACAGATCCTCCACCGCATACAGATCCTCCACCCCATACAGATCCTCCACCGCATACAGATCCTCCACCGCATACAGATCCTCCACCCCATACAGATCCTCCACCGCATACAGATCCTCCAACGCATACAGATCCTCCACCCCATACAGATCCTCCACCGCATACAGATCCTCCACCCCATACAGATCCTCCACCGCATACAGATCCTCCACCGCATACAGATCCTCCACCGCATACAGATCCTCCACCGCATACAGATCCTCCACCGCATACAGATCCTCCACAACATACAGATCCTCCACCGCATACAGATCCTCCACCCCATACAGATCCTCCACCGCATACAGATCCTCCACCGCATACAGATCCTCCACCCCATACAGATCCTCCACCGCATACAGATCCTCCACCGCATACAGATCCTCCACCCCATACAGATCCTCCACCGCATACAGATCCTCCACCGCATACAGATCCTCCACCCCATACAGATCCTCCACCGCATACAGATCCTCCACCGCATACAGATCCTCCACCCTATACAGATCCTCCACCGCATACAGATCCTCCACCCCATACAGATCCTCCACCGCATACAGATCCTCCACCGCATACAGATCCTCCACCCCATACAGATCCTCCACCGCATACAGATCCTCCACCCTATACAGATCCTCCACCGCATACAGATCCTCCACCCCATACAGATCCTCCACCGCATACAGATCCTCCACCGCATACAGATCCTCCACCGCATACAGATCCTCCACCGCATACAGATCCTCCACCGCATACAGATCCTCCACCGCATACAGATCCTTCACCGCATACAGATCCTTCACCGCATACAGGTCCTCCACCGCATACAGATCCTCCACCGCATACAGATCCTCCACCGCACACTGATCCTCCACCGCACACTGATCCTCCACCGCATACAGATCCTTCACCGCATACAGGTCCTTCACCGCATACAGGTCCTCCACCGCATACAGATCCTTCAACGCATACAGATCCTTCACCGCATACAGATCCTCCACCGCATACAGATCCTTCACCGCATTCTGATCATTCACCGCATACAGATCCTCCACCCCATACAGATCCTCCACCGCATACAGATCCTCCACCGCATACAGATCCTCCACCGCATACAGATCCTCCACCGCATACAGATCCTCCACCGCATACAGATCCTCCACCGCATACAGATCCTCCACCGCATACAGATCCTTCACCGCATACAGATCCTCCACCGCATACAGATCCTCCACCGCATACAGATCCTCCACCGCATACAGATCCTCCGCCGCATACAGATCCTCCGCCGCATACAGATCCTCCACCGCATACAGATCCTCCACCGCATACAGATCCTTCACCGCATACAGATCCTCCACCGCATAAAGATCCTTCACCGCATTCTGATCCTCCACCGCATACAGATCCTCCACCCCATACAGATCCTCCACCGCATACAGATCCTCCACCGCATACAGATCCTCCACCGCATACAGATCCTCCACCGCATACAGATCCTCCACCGCATACAGATCCTTCACCGCATACAGATCCTTCACCGCATACAGATCCTTCACCGCATACAGATCCTTCACCGCATACAGATCCTCCACCGCATACAGATCCTCCACCGCATACAGATCCTCCACCGCATACAGATCCTCCACCGCATACAGATCCTCCACCGCATACAGATCCTCCACCGCATACAGATCCTCCACCGCATACAGATCCTCCACCGCATACAGATCCTCCACCGCATACAGATCCTCCACCGCATACAGATCCTCCACCGCATACAGATCCTCCACCGCATACAGATCCTCCACCGCATACAGATCCTTCACCGCATACAGATCCTCCACCGCATACAGATCCTCCACCGCATACAGATCCTCCACCGCATACAGATCCTCCACCACATACAGATCCTCCACGGCATACAGATCCTCCACGGCATACAGATCCTCCACCGCATACAGATCCTCCACCGCATACAGATCCTCCACCGCATACAGATCCTCCACCGCATACAGATCCTCCACCGCATACAGATCCTCCACCGCATACAGATCCTCCACCACATACAGATCCTCCACGGCATACAGATCCTCCACGGCATACAGATCCTCCACGGCATACAGATCCTCCACCGCATACAGATCCTCCACCGCATACAGATCCTCCACCGCATACAGATCCTCCACCGCATACAGATCCTCCACCGCATACAGATCCTCCACCGCATACAGATCCTCCACAACATACAGATCTGTGAATAGACCATTAAACTTTCCACCAACAAAAACGGAAAAGTAGCGCTTTCAGACGACGTCAGCTTATAGTAAACATGTCCATTGCCTCGTGAAGACCAAATCAGTCAACAGCGAAGCAATTTCCTATAGCGGAGCGCAGGATGGAGACGTAATTCATCCGCATAATTGATTTTTGTTACTTTCGCAACAATTCTATTCTTCTATTGTCAGCCATTGAAGTGCGGCGGCTTTTATGTCCTGTTCATGTACAGAACAGCTGATGCCGGGATATACAATGCTTTATAATAGGCGCGGCGCCTCATGTTCCATTCACACTCGCTGACATACAAGGTGACATAAAAAGACGGTGTGAATCCTTTTATATTTCAGACGCTGACTGATTCCTGCCATCAGCACCGCAGGAGAGAATACAGGAGCCATGATGACTATGGACTGAGGTGACCTGCTGATAGAAGACACGTGTCTCTCCGTAACGGGGGGACGAATTTCTGCCGCAGTTATAAACATCAAGAGCTTATTTATGAGGCTTTATAGGGCCCGTGTTCTCTTATGCTTTTTTTTTTTTAATTAACAAAAACGAACACTCAGCTTGGATGTGAATTGTTTTGTATAACTAGGATCGGTTTTCAAAGAGGATTTCCGAACAAAGCACAAACTTTCCTATATTTCTTTGCCTAACTTTGCTTGTGATTAGAGTTGCCACCTGGCCGGTATTTCACCGGCACAGCCAGTATTTTGGCCACCCTGACGGTATTTTTATATTAAAAATATTGGCAATGCAATGGCCGGTATTTATCCAACCAATCCTCCAACTCCCGGAATGTTGCACCATATACTATACTAGTGTTTCCCAACCAGAGAGCCTCCAGCTGTTGCAAAACTACAACTCCCAGCATGCCCGGACAGCCAACGGCACGCCCCCTCCCATAGACTTGCATTGAGGGGGCGGGGCGTGATGTCATGAGGGGACTATGACATCACAAGCTCCCGGCGTCGGCTCCAGCGTTCGGAACACTTTGTTCCAAACGCTGAGCAGCGGAGTACCCCTTTAACTATTTTATTTTGGAAAAAATAAAGGGTCAAATTTGTTTATTTTCGGGATGCAACTGGTTTTCTCTTGCCCCCCTTTCCCTTCTTTTTTTGGCAATAGTATTTTGAGGGTAAAGATTTTGCCCTCCAGTGATAGCTCTATGCGCCCACACTCTCCCTTCTCTATTGATATAAATATTAGCGCCACTTTCACAACCCTGATCGTCATCTCAGTTTTGTATATGGTAGACATGATCCCCTGAGTATACATACACGTTGGTTTTTCGTGGCGCACATCATTCAGTTCAGCAGAGTGGTTATTTTTAGGATCAGTATGTATACTCTCTTGAAGATGGTCTGCTGCCAGCTGCACACTTGGCTATGCTCCAGTCAGACCCCGCCGTATTTCACAGCGCCACATGTCACGGGCTGCAGCCCCAAATATTTATACAAGTGTCTGAGCACAGGCAGGGTCACCGTGACTCCCCCTGGGAGACTCAACATCCGCACAATGTGGCAGGAGCAGCTCTGCTGGGATAAAACATCTGGGCCTCGCTGGGGTAGATCACCATGGGAAGCTGAGTCCGCGACATTCACTACGTGCTGCGAGAGGGCTCCGAAGCCTGAGGGCTCGATGTTCAGACATGGGGATACGTCTATTATATATTGACTGAAAACCACCTGGAAAACGAGACGCTAATTTATCTGCATTCGCAACTGATTGAACTTTGTGTTCTTGTTACACGCTTCAGAAAATCTACGTAGGCCGATTCAAGAGAGTAGAACATTGAAAAAGTTGTATTCCAAACAATATTTTAAAATATTATAGTTTATGCACTGGCCACAGCTGAACACACAATAGGTTGACATTTCCAGATCATATTCAGCTTTCCCGTGTAGACCGGGGCAGGGCAGCAGAGTCATCTCATGATTATTATCAGGGAATCTTTGAAAAAGAAAGAATTTTTTTTTTTTTATTCTAACAAAAAATCCTAAAAAGTTGTAGTTTATACTCTGGCCACAGGGGAACACACGATAGGTTGACATTTCCTATTTTCTGTAGATCATTTTTTTTTAGCTTTTCTGTGTAGGTCAGGGCAGGGCAGTAGAGCCATCTCATGATTGCAATCAGGAAATTGTATGACAAATTGCAGCTTTCTTGTACTGCTGGAGGCCTAGATATTTGGTGCATTAGGTAAGTGCGAAGAATTGATGGCATTTCATACACTGACCAATTTTGCCGAGCGAGGGGATAGACACGAGAGCAAACTTCACATAATTGAAGGAAAGATGAATGGGAAAATTTACCGAGACAAATCTGCTGCCATCGTCCAGAATGATGCCGATGAAATGAAGGGGGGCATTTCAGCAAGACAATAATGCCAAAAACACATTTTCATTTAGGAATGGCTACTAGTAGGGTTGCCACCTGGCCGGTATTTTATCAGCATAACCGGTATTTTGGCCGCCCTGCCGGTATTTTTATATTAAAAATACCGGCAATGCAATGTCCAGTATTTATCCAACCAATCCTCCAACTCCACCATAACCTATACCAGTGTTTCCCAACCAGAGTGCCTTAAGCTGTTGCAAAACTACCAATCCCAGCATGCCCGGACAGCAATTGGCTGTCCGGGCATGCTGGGAGTGATAGTTTTGCAACAGCTGGAGGCACTCCTGGTTGGGAAACACTGACCTATACTATTAAAGGGGTTATCCAGGAAAAAACTTTTTTTTTAAATATCAACTGGCTCCAGAAAGTTAAACAGATTTGTAAATTACTTCTATTAAAAAAAAAAAAAATCTTAATCCTTTCAGTACATATGAGCTTCTGAAGTTGAGTTGTTTATTTCTGTCTAAGTGCTCTCTGATGACACGTGTCTCGGGAACCACCCAGTTTAGAAGAAAATCCCCATGGCAAACCTCTTCTAAACTGGGCGGTTCCCGAGACACGTGTCATCAGAGAGCACTTAGACAGAAAAGAACAACAACTTCAGAAGCTCATAAGTACTGAAAGGATTAAGATTTTTTTAATAGAAGTAATTTACAAATCTGTTTAACTTTCTGGAGCCAGTTGATATTTAAAAAAAAAAAAGTTTTTTCCTGGATAACCCCTTTAATAGTATAGGTCAGTGTTTCCCAACCAGGAGTGCCTCCAGCTGTTGCTAACTGCAACTCCCAAATTTAATACAAAAAAGCAATCAAAAAGTCCCATCAAAACAATAATGGTCCAGTTTAAAAATTAAAATTGGGGTGCAAAAAATGACCCCTCATACAGCCCCGTATAAGGAGAAATAAAAAGTTATAGGGGTCAGAATAGGAAAAAATTATCCCCCCCCTCCCCCCCGCATATGTGTATTATGCTAATTAGCATGGCCAGAATTTTTCTTTGCAAGAAAGGTGGATTATATTATTGTTATTCATGAATCCTCTGTTCTATGACGTTAGAATTTGCCGGTTTTGCTGGATTTTTTCTTCGGAACTGAGAAACAATTTCACAGCATGGAGAACAAGCCAAGTCGTACAGACTTTACCCGTACATGGAGCGACCTGACATGCCAAACAGAACAAATCTCAGCAATATTAAAACACAGAAACAACTAAAGATTAAAGGGGTATTCCGCTGCCCCAGCGTTCGGAGCATTTTGTTCCGAACGCTTGGAGCACGCGGCGCAGGGTGTGATGTCAAGGCCACGCCCCCTCAATGTAAGTCTTTGGGAGGGGGCGTGGCATCCGCCACGCCCCCTCCCATAGACATGCATTGAGGGTGCCTGGCTGTGATGTCTTGAAGGGGTGTGGCCGTGATGTCACGACCTCCGCCGCCCCTAACCAGCATTCTAAATGAACCCTGTACAGAGATCGTGGGTGTCCCCCCCGTGATCAGACATCTTATCCCCTTCCCTTTGGATAGGGAATAAGATGTCTAAGGGCGGAGAACCCCTTTAAGTATAGTAAATCAAGAAAATCTGCTGTCGTCACATTAAAGGGGTACTCCGGTGAAAAACTTTTTTTTTTTTTTCTTAAATCAACTGGTGCCAGAAAGTTAAACAGATTTTTTAAATTACTTCTGTTAAAAAATCTTAATCCTTCCAGTACTTATTATTTACGGCTCTTAAAAAGAAAAAAAGAAAATAAAGGAACATCTGTCTACGGACAAAGCGTGCTGCATAGCGGCCATTGTATCTTTACCATAATAATGGCTCTGCACTGATCTGATGAGGTGGCTGCAACGTGATAAGTAATAGTTATATGAAATAAGGGTAAAAAGTTAAAGGGGTACTCCGGTGGAAAACTTTTTTTTTTTTTTTTAAATCAACTGGTGCCAGAAAGTTAAACAGATTTGTAAATGACTTCCATTAAAAAATCTTAATCCTTCCAGTACTTATTAGCTGCCGAATACTTCAGAGGAAATTCTTTTCTTTTTGGAACACAGAGCTCTCTGCTGACAGCACGAGCACAGTGCTCTCTGCTGACATCTCTGTCCATTTTAGGAACTGTCCAGAACAGCATATGTTTGCTATGGGCAATTTCTCCTACTCTGGACAGTTCTTAAAATGGACAGAGATGTCAGCAGAGAGCACTGTGCTCGTGATTCAGCAGAGAGCTCTGTGTTCCCAAAAATTTTTTTTCCACCGGAGTACCCCTTTAAGCCGCCCCACATGAAGGCGACATAGTACGGGGCCAGTACTACTTTTCAATAATCCCGAATGGCCCAAAATGTTGTTCAGTTTGGTCAATATGAACAGACAGGAGTCATCCCTGTAGGTCTTTGATAGAGTTTTTCTTCCGCCATTTGGACCATCCGGAAAATGGACCTATCCCCGTACTATACTGTTTTTTCTTTATAGGGAAGCCTAGTCTAATGATGAAGTTAAAGGGGTACTCCGGTGAAAAACATTTTTGTTTTAAATCAACTGGTGCAAGAAAGTTAAACAGATTTGTAAATTACTTCTATTAAAAAATCATAATCCTTCCAGGACTTATTAGCTGCTGAATACTACAGAGGAAATTATTTTCTTTTTGGAACACAGAGCTCTCTGCTGACATCATGACCACAGTGCTCTCTGCTGACATCTCTGTCCATTTTAAGAATTGTCCAGAGTAGGAGAAAATCCCCATAGAAAACATATGCTGCTCTGGTCAGTTCCTAAAATGGACAGAGATGTCAGCAGAGAGCACTGTGCTCGTGATGATAGCAGAGAGCACTGTGTTCCAAAAAGAAAAGAATTTCCTCTGTAGTATTCAGCAGCTAATAAGTACTGAAAGGATTAAGATTTTTTTAATAGACATAATTTACAAATCTGTTTAACTTTCTGGCACCAGTTGATTTAAAAAAAATATATATATACGGTATATATATATATATATATAAAAGTTTTCCACCGGAGTACCCCTTTTGTTTTAAATCAACTGGTGCAAGAAAGTTATACAGATTTGTAAATTATTTCTATTTAAAAATCTTAATTCTTTTCAGTACATATCAGCTGCTGTATGCTCCAGAGGAAGTTGTGTAGTTCTTTCCAGTCTGACTACAGTGCTCTCTGCTGACACCTCTGTCTGGAGCAGGAGAGGTTTTCTATGGGGATTTGTTCCTGCTCTGGACAGTTCCTGACATGGACAGAGGTGTCAGCAGAGAGCACTGTGGTCAGACTGGAAAGAACTACACAACTTCCCCTGGAGCACACAGCAGCTGATAAGTACTGGAAGGATTAAGATTTTTAAATTGAAGTAATTTACAAATCTGTATAACTTTCCGGCACGACCATTCCCTTCCATGTGGATGGTGGATAATTTGCACATTGGTAAAATAATAAACGTAGACACATAGAGCGTTGATACAGATTGAGCTGGATATACGTGGCGCACACATCACGCTGCAGCGCACATATACATATCATTCATTTCATCATTATACGTCTTTACAACAGGATTTCACTTTTTTTTTTCTGACCTTTGAAGCTTTTCCATAGAAACCAGCACAGCGCGCAGTAATGTTCCGGCTGCGCTCCGCTCCCTCACTGCTGTGCACCAGGCCTGAATTGAGTGTCGAATAAGTGCTGTTAACTTGTTCATTGCCAAGGAAATTTTTATCCAGAATTATAAATGCAAGAGACTTATTTATGGGCCATGTTAAAAAAAAAAAAAAAAAAAACATTTTTATGAATCACAAAACCTGTGCAGAAATTGACCTGCGGTGCGGGTTTCATTGAGGATTTTCCCGATTTACTTCATCAGGGTAGTCAAATAAAAAAATTGTGCGGAAATGTATTTCCCTCTATTCATTCATGTGGTACGCCAAAAATGTCTGTTTCTTTTTTTAACTCTACGTTTCCGCAGATTTTCCATCTTTTGGGGTCTTTTCAGGTGATTTTTCACTTTTAACAGACTAAATAAATGAACACCACTGAAGTTTTGTAACGTGTATAAACAAATTCGTTGATATAAAGGACAATGAAACATAAAAAATCACTCTGAAGCTCCAGCCGGCTATAGCAGAGCAGGAGAGGTTTACTATGGGGATTTTCTCCTGTTCTGGACAGTTACTGATATGAACAGAGGTGTCAGCAGAGAGCACTGTGGTCAGACTGGAAAGAACTACACAACTTCCTCTGGAACATACAGCAGCTGATAAGTACTGGAAGGTTTAAAGGAGTACTCCAGCGCAAAATAACTTATCCCTTATCCAAAGGATAGGGGATGTTATAGATCGCAGGAGGTCCGAGCACTGGGGCCCGGGCCCCCCGGAATCTCCTGGACGGGGCCGCGGCAGTCTGCAGGAAGTGAAGTTTCGTCCCCAGCAGAAAGCCGCGGCAGACACTTCCCCTCCATGTATCTCTATAGGGTACATGGAGGAGGCGTGTCAGCCACCGCGTCATGCGGGGAAGAAACGCCCCCTTTCCAGAACCCTGCTCGGCCCCATCTAGGAGATCCTTCGGATTGGGGATAAGTTAAATTGCACTACAGATCTCCTTTAAAGGGGTACTCCGGTGAAAACCTTTTTTCTTTTAAATCAACTGGTGGCAGAAAGTTAAACATATTTGTAAATGACTTCTATTAAAAAAATCTTAATCCTTCCTGTACTTATTAGCTGCTGAATACTACAGAGGAAATTTTGACATCACGAGCACAGTTCTCTCTGTTGACGTTATTATAATAATGCTTTATTTATTGTTGTCCTTAGTGGGATTTGAACCCAAGTTCCCAGGACTGCAAGGCAGCAGTGCTAACCACTGAGCCACCATGCTGCCCTTAGCATACATCTGCTATGCATGGTTGCTAAAATGGACAGAGATGTCAGCAGAGAGCACTGTGCTCGGAAGCCCTAAAAAGTTACAATATGGTGTGTTTTTTTTTTCAATTTCACCCCACAAATATATTTATATTTTTTTTGCCGTAAATTTTGTTATTAAATGATTGAAGTCATCACAAAGTACAACTGGTGGTGCAAAAAACAAGACCTTATATGGGTCTGTAGGTGCAAAATTAAAAGCGTTATGATTTTTAAAAGGGGAGGAGATAAAAATGAAAGTGCACAAATTAAAATTGACCTGGCCCTTAAAGGGGTACTCCTGGGGAATTATTATTATTATTATTATTTTTAATCAACTGGTGCCAGCAAGTTAAACAGATTTGTAAATCACTTCTATTAAAAAATAAAAAATCGCTTTATACTAAAGAGAAATCCAAAAAAGAAATGCATTTCCTCTGATGTCACGACCACAGTGCTCTCTGCTGTCCATTTTAGGAACTGTCCAGTGCAGCATATATTTGCTATGGGGATTTTCTCCTTCTCTGGACAGTTCCTAAAATGGACAACAGAGGTCAGCAGAGAGCACTGTGGTCATGACATCAGAGGAAATGCATTTCTTTTTTGGATTTATCTTTAGTATAAAGCCCCTAAAAAGTACTGGAAGGATTAAGATTTTTTAATAGAAGTGATTTACAAATCTGTTTAACTTTCTGGCACCAGTTGAGTTAAAAAAAAAAAAGTTTTCCACAGGAGTACATCTTTAAGGTCAAAATGGGCTTCGTCTTTAAGGGGTTAAAAAACTGAATCCTTCCAGTACTTATCAGCTGCTGTATTCTCCGAAAGAAGTTGTGTAGTTCTTTTCAGTCTGACCACAGTGCTCTCTGCTGACACTTCTGTCCGTCCAGAGCAGGAGAGGTTTGCTATGGGGATTTGTTCCTACTCTGGACTGTTCATAACATGGACAGAGGTGTCAGCAGAGAGCACTGTAGTCAGACTGGAAAGATCTACACAACTTCCACTGGAGCATACAGCAGCTGATAAGTACTGGAAGGATTAAGATTTTTATATAGAAATAATTTACAAATCTGTTTAACTTTCTGGCACCGGTTGATTAAAAAAAAAAACATAATTTCTCTCTGGAGTGCCCCTTTAACCTGTTCAGGACAAAGGGCGTATGCATACGCCCTGCATCCCGAGTCCATAAGGTCCCTGTCGCTATTCCGGTCCCTGTCGCTAGCCGGTTGGGGACCGGATCGGGATGCCTTCTGAAATCATTCAGCAGGCACCGCGGCACATCGCCCAGGGGGGTCCTGAGACCCCCCCATGTCGGCGTTCGGAGAAAATCGCATGTCAATTCAGACATGCGATTTTCTCCAATTCCGGGCTGATCGGGTCTCTGGTGACCCAATCACCCAGAAAATAGGGCTGATCGGAGTTTTCAGCGACAGCCCCGATCAGCCTAAGGGATAGGAGTGAGGTCACAGAGCTGCGATCTCCTCCTATCCCCTGCCATTAGCAGAACGGAGTTCTGACCAATGGCAGTGCAGGGCAGCGGGTTCTGCCCGCCCCTGGATGTTGAGGGGATCGTGGGAAGAAGATGGAGGCCGTACCTGCAGGAGAAGATGCCTGGGGACCCAGAAACTTCGCTGGAGACTGCTGGATCCTGGCTCAGATAGGGAATCGTCGGGGGGGGGGGGATAGTTTGGAGACCACTGTTACAGTGGTGCCCAAACAGTAGCCATCCATATGTTGCCAAACTACAACTCTCAGTATGCCTTGACTGCCCAGGCATGCTGGGAGTTGTAGTTCTGTAACATCTGTCCCTTCAGATTTAGCAATTTTCATGAATTTTTGAAAATTGCTGCTCTACTTTGAAGCCCTCTAATTTTTTCAAAAAAGCTAAAATATGTCCATTTTATGATGCCGACATAAAGTAGACATATTGTATTTGTGAAGAAAAATAAAATGTATTTGGAATATCCATTTTCCTTACAAGTAGAGAGCTTCAAAGTTAGAAAAATGCAAAATTTTCTAAATTTTTATGACATTTTGGGATTTTTCACCAAAAAAGGATGCAAGTAGCGCCGAAAATTTACCACCAAAATAAAGTAGAATATGTCACGAAAAAACAATCTCAGAATCACAATATTCGGTAAAAGCGTTTTCGCGTTATTAATTCATAAAGCGATGGTGGTCAGAATTGCGAAAAAGGGCTCAGTCCTTAAGGTGAAAAAGGGCTGCGTCCTTAAGGGGTTAAGTGGATGGTTTCGATAGCATAAAACTTTCATTTTCGGAGACTTCCAGTATTTTCAATACGATGAGACGCAGATCATGAGCCGGGTCGACCTTTGCCTCAGCATCTGTTCATGTAGCCAGGAAACGCTACTTTATTATCCCGACTATCAATGGATCTTTTATGACCTCTCATTACTCTTCATCTTGACTCCGGGGAGACAATAAAGCCAGTAGGTTACTTTACTGCTCACCACAAGCGATCAGAAGGATCAGGTATTATCTCCTAAAATTACACAACACGTCTAGGGTCCAATCCAAAAAAACACTTACACAGAGTTTGTCTGTTTTCCCTGAGTTTGGCTGGGATTTGTGTGTTCTATTCTTATTTAAAAAAAAAAAAAAAAAAGTTAAAGGGTACCTCCGTGGAAAACTTTTTCTTTTTTTTAAATCAACTGGTGCCAGAAATTTAAACAGATTTGTAAATTACTTCTATAAAAAAATCTTAATCCTTCCAGTACTTTTTTAGGGGCTTTATACTACAGAGGAAATGCTTTTCTTTTGGATATCTCTGATGTCACGACCACAGTGCTCTCTGCTGACCTCTGCTGTCCATTTTAGGAACTGTCCAGAGCAGCATATGTTTTCTAAGGGGATTTTTCTCAGTAGAGAGCACTATGGTCATGACATCAGAGAAATCCAAAAACAAAAGCATTTCTTCTGTAGTATATAGCCCCTATAAAGTACTGGAAGGATTAAGATTTTTTAATAGAAGTACCGTATTTATCAGCGTATAACATGCACTTTTTTGGCTAAAATTTTTTGCCTAAAGTCTACCTGCGTGTTATACGCCGATAAGCCGCTGCAGTTCAATGATTTAAAGCGGGCGCTTTAAATCAATGAACTGCAGCGGCTTTGCAGGTGCAGAGACAGCCAGCGCTGCCGGCTTCTCTGCCCCTGCCTGTCCTGGGGTCTAGAGCCCTGCTGCCGGCCCTTCTCTCCCCCTGGCTAACGGCGCCGCTGCCCGTTCTCTCCCCCTGACTATCGATGACGGCGCCCCATTGTCGGCGCCGATAGCCAGGGGGAGAGAAGCGGCGCCGGCAATGGGGCAGCGGCACCGACAGACAGGGGGAGAGAAGGGGCAGCGGCACCCATTGCCAGCGCCGCTGCCCCGTTGCCTCCCCCATCCCGGGTTGTATAATTACCTGTTGCCGGGGTCGGGTCCGCACTGCTTCAGGCCTCTGGTGTGCGTCCCCTGCGTCGTTGCTATGCGCTGCGAGACGCAATGACGTCACTCGTCATTGCGCCGCGCCGTGCAGTGCATAGCAACGACGCAGGGGACGCACACCAGAGGCCTGAAGCAGTGCGGACCCGACCCCGGCAACAGGTAATTATGCAACCGGGGATGGGGGGAGGCAACGGGGCAGCGGCGCTGGCAATGGGTGCCGCTGCCCCTTCTCTCCCCCTGTCTGTCGGTGCCGCTGCCCCTTCTCTCCCCCTGTCTGTCGGTGCCGCTGCCCCATTGCCGGCGCCGCTTCTCTCCCCCTGGCTATCGGCGCCGACAATGGGGCGCCGTCATCGATAGTCAGGGGGAGAGAACGGGCAGCGGCGCCGTTAGCCAGGGGGAGAGAAGGGCCGGCAGCAGGGCTCTAGACCCCAGGAAAGGCAGGGGCAGAGAAGCGGGCAGCGACGGCCTCTCTCCCCCTGCCTTTCCTGGGGGTGTATCGGGGTATACGCACGCACACACGCACCCTCATTTTACCATGGATATTTGGGTAAAAAACTTTTTTTACCCAAATATCCTTGGTAAAATGAGGGTGCGTGTCATAGGCCGGCGAGTGGTATACCCCGATAAATACGGTAATTTACAAATCTGTTTAACTTTCTGGCACCAGTTGATTTAAAAAAATAATAATAATATTCCATGGGAGTACCCCTTTAATATATGAATTGGTCCTATTGCGGAATATGTTTATTACTACATTTATCTTATTATATTGGTTATTATTTCTTAAAGGGAAACTCCAGTGAAATTTTGTTTTTTAAATCAACTGGTGCCAGAAAGTTAAACAGATTTGTAAATATTTGTAATATATAAAAATCTTAACCCTTCCAGTACTTAGCTGCTGTATGCCCCACAGGAAGTTCTTTTCGAATTTATTTTCTGTCTGACCACAGTGCTCTCTGCTGACACCTCTGTCCATTTCAGGAACTCTCCAGAGCAGGATAGGTTTGCTATGGGGATTTTCTCCTGCTCTGGACAGTTCCTAAAATGGACAGAGGTGTCAGCAGAGAGCACTGTGGTCAGACAGAATAGAACTACACAACTTCCTGTGGAGCATACAGCAGCTGATAAGTACTGGAAGGATTAGGAGTTTTAAATAGAAGTCATTTACAAATCTGTTTATCTTTCTGGCACCAGTTTATTTTAGAAAAATAAATAAAAACGTTTTCCACTGGAGTACCCCTTTAAAGTAAATTTCTGTAGTCTATAACAGTTCTTATTGGTTCTCAATGAGGAGATCCAGCTTTGTTGGGAGTATTACAGGCAATGTACTATGGGACAAAGTATGCAAATTAGTTCTCCGCCAGGAGGGGAAAAAAACTGCCTCTCTATTGCCACCTACTTGCAACTTGGAGTATTACAGGCAACTACCCTGTAAGTCGTTGTTTCCCAACATTTGCCTTTTTCAACTATTTGGGGGAAATATGGATATTAGAGATGAGCGAACTTACAGTAAATTCGATTCGTCATGAACTTCTCGGCTCGGCAGTTGATCACTTATCCTGCGTAAATTAGTTCAGCCTTCAGGTGCTCCGGTGGGCTGGAAAAGGTGGATACAGTCATAAGAAAGAGTCTCCTAGGACTGTATCCACCTTTTCCAGCCCATGGGAGCACCTGAAAGCTGAACTAATTTAAGCAGGAAAAGTCATCAACTGCCGAGCCGAGAAGTTCGTGACGAATCGAATTTACTGTAAGTTCGCTCATCTCTAATGGATATGTCCATGTACAGTAAGCAGTGTTTCCCAACCGGGGTGCCTCCAGCTGTTGCAAAATTACAACTCCCAGCATGCCCGGACAGCCAACGGCTGTCCGGGCATGCTGGGAGTTGTAGTTTTGCAACAGCTGGAGGCACCCCAGTTGGGAAACCCTAGTGTAAGTGCATTGTCTATGAATATTAGTGTGATGTCACATGGTGTTGGCCCCACCAGAGACTTACTGTTATATTAATTATGTTCACATTCTATTGCCAAATAATATATTTTTCTAAATGAATTACTGTATATTACTGTTATATGTATTTATGTTTTTCTGTGTTACTGTACCCTTAAGAGTGAGCAGTGAAACCCATGTGACCCTGCCTGCCAATGGGAACCCCCTAAAGTCTCCCCTATATAGTGTAGTGGAGGGCGGAGTTGCCTCAGTCTAGTTTAGTCTGCGCCACAGTGTGGTTCAGGTGTGCTTGCCTGTTGTGTGCTCTGAGGAGAGGCCTAGCTCAAATCTACTCTCTCTGGTCATACTGCAAGGATTACTCGCCCGGTAGAAGTTCATGCCCCTGCTGGAGAAGGAGAGCTTCAGTACCTTGACAGGGCCCTACATACCAGAATTCATCTACCCCTCTCACAAGTCATTATTAATCTGTTTGGTGAAAGCACCACAAGGCTCAACAAGGCAACAGGGCTCTCAAGGGGTTACGCTGCACTTACTCACCTTAACCCAGTTGTATGTGTGATACCATCTGCACCCAGCTCAGTAAAGACAGTTATCCGTAACCTGACGCCGGTGTGTTCATTTACACCCTGTGTCTGGCCCAGGAGAAGCTGTCTCCAACCTCGGAGCGTGTATAGGATAACGGTGCCCTGGCGTCACGAAGTGATCATGTATTTCCACTAACATCCCCGTGTAGGGTTGCCGCCTTTCTTGCAAAATAAAAAATAAAAAAAAATACCGGCCATGCTAATTTGCATACCTAATTATATATGCGTGACATCACAGGATACACATATGCAGGGAAAATTTTGTCCTATTCTGCCCCTATGACAATTTTTATTCTCCTTATACGGGGCTGTATGAAGGCTCATTATGTTGCGCCCTGATCTGCAGTTAAAGGGGTACTCCGGTGAAAACCTTTTTTCTTTTAAATCAACTGGTGGCAGAAAGTTAAACATATTTTTAAATTACTTCTATTAAAAAATCTTAATCCTTCCAGTACTTATTAGCTGCTGAATGCTACAGAGGAAATTCCTTTCTTTTTGGAACACTGATGACATCACGAGCACAGTGCTCTCTGCTGACATCTCTGTCCATTTTAGCAACCATGCATAGCAGATGCATGCTAAGGGCAGCATGGTGGCTCAGTGGTTAGCACTACTTGGGTTCAAATCCCACTAAGGACAACAATAAATGAAGTGCTATTATTATTATAATAACATCAGCAGAGAGCACTGTGCTCGCGATGTCATTAGAGAGCATTCCAAAAAGAAAAGAATTTCCTCTGTAGTATTCAGCAGCTAATAAGCACAGGAAGGATTAAGATTTTTTAATAGAAGTAATTTACAAATATGTTTAACTTTCTGCCACCAGTTGATTTAAAAGAAAAAAGGTTTTCACCGGAGTACCCCTTTAACAGTACCATTTCTTTATGTGACTTTTTGATCACTTTTATTTAGTAAATTCGAGAGTTGCAGTTGGGTACTAACTACAACTCCCAGCATGCCCTGATACAGCCTGTGGCTCAGCAGCTGCCCCAAACGAAAACTACAACTCCCAGCACGTTGGACTATATAGTAGTATATAGTATAGGTCAGTGTTTTCCAACCAGGGGTGCCTACAGCTGTTGCAAAACTACAACTCCCAGCATGCCCGGACAGCCGTTGGCTGTCCGGGCATGCTAGGAGTTGTAGTTTTGCAACAGCTGAAGGCACTCTGGTTGGGAATTACTGGTAATGGTTATGGTGCAACATTCCAGGAATTGGACGATTGGTTGGATAAATACCGGCCATTGCATTGCCGGTATTTTTTAATATAAAAATACCGACAGGGTGGCTAAAATACCTCTCTCCAGAACAGGGCCCTAGCTGTCCCCGCTGCAGGAATAGATACGTCGTCATGTTCTCCATGTATTGTCTATGGAAGTGCTGACGATACCCAAGCATGATCAGACACTTATCCCCTATCCTTTAAAGGGGTACTCCACTCCCCAGCATTGGGAACATTTAGTTCTGAACTCTGGGTAGGCTCGTAACAACACGCCCCGCCCCCTCAATGCAAGTCATCCATAGGTTTGCACTGAGGGGGCGGGTCGTGACGACACGAGGGGCGGGGCGTGACGTCACAAGGGGACGTTGCGACCCCCGAAGCCCGCACCCAGCATTCGGAACGAAATGTTCCCAACGCTGGGGAGTGGAGTACCCCTTTAAGACTGTAAATAGTAGAGCCTTGCATAGTCAATGTTATCCCGGCGATGTGGAGACATGTTCTCTCCGCGAACGATAGGGAATGGCGTGGCCTGATAGATGTGAGATGTTGGTCTGAAGCCATCTCCTACTTGAACACTTGTTTATAAAGCCTAAGAGCCTGTTATCTGCCTGACAAGGAACGCTGACAGGCTCCAGTCTTGCGGCCATATTTGTTCTGGTTTTAATCTCATTTGGCCGATGCGATTTGCGGTATTACCCCAGCTGTTTGGCAGACGCGACTCGGCTATATTTCATATGTCTGTGTGTAACAGAGAGTCAGGAAGCCGAAAAACAAATCTGCTTGTTACAAGTGGCTCCGCGGGCAGGCATGCTGGCCACGGGCGCACTTCTACCCCGCCGCCCCCGTGCTGTCTCCGGCACGGGCGGCTCTGCTATCTCCTTACCGGGCTCTGGCTGCAGCCTCCCAGCCGGTGGACACTCTTCCCACTGTGTTCCCGGCTCCATTGCACTCTCTCAATGCCTGCACGCATCCCCGGTTCCTAGGGCGCACGCGCGTTGGAGATATAAAGGGCCGGCGCACCAATAATTGGGCGCTGAGCCTATAAGTAATTCTCACATCCTCTTGACCCCTGCCGGATCTTTGTTGCCTAAGAGAAAGGGTTTTCCTGTGTCTTGCCTCGACTTGTATCTGACCCTTGTTACGTATTCTGACCTTACTCCTGTGCCGCCTATCTCTGACCTTTGTTACGTACTCTGACCTTGCTCCTGTGCCGCCTGCCTCTGACCTTTGCTACGTAGTCTGACCTTGCTCCTGTACCGCCTATCTCTGACCTTTGTTACGTACTCTGACCTTGCTCCTGTGCCGCCTATCTCTGACCTTTGTTACGTACTCTGACCTTGCTCCTGTGCCGCCTATCTCTGACCTTTGTTACGTACTCTGACCTTGCTCCTGTGCCGCCTATCTCTGATCTTTATTACGTACTCTGACCTTGCTCCTGTGCCGTCTGCCTCTGACCTTTGCTACGTACTCTGACCTTGCTCCTGTGCCGCCTATCTCTGACCTTTGTTACTTACTCTGACCTTGCTCCTGTGCCGCCTGCCTCTGACCTTTGCTACGTACTCTGACCTTGCTCCTGTGCCACCTGCCTTCTGACCTTCTTGCTACGTGCCCAGACTTTGTTTCTTTGCCGCCAGCCCTGATCTCCTGCCAGCCCTGACTATGTTTGTGCCTCTACCTTCCTGTGCCATGTTATTCCTCGGCTGCCTGAGGGGACGGGTTGTACCAGGGGTAGCGACATGGGTGCCGTCTGCCGCAGCAAGTCCATCAGCAAGTCCTGCAGCGGGCTCTGGTGAAAACCAGCGGCACCTTAGACCCCGCTCCCTGATACGGCCCGCGTCATCTTCCACACAGGTCGGTGGATCTTCCTTACCACAGCCATTACACTGCTTCCCTATGGTCATGTCTTTTAGTCGATATACTGATATGGTGCCAACTCTCTATATGCCTGGTTGTTTCGACAAGTTAATTTGCATCAATAAAAATTTGTTAAATCGAAACTTTAATTTTTGCCATAAGATCCCCAAAACAAACTTTCTACAGTAACCCCTTATATAACAACAGAGCTAATTTAATCCAAAATACAGCACCACCCCTGTCCTCAGGATGTGTTGGGTATTACAGCTCGGCTCTATTCACTTTACTGAAACTGAACTGCAATACCACACACAACCTGAAGACAGGGGTGGAGTGGTTTTTATTTTTAGAAGAAATCAGATTAGTTTTTCTAATCCTGGATAAACCCTTTTAATGACACAGTCGTAAGGGTTTTGTTTTTTAACTCCTCGTCTCTTAGAATATTTTTTCCATCCACAGACCCATATGAGGTCTTCTTTTTGAGCGACCAATTGTACATTGTAATGACACTTTTCATTTTAGCATAAAATGTACAGCGATGGAAAATATAAACATTTTTGGTGCTGATGGGGTGGGGGGGGGGGTTGAAAAACACACAATTTTGAACTATTGGTGGTTTTGTTTTTACACAGTGCACTTTAGGGTAAAAATAATAGAGATGAGCGAACTTACAGTAAATTCGGCAGTTGCTGACTTTTCCTGCATAAATTAATTCAGCTTTCCGGTGCTCCTGTGGGCTGGAAAAGGTGGATACAGTCCTAGGAGACTCTTTCCTAGGAATGTATCCACCTTTTCCAGCCCACCGGAGCACCGGAAAGCTGAACTAATTTATGCAGGATAAGTCATCAACTGCCGAGCTGAGAAGTTCGTGACGAATCGATTTTACTGTAAGTTCGCTCATCTCTAAAAAATAACATGTTTTCTTTATTCTGAGTCTCAATACGATTAAAACGATATCAATGTTTATATACTTTTTTATTATTGTGCTGCTTTTACAAAATCTGTATGTTTTTAAAGGGGTACTCCGGTTGAAAACTATTTTATTTTATTTTTTCATCAACTGGTGCCAGAAAGTTATACAGATTTGTAAATGACTTCTATTAAAAAAAACTTATCAGCTGCTGTATGCTCCAGAGGAAGTTGTGTAGTTCTTTCCAATCTGAACACAGTGCTCTCTGCTGACACCTCTGTCCATGCCAGGAACTGTCCAGAGCAGGAGAGGTTTACTATATGGGGATTTGCTTATACTCTGGACAGTTCCTGACACGAACAGAGGTGTCAGCAGAGAGCACTGTGGTCCTCTGGAGCATACAGCAGCTGATAAGTACGGGAAGGATTACGATTTTTAAATAGAAGAAATTTACAAATCTGTTTAACTTTCTGGCACCAGTTAATTTAAAGAAGAAAAAAAAATAGTTTCCCACCGGAGTACCCCTTTAAAAATTCTTCTCTTCTGAGCCCTGCAACACTGTATTTTTTACTTTCACTTTTTATTCAGTTTTTTTTTTTTCTGGGATGTAATGTGACCAAAAACTAGCAAATTTGGTATTGTTTTACATATACACCGTTCACCGCACAGGATCAATAATGTCATATTTTAATAGTTTGGACAATTCCGCACACAGTGATACCAAATATTTTTATTTATTTAATTTTCGGGTTTTTTTTCCCACTTGATAATGATTTCAACATTTATTTTGAGACAGGCTTATATATATTTTGACTTCTTAAACTTCATTTATTTATTTCTTTTTTTACACTTTTTAACTCCCCCATAGGAGATTATCCGTGTAAACATTAGATAGCATAGCACTGATCAGTGATATTGGCACTCTGCCTGAAGAGTAATGTGACTGTGTGAAGTCTAATAGTGCGAATAGTTACCGCAAAACCTTCAACTGCAAAAAAAAAGCTTGGAATCAGGACTGTTTAAAAACTCTTAAAGGGCATTTCCAGGTAAAACTAAGGATATTTGTGGTGTCCCGGTACCGTACCTTGTACCGTACCTTGTGTGCTAAGTCCCCAAAGTCAGAGTTCCTGCGTACCGGTAGGATCCTCCTAGTGGGATAACCACTTGTCACCTCTTCCTTCTTTAATTTTATATGTTTGGTGTGTATAATATGTATATTACCGTATTTTTCGCCCTATAGGACGCACCGGCGTATAAGACGCACCCAATTTATAGGTGCAAAATCTAAAATAATAAAGATTTTGAACCCAACAGTGATCTTCAACCTGAGGACCTCCGGATGTTGCAAAACTACAACTCCCAGCATGCCCGGACAGCCGTTGGCTGTCCGGGCATGCTGGGAGTTGTAGTTTTGCAACATCTGGAGGTCTGCAGATTGAAGACCACTGCAGGAGGAGGTAATACTCACGTGTCCCCGCCGCTCCGGACCCGTCACCGCTGCCCTGGATGTCGCTCCATCGCTGTCGCCGCGTCCCCGTCGCTCCGGAACGTCTCTGCTGCCGGCCGGGTATCCTCGCTCTCCGTCGCCACCATCACGTCGTTACGCACGCCGACGCGCGTACGCGACGACGTGATGACGAGGAAGGAGAGCGCCGGCCATACAGGGGATCCCTGAACGGAGAAGACACCGAGGAGGCAGGTAAGGTCCCCCCCGGTGTCCTGTAAGCACTAACCCGGCTATTCAGTCGCGCTGTTCGGGACCGCCGCGGGGGAAATGGCGGCGGTCCCGAACAGCCCGACTGAACAGCCGGGTTAGTGTCACTTTCCCTTCAGATGCGACGGTCAGCTTTGATCGCCGTGTCTGAAAGGTTAATACAGGGCATCACCGCGATCGGTGATGTCCTGTATTGGCCGCGGGTCCCGACCGTTGATGGCCGCAGGGACCGCCGCGATAGGGGTGTATTCGCCATATAAGACGCACCGACTTTTTCCCCCCAGTTTTGGGGAAGAAAAAGTGCGTCTTATATGGTAATTTATAGATATGTATAGTACTTCCAGGACCTTAGGTCACATGACTATTAAGCCTACTGTTAGGTTAAGCTTAAGGACCTTCCAGGTCACGTGAGTGGGTCACATGATGTATCACAATGCTTTGTGAAGGGACTGACAGTTGGTGGAACCAATAAGCTATGAGCCTGCCCCTTGCCATATAAGGGCGCTGTTACCCAATTATCTCTGGTCTTCCCCACTCCTCGCTCTCTTGGGTTCCGGACTAACAGAGAGAGGAGTTCCGTGTATACCTTCATGACAAATCTAGGCCTGGAGCCTGTTAACTTCAGCCGAATACAAAACCGTGAGTTTAACTAAACTCAATCCTAAATTGACTACTGAACCTAAACTAAACCCTAAATTCAGTGGAACAGCATAAAGCAAGGCTCAGAGCTTATATTCCCTATAAGGTCCCATCCAACTGTGAGGTACTTAAGTGCGGTCCTATGTAAAGATTGTTACTACTGTTAACTAGTGTTGAGCGGCATAGGCGATATTTGAATTTGCGATATTTCGCGAATATATGGACAAATATTCGTCATATATTCGCTAAATTCGCATATTCGTAATATTCGCGTTTTATTTTCGCATATGCGAAAATTAGCATATACAAATTTTCGCATATGCGAAATTTTGCACGCCAGTCTCACACAGTAGTATTAGAGCCTTTACACCACACAAGCTGGAAGCAGAGAGGGGTGATCACTGTGATGTGTACTGTAAAAAAAAACAAAAAAAAAACGAATATTCGTAATCACGAATACATAGTGCTATATTTGCAAATATTCGCGAATTCGCGAATATGCGATATACGCAAATAAAATCCGAATTGCGAATATTCGCGAGCAACACTACTGTTAACTTGCATAAAAGTTGCAGTAAAGTTATCTCCAGTTTACTAAACCTCCGGTTGTGGACAATCCTTTATTCCTCCCTATCGTTCCTGGGACGTGTGGCGGTAGGATATATATATATATACAGAGGAAGAACCCGCACCCTGGCGTCACGACAGTTAAGGGTTAATCCAACACCCTTTCATCACTGCACAGCTACACCCTACCTACCCTACATCCCCACAAGCTCACCACATATTTAATATCAGTGGAGGTCCAACTCCTGGCACCCCCAATGGTCAGCTGTTTGCCAGAGCGGGGTTTTTGGCATACTTAGTAAAAAAAAGAGTTTAAATCAGACAGCTCCATACATTATGTAGTGGCCGTTCTGGGTTACTGCAACCAAGCTTCCATTTACCTCATTTAATTTTCCATTTTTAGATATTTGATTAGTGGGATTCCACCTACAGAGACCTCCAACCAAGAACTGATGTGCCCAATCTCTCTATTATGATAATTGGGGGCTATAGATATATCTGGAGGTACCGCAGTTTGGAGACCACTGCCTTTGTCTACAACTTCTTAATGGGGTACTCCGGAGGAAAGAAAATGTTTTCAAATCAACTGCTGCCAGAAAGTTCTACAGATTTGTAAATTACTTATATTTCAAAATCTTAATCCTTCCAGTACTTATCAGCTGCTGTATGCTCCAAAGGAAGTTGTGTAGTTCTTTTCTCTGCTGCCACCTCTGTCGATGACAGGAACTGTCCAGAGAAGGATCAAATCCCCATAGCAAACCTCTTCTGCTCTGAACAGTTCCTGACACCGACAGAGGTGTCAGCAGAGAGCACTGCGGTCAGACTGGAAAGAACTACACAACTTGCTCTATATAACTCCCTGGCACCAGTTGATTTGAAAATATGTTTTTTTCTGTAATATGACACGCAGCACTATACTAAGCCTGAGCTGGTTGTTGTGGAGACCCCATGCACCCCCAACAGTGCTCTGCCGAAAAACAGATGCAGCACAGGAGCGAGGACACTCATGAAACTTGGAAGACAAGCCGTGTAAGCAGAACCTTAGTCCTCCAAAATCTTCTTACCCATTTTGTGCCATACGTCGTAATTCTGCAGTGACTTACCTTAACCTGAGTAATGCAATAGGGACATGATGTCTGCAAATCAACCTTAAAGGGGTACTCTGGTGGAAAATGTTTTTTTTTTTTTTTTTTTGCCAGAAAGTTAAACAGATTTGTAAATTAAAAATTCTTAATCCTTCCAGTACTTATTAGAGGCTGCATACTACAGAGGAAATTCTTTTCTTTTTGGATTTCTTTTCTGTCACAACCACAGTGCTCTCTGCTGACACCTCTGTCCATTTTAGGAACTGTCCAGAGCAGCATATGTTTGCTAAGGGGATTTTCTCTTTTCTCTGTTCTGGACAGTTCCTGACATGGACAGAGGTGTCAGCAGAGAGCACTGTGGTTGTGACAGAAAAGAAATCCAAAAAGAAAATAATTTCCTCTGTAGTATACAGCCGCTAATAAGTACTAAAAGGATTAAGAGTTTTTAATAGAAGTAATTTACAAATCTGTTTTCCACCGGAGTACCCCTTTAGCCCCTTAAGGACCCATGATGTACCGGTAAGTCATGAGTCCGCTCCCTTTCTATAACGTGGGGTCACGCGCTATTTACCCTTTAGACGCGGCGTTCAAAGTTGAACACGTCTAAAATGAAAGTAAAACATTGCCGGTTAGCTCAGGGGTCTGTTCGGGATCCCGAATAGCTGAGACACAGCAGGAGGGTCCCTACCTGCCTCCTGGTGTCTGATCACCGAATCACTGCTCAGTGCCTGAGATCCAGGCATGAGCAGTCAAGCGGCAGAATCATCGATCACTGGTTTCCTATGAGAAACCACTGATCAATGTAAAAGATCAGTGTGTGCAGTGTTATAGGTCCCTATGGGATAATAATGATCAGTATAAGAGATCAGTGTGTGCAGTGTTATAGGTCCCTATGGGAGCTATAACACTGCAAAAAAAAAGTTAAAAAAAAAAAGTTTATAAAGATCATTTAACCCCTTCCCTAATAAAAGTTTGAATCACCCCCCTTTTCCCATTTAAAAAAAAAATGTGTAAATAAAAATAAACATTTGTGGTATCGCCACGTGCAGAAATGTCCGAATCATAAAAATATATCATTAATTAAACTGCTTGGTCAATGGCGTACGTGCAAAAAAAATTCCAAAGTCCAAAAAAGTTTATTTTTGGTCACTTTTTATATCATGAAAAAATGAATAGAAAGTGATCAATAAGTCCGATCAATACAAAAATGGCACCGCTAAAAACTTCAGATCACGGCACAAAATATTAGCCCTCATACCGCCCCATACGCAGAAAAATAAAAAAGTTATAGGGGTCAGAAGATGACAATTTTCAACGTATAAATTTTCCTGCATGTAGTTATGATTTTTTTCCAGAAGTCCGACAATATCCAACCTATATAAGTAGGGTATCATTTTAACCGTATGGACCTACAGAATAAAGATAAGGTGTTATTTTTACCAAAAATGTACTGCGTGGAAACGGAAGCCCCCAAAAGTTACAAAATGCCATTTTTATTAGGGGAGGAATCAGGACACAATACCGAGCGCTCAGGGGTAACCGGCAGTTTCACACAATGTCACGTGCTTCTTCCGGCCTCCAGGCCGGAAGAAGCACGTGACATTGTGTGAAGTCGGGACATTGTGTGCAGCTTGTTTTGTCTATTTTTGGGATTATTGAGACTGGAAGTTGTATTGGCGCTGTTCTGATGCAGAAGTCATAGGTAGTGGTCAAGCTGTGGGAATATACAGATATACGGAGAAGCTCAAAGACAAAATAATTTACCTCTCTTGGAGCATCGGTTTGGATGAATTCTTCATAGATTTTCTTAGCCTTTGCTGCCATCTTGTTTGGGGACTTGATCTTTTTGTATTCCTCACAAGCCATCCAAAATTCAATGTTCTCCTCGCTGAATTCCATCTTCAGAAAGTTCTGGAAGGCAGTAAGGCCATCTGAACAGAGGGTAGAAAACAGATTGAAGGTCACAACATGTGAAAAGTCAGACCCAATGCGAAGACTACACTGGTCTCCGAGTATAAACACTGGGTCAAGTTGGTCATTTTCAAACAATTTTGGAAATGATTGGGATTGCGTGCATCAAAATTCAATTAAATTATGAAGTTACCGTTCCAGAATTTCAGACACCACAGTCATTCGAGTGGGTGCCATCATCTTCATCGGTGGTCCCCAAACCAGTCCTCTAGGCCTAACAACACTTCATTGAAATTGAACAGTGGGCCTTGAGGATTTGGGGACCTCTAAACATTAAAACCACCTAGATATATCGGCTCTGATACTAAGATGTCTCTTTATTTGGAAAAAGGACATTATTTGACATTATTTGCCAACGTAGAAAATACACACAGTTGTGTCCTTTCTTATTTTTTTCTTTGACTTCACATATCCCAAAAAATATGATGTAAGATGATCCTACTCTTTTTGGGGTTGTTTATATTTAAGGGGTACTCCCATGGAAAACTTTTTTTTTTTAAATCAACTGGTGCCAGAAAGTTAAACAGATTTGTAAATCACTTCTATTAAAAAATCTTAATCCTTCCAGTACTTTTTAGGGGCTGTATACTAAAGAGAAATCCAAAAAAGAAATGCATTTCCTGTGATGTCCTGACCACATTGCTCTCTGCTGACCTCTGCTGTCCATTTTAGGAACTGTCCAGAGCAGAAGAAAATCCCCATAGCAAACATATGCTTCTCTGGACAGTTCCTAAACTGGACAGCAGAGGTCAGCAGAGAGCAATGTGGTCAGGACATCACAGGAAATGCATTTCTTTTTTGGATTTCTCTTTAGTATACAGCCCCTAAAAAGTACTGGAAGGATTAAAAAAATGTTTTTATAGAAGTGATTTACAAATCTTTTTAACTTTCTGGCACCTGTCGATTTAAAAAAAATAATAAAGTTTTCCATGGGAGTACCCCTTTAATTGTTTAAATGAGTCCACATGTGGCCACCCAGTGCTGGTGATGGTGGTTGCAGCTTGTTGAAAGTTTTGTTAGTGTGGTAGAGGGTATGATGCAAAGGGCAGATGGAATTACCTTAGGGGCAGATGGCATTAACCCCTTGTATTCATGATGCCAGGGTGTGGTTTATCCTCAATACCACCCGAAGGTATACCGCTGGATCCTGGGCTAGGCATGGAGGCAATAAGCTTTACTGAGGTTAGACAGGTGGAAAAGTCTATACAGTTCAGCCAGAGCTTACGGAGGTGACCAGTGACTTCAGAGACCTTAAGGGCTTCCTGGGACTTGTAGTAGATGGGGGTCAATTTAATGCAGGACAAGTCGATTAGACAAATGATGACTGTGACTGATAACTGACAATACTGAGACTGTGGTTACTTGTGGCTGCAGACTGGACTTGAGGCCTCCTATGACTCTGGACACAGACCTAGACTCGACTGCACTGGACCTGAGCTGGAAGCTAGAGAGAGAGAGAAGCTCCTCCCAGGGTTTATATGGGGAAGACTAGCAGGAGCCCATAGGCCACCCTTGGGTCATGTGGTCACTGATAACTCCTGGGTAACAATCACATGACAACTCACATGACAACCTTCTTAAAGTTATCACACCTCTTTACACATTTTATAATACAACAAATGGGGAAACATATGTACATAGGGGAACAAGTGCAAGGGAGGCCCAGGGGACACTGCAGGAGGCTGTCTGACAAGGCTGCAAGGGTACGGGGTAACACCTCCCGTACTGGGCCACCACATTAGCGTGCCCAAATGTATTGTATTTGGAAAGTGAGAAATCGGAGTCCTGAAATTAGTGATAAGGAAAGAAACCTATGTGACACATTGTTTGAAATCACACACAATGATATGGACCATTTTTCTCAGATTATGATCTTCTAAGACCAGTTGAGGGACCTGATGCTGAAAGCCCTGAAATATTCCTTTCTTGTTGTTATTGCAGCCACAATTACACTGTAGATGGTGATATTAATGGAGATTGTCTTTGATTTCATCCCATCCTATTGTTTCCCTATATAGTTAGAATTAGAGCTGCAGCTCCTTTCACCACTGATCCTAAAGGTAAAGAACCTACAAGGACAAGCACCACTGATCCTAAAGGTAAAGAACCTACAAGGACGAGCACCACTGATCCTAAAGGTAAAGAACCTGCCAGGACGAGCACCACTGATCCTAAAGGTAAAGAACCTGCCAGGACGAGCACCACTGATCCTAAAGGTAAAGAGCCTGCCAGGACGAGCACCACTGATCCTAAAGGTAAAGAACCTGCCAGGACGAGCACCACTGATCCTAAAGGTAAAGAACCTACAAGGATGAGCACTACTGATCCTAAAGGTAAAGAACCTACAAGGACGAGCACCACTGATCCTAAAGGTAAAGAACCTACAAGGATGAGCACCACTGATCGTAAAGGTAAAGAACCTGCAAGGACGAGCACCAGTGATCCTAAAGGTAAAGAACCTACAAGGACGAGCACTACTGATCCTAAAGGTAAAGAACCTACAAGGACGAGCACCAGTGATCCTAAAGGTAAAGAACCTACAAGGACGAGCACCAGTGATCCTAAAGGTAAAGAACCTACAAGGACGAGCACCAGTGATCCTAAAGGTAAAGAACCTACAAGGACGAGCACCAGTGATCCTAAAGGTAAAGAACCTACAAGGACGAGCATTACTAATCCTAAAGGTAAAGAACCTACAAGGACAAGCACCACTGATCCTAAAGGTAAAGAACCTGCCAGGATGAGCACCACTGACCCTAAAGGTAAAGAACCTACAAGGACGAGCACCACTGATCCTAAAGGTAAAGAACCTACAAGGACGAGCACTACTGATCCTAAAGGTAAAGAACCTGCCAGGATGAGCACCACTGACCCTAAAGGTAAAGAAGCTGCCAGGATGAGCACCACTGATCCTAAAGGTAAAGAAGCTGCCAGGATGAGCACCACTGATCCTAAAGGTAAAGAACCAGCAAGGACGAGCACCACTTATCCTAAAGGTAAAAAAAACCTGCAAGGATGAGCACCACTGATCCTAAAGGTAAAGAACCTACAAGGACGAGCACCACTGATCCTAAAGGTAAAGAACCTGCCAGGATGAGCACCACTGATCCTAAAGGTAAAGAACCTAAAAGGACGAGCATTACTGATCCTAAAGGTAAAGAACCTACAAGGATGAGCACCACTGATCCTAAAGGTAAAGAATCTACAAGGACGAGCACCACTGATCCTAAAGGTAAAGAACCTGCCAGGACGAGCACCACTGATCCTAAAGGTAAAGAACCTGCCAGGACGAGCACCACTGATCCTAAAGGTAAAAAAACCTGCAAGGACGAGCACCACTGATCCTAAAGGTGAAGAACCTGCCAGGATGAGCACCACTGATCCTAACGGTAAAGAACCTACAAGGATGAGCACCACTGATCCTAAAGGTAAAAAAACCTGCAAGGACGAGCGCCACTGATCCTAAAGGTGAAGAACCTGCCAGGATGAGCACCACTGATCCTAACGGTAAAGAACCTACAAGGATGAGCACCACTGATCCTAAAGGTAAAGAACCTACAAGGACGAGCGCCACTGATCCTAAAGGTAAAGAACCTGCCAGGACGAGCAACACTGATCCTAAAAGGTAAAGAACCTACAAGAACGAGCATTACTGATCCTAAAGGTAAAGAACCTACAAGGATGAGCACCACTGATTAGTGTTGCTCGCGAATATTCGCAATTCGAATATTATTCGCGAATATCGCATATTCGCAAATTCGCGAATTTCGCGAATATAGCGCTATATATTCGTAATTACGAATATTCGTTTTTTTTTTTTTTTTTTTCTTCACAGTACACATCACAGTGATCATCCCTCTCTGCTTCCAGCTTGTGTGGTGTAAAGAAGGCTGTAATACTACTGTGTGAGACTGGCGTGCGAAAATTCGCATATGCGAAAATTTGCATATGCTAATTTTCGTATATGCGAATTTACGCGCGTGTTAATTTTGTATATGCCAATATTCACTTATGTTAATTTTCGCATACGTGAATATTCGCATATGCGAAAATAAAACGAGGATATAACGAATATGCGAATATTCGCGAATATATGACGAATATTCGTCCATATATTCGCGAATATTCGCGAATTCGAATATAGCCTATGCCGCTCAACACTACCACTGATCCTAAAGGTAAAGAACCTACAAGGATGAGCACCACTGATCCTAAAGGTAAAGAATCTACAAGGACGAGCACCACTGATCCTAAAGGTAAAGAACCTGCCAGGACGAGCACCACTGATCCTAAAGGTAAAGAACCTGCCAGGACGAGCACCACTGATCCTAAAGGTAAAAAAACCTGCAAGGAGGAGCACCACTGATCCTAAAGGTGAAGAACCTGCCAGGATGAGCACCACTGATCCTAACGGTAAAGAACCTACAAGGATGAGCACCACTGATCCTAAAGGTAAAGAACCTACAAGGACGAGCGCCACTGATCCTAAAGGTAAAGAACCTGCCAGGACGAGCAACACTGATCCTAAAGGTAAAGAACCTACAAGAACGAGCATTACTGATCCTAAAGGTAAAGAACCTACAAGGATGAGCACCACTGATCCTAAAGGTAAGGAATCTGCCAGGACGAGCACCACTGATCCTAAAGGTAAAGAACCTACAAGGTCGAGCACCACTGATCTTAAAGGTAAAGAACCTACAAGGTCGAGCACCAGTGATCTTAAGGTAAAGAACCTACAAGGTCGAGCACCACTGATCCTAAAGGTAAAGAACCTACAAGGTCAAGCACCACTGATCCTAAAGGTAAAGAACCTATAAGGTCGAGCACCACTGATCCTAAAGGTAAAAAACCTGCCAGGACGAGCACCACTGATCCTAAAGGTAAAGAACCTACAAGGTCGAGCACCACTGATCCTAAAGGTAAAGAACCTACAAGGTCGAGCACCACTGATCCTAAAGGTAAAGAACCTACAAGGTCGAGCACCACTGATCCTAAAGGTAAAGAACCTGCCAGGACGAGCACCACTGATCCTAAAGGTAAAGAACCTACAAGGACGAGCACCACTGATCCTAAAGGTAAAGAACCTGCAAGGATGAGCACCACTGATCCTAAAGGTAAAGAACCTACAAGGACGAGCACCACTGATCCTAAAGGTAAAGAACCTACAAGGACGAGCACCACTGATCCTAAAGGTAAAGAACCTGCCAGGATGAGCACCACTGATGCTAAAGGTAAAGAACCTACAAGGACGAGCATTACTGATCCTAAAGGTAAAGAATCTACAAGGACGAGCACCACTGATCCTAAAGGTAAAGAACCTGCCAGGACGAGCACCACTGATCCTAAAGGTAAAGAACCTGCCAGGACGAGCACCACTGATCCTAAAGGTAAAAAAACCTGCAAGGAGGAGCACCACTGATCCTAAAGGTGAAGAACCTGCCAGGATGAGCACCACTGATCCTAACGGTAAAGAACCTACAAGGATGAGCACCACTGATCCTAAAGGTAAAGAACCTACAAGGACGAGCGCCACTGATCCTAAAGGTAAAGAACCTGCCAGGACGAGCAACACTGATCCTAAAGGTAAAGAACCTACAAGAACGAGCATTACTGATCCTAAAGGTAAAGAACCTACAAGGATGAGCACCACTGATCCTAAAGGTAAGGAATCTGCCAGGACGAGCACCACTGATCCTAAAGGTAAAGAACCTACAAGGTCGAGCACCACTGATCTTAAAGGTAAAGAACCTACAAGGTCGAGCACCAGTGATCCTAAAGGTAAAGAACCTACAAGGTCGAGCACCACTGATCCTAAAGGTAAAGAACCTACAAGGTCAAGCACCACTGATCCTAAAGGTAAAGAACCTATAAGGTCGAGCACCACTGATCCTAAAGGTAAAAAACCTGCCAGGACGAGCACCACTGATCCTAAAGGTAAAGAACCTACAAGGTCGAGCACCACTGATCCTAAAGGTAAAGAACCTACAAGGTCGAGCACCACTGATCCTAAAGGTAAAGAACCTACAAGGTCGAGCACCACTGATCCTAAAGGTAAAGAACCTGCCAGGACGAGCACCACTGATCCTAAAGGTAAAGAACCTACAAGGACGAGCACCACTGATCCTAAAGGTAAAGAACCTGCAAGGATGAGCACCACTGATCCTAAAGGTAAAGAACCTACAAGGACGAGCACCACTGATCCTAAAGGTAAAGAACCTGCCAGGACGAGCACCACTGATCCTAAAGGTAAAGAACCTGCCAGGACGAGCACCACTGATCCTAAAGGTAAAGAACCTACAAAGACGAGCATTACTGATCCTAAAGGTAAAGAACCTACAAGGATGAGCACCACTGATCCTAAAGGTAAAGAACCTACAAGGACGAGCACCACTGATCCTAAAGGTAAAAAAACCTGCAAGGACGAGCACCACTGATCCTAAAGGTAAAGAACCTGCCAGGATGAGCACCACTGATCCTAACGGTAAAGAACCTGCCAGGATGAGCACCACTGATCCTAAAGGTAAAGAACCTATAAGGATGAGCACCACTGATCCTAAAGGTAAAGAACCTGCCAGGACGTGCAACACTGATCCTAAAGGTAAAGAACCTACAAGAACGAGCATTACTGATCCTAAAGGTAAAGAACCTACAAGGATGAGCACCACTGATCCTAAAGGTAAGGAACCTGCCAGGACGAGCACCACTGATCCTAAAGGTAAAGAACCTACCAGGATGAGCACCACTGATCCTAAAGGTAAAGAACCTACAAGGACGAGCACCACTGATCCTAAAGGTAAAGAACCTACAAGGTCGAGCACCACTGATCCTAAAGGTAAAGAACCTACAAGGTCGAGCACCAGTGATCCTAAAGGTAAAGAACCTACAAGGTCGAGCACCACTGATCCTAAAGGTAAAGAACCTACAAGGATGAGCAACACTGATCTTAAAGGTAAAGAACCTGCCAGGACGAGCACCACTGATCCTAAAGGTAAAGAACCTACAAGGATGAGCACCACTGATCCTAAAGGTAAAGAACCTACAAGGACGAGCACCACTGATCCTAAAGGTAAAGAACCTACAAGGTCGAGCACCACTGATCCTAAAGGTAAAGAACCTACAAGGTCGAGCACCAGTGATCCTAAAGGTAAAGAACCTACAAGGTCGAGCACCACTGATCCTAAAGGTAAAGAACCTACAAGGATGAGCAACACTGATCTTAAAGGTAAAGAACCTGCCAGGACGAGCACCACTGATCCTAAAGGTAAAGAACCTACAAGGATGAGCACCACTGATCCTAAAGGTAAGGAACCTGCCAGGACGAGCACCACTGATCCTAAAGGTAAAGAACCTACCAGGACGAGCACCACTGATCCTAAAGGTAAAGAACCTACAAGGTCGAGCACCACTGATCCTAAAGGTAAAGAACCTACAAGGTCGAGCACCAGTGATCCTAAAGGTAAAGAACCTACAAGGTCGAGCACCACTGATCCTAAAGGTAAAGAACCTACAAGGATGAGCAACACTGATCCTAAAGGTAAAGAACCTGCCAGGACGAGCACCACTGATCCTAAAGGTAAAGAACCTACAAGGACGAGCACCACTGATCCTAAAGGTAAAGAACCTGCAAGGATGAGCACCACTGATCCTAAAGGTAAAGAACCTACAAGGACGAGCACCACTGATCCTAAAGGTAAAGAACCTGCCAGGATGAGCACCACTGATGCTAAAGGTAAAGAACCTACAAGGACGAGCATTACTGATCCTAAAGGTAAAGAACCTACAAGGATGAGCACCACTGATCCTAAAGGTAAAGAATCTACAAGGACGAGCACCACTGATCCTAAAGGTAAAGAACCTGCCAGGACGAGCACCACTGATCCTAAAGGTAAAGAACCTGCCAGGACGAGCACCACTGATCCTAAAGGTAAAAAAACCTGCAAGGAGGAGCACCACTGATCCTAAAGGTGAAGAACCTGCCAGGATGAGCACCACTGATCCTAACGGTAAAGAACCTACAAGGATGAGCACCACTGATCCTAAAGGTTAAGAACCTACAAGGACGAGCGCCACTGATCCTAAAGGTAAAGAACCTGCCAGGACGAGCAACACTGATCCTAAAGGTAAAGAACCTACAAGAACGAGCATTACTGATCCTAAAGGTAAAGAACCTACAAGGATGAGCACCACTGATCCTAAAGGTAAGGAATCTGCCAGGACGAGCACCACTGATCCTAAAGGTAAAGAACCTACAAGGTCGAGCACCACTGATCTTAAAGGTAAAGAACCTACAAGGTCGAGCACCAGTGATCCTAAAGGTAAAGAACCTACAAGGTCGAGCACCACTGATCCTAAAGGTAAAGAACCTACAAGGTCAAGCACCACTGATCCTAAAGGTAAAGAACCTATAAGGTCGAGCACCACTGATCCTAAAGGTAAAAAACCTGCCAGGACGAGCACCACTGATCCTAAAGGTAAAGAACCTACAAGGTCGAGCACCACTGATCCTAAAGGTAAAGAACCTACAAGGTCGAGCACCACTGATCCTAAAGGTAAAGAACCTACAAGGTCGAGCACCACTGATCCTAAAGGTAAAGAACCTGCCAGGACGAGCACCACTGATCCTAAAGGTAAAGAACCTACAAGGACGAGCACCACTGATCCTAAAGGTAAAGAACCTGCAAGGATGAGCACCACTGATCCTAAAGGTAAAGAACCTACAAGGACGAGCACCACTGATCCTAAAGGTAAAGAACCTGCCAGGATGAGCACCACTGATCCTAAAGGTAAAGAACCTACAAGGACGAGCATTACTGATCCTAAAGGTAAAGAACCTACAAGGATGCGCACCACTGATCCTAAAGGTAAAGAATCTACAAGGACGAGCACCACTGATCCTAAAGGTAAAGAACCTGCCAGGACGAGCACCACTGATCCTAAAGGTAAAGAACCTGCCAGGACGAGCACCACTGATCCTAAAGGTAAAGAACCTACAAAGACGAGCATTACTGATCCTAAAGGTAAAGAACCTACAAGGATGAGCACCACTGATCCTAAAGGTAAAGAACCTACAAGGACGAGCACCACTGATCCTAAAGGTAAAAAAACCTGCAAGGACGAGCACCACTGATCCTAAAGGTAAAGAACCTGCCAGGATGAGCACCACTGATCCTAACGGTAAAGAACCTGCCAGGATGAGCACCACTGATCCTAAAGGTAAAGAACCTATAAGGATGAGCACCACTGATCCTAAAGGTAAAGAACCTGCCAGGACGTGCAACACTGATCCTAAAGGTAAAGAACCTACAAGAACGAGCATTACTGATCCTAAAGGTAAAGAACCTACAAGGATGAGCACCACTGATCCTAAAGGTAAGGAACCTGCCAGGACGAGCACCACTGATCCTAAAGGTAAAGAACCTACCAGGATGAGCACCACTGATCCTAAAGGTAAAGAACCTACAAGGACGAGCACCACTGATCCTAAAGGTAAAGAACCTACAAGGTCGAGCACCACTGATCCTAAAGGTAAAGAACCTACAAGGTCGAGCACCAGTGATCCTAAAGGTAAAGAACCTACAAGGTCGAGCACCACTGATCCTAAAGGTAAAGAACCTACAAGGATGAGCAACACTGATCTTAAAGGTAAAGAACCTGCCAGGACGAGCACCACTGATCCTAAAGGTAAAGAACCTACAAGGATGAGCACCACTGATCCTAAAGGTAAGGAACCTGCCAGGACGAGCACCACTGATCCTAAAGGTAAAGAACCTACCAGGACGAGCACCACTGATCCTAAAGGTAAAGAACCTACAAGGTCGAGCACCACTGATCCTAAAGGTAAAGAACCTACAAGGTCGAGCACCAGTGATCCTAAAGGTAAAGAACCTACAAGGTCGAGCACCACTGATCCTAAAGGTAAAGAACCTACAAGGATGAGCAACACTGATCCTAAAGGTAAAGAACCTGCCAGGACGAGCACCACTGATCCTAAAGGTAAAGAACCTACAAGGACGAGCACCACTGATCCTAAAGGTAAAGAACCTGCAAGGATGAGCACCACTGATCCTAAAGGTAAAGAACCTACAAGGACGAGCACCACTGATCCTAAAGGTAAAGAACCTGCCAGGATGAGCACCACTGATGCTAAAGGTAAAGAACCTACAAGGACGAGCATTACTGATCCTAAAGGTAAAGAACCTACAAGGATGAGCACCACTGATCCTAAAGGTAAAGAATCTACAAGGACGAGCACCACTGATCCTAAAGGTAAAGAACCTGCCAGGACGAGCACCACTGATCCTAAAGGTAAAGAACCTGCCAGGACGAGCACCACTGATCCTAAAGGTAAAAAAACCTGCAAGGAGGAGCACCACTGATCCTAAAGGTGAAGAACCTGCCAGGATGAGCACCACTGATCCTAACGGTAAAGAACCTACAAGGATGAGCACCACTGATCCTAAAGGTTAAGAACCTACAAGGACGAGCGCCACTGATCCTAAAGGTAAAGAACCTGCCAGGACGAGCAACACTGATCCTAAAGGTAAAGAACCTACAAGAACGAGCATTACTGATCCTAAAGGTAAAGAACCTACAAGGATGAGCACCACTGATCCTAAAGGTAAGGAATCTGCCAGGACGAGCACCACTGATCCTAAAGGTAAAGAACCTACAAGGTCGAGCACCACTGATCTTAAAGGTAAAGAACCTACAAGGTCGAGCACCAGTGATCCTAAAGGTAAAGAACCTACAAGGTCGAGCACCACTGATCCTAAAGGTAAAGAACCTACAAGGTCAAGCACCACTGATCCTAAAGGTAAAGAACCTATAAGGTCGAGCACCACTGATCCTAAAGGTAAAAAACCTGCCAGGACGAGCACCACTGATCCTAAAGGTAAAGAACCTACAAGGTCGAGCACCACTGATCCTAAAGGTAAAGAACCTACAAGGTCGAGCACCACTGATCCTAAAGGTAAAGAACCTACAAGGTCGAGCACCACTGATCCTAAAGGTAAAGAACCTGCCAGGACGAGCACCACTGATCCTAAAGGTAAAGAACCTACAAGGACGAGCACCACTGATCCTAAAGGTAAAGAACCTGCAAGGATGAGCACCACTGATCCTAAAGGTAAAGAACCTACAAGGACGAGCACCACTGATCCTAAAGGTAAAGAACCTGCCAGGATGAGCACCACTGATCCTAAAGGTAAAGAACCTACAAGGACGAGCATTACTGATCCTAAAGGTAAAGAACCTACAAGGATGCGCACCACTGATCCTAAAGGTAAAGAATCTACAAGGACGAGCACCACTGATCCTAAAGGTAAAGAACCTGCCAGGACGAGCACCACTGATCCTAAAGGTAAAGAACCTGCCAGGACGAGCACCACTGATCCTAAAGGTAAAGAACCTACAAAGACGAGCATTACTGATCCTAAAGGTAAAGAACCTACAAGGATGAGCACCACTGATCCTAAAGGTAAAGAACCTACAAGGACGAGCACCACTGATCCTAAAGGTAAAAAAACCTGCAAGGACGAGCACCACTGATCCTAAAGGTAAAGAACCTGCCAGGATGAGCACCACTGATCCTAACGGTAAAGAACCTGCCAGGATGAGCACCACTGATCCTAAAGGTAAAGAACCTATAAGGATGAGCACCACTGATCCTAAAGGTAAAGAACCTGCCAGGACGTGCAACACTGATCCTAAAGGTAAAGAACCTACAAGAACGAGCATTACTGATCCTAAAGGTAAAGAACCTACAAGGATGAGCACCACTGATCCTAAAGGTAAGGAACCTGCCAGGACGAGCACCACTGATCCTAAAGGTAAAGAACCTACCAGGATGAGCACCACTGATCCTAAAGGTAAAGAACCTGCAAGGACGAGCACCACTGATCCTAAAGGTAAAGAACCTACAAGGTCGAGCACCACTGATCCTAAAGGTAAAGAACCTACAAGGTCGAGCACCAGTGATCCTAAAGGTAAAGAACCTACAAGGTCGAGCACCACTGATCCTAAAGGTAAAGAACCTACAAGGATGGGCAACACTGATCTTAAAGGTAAAGAACCTGCCAGGACGAGCACCACTGATCCTAAAGGTAAAGAACCTACAAGGATGAGCACCACTGATCCTAAAGGTAAGGAACCTGCCAGGACGAGCACCACTGATCCTAAAGGTAAAGAACCTACCAGGACGAGCACCACTGATCCTAAAGGTAAAGAACCTACAAGGTCGAGCACCACTGATCCTAAAGGTAAAGAACCTACAAGGTCGAGCACCAGTGATCCTAAAGGTAAAGAACCTACAAGGTCGAGCACCACTGATCCTAAAGGTAAAGAACCTACAAGGATGAGCAACACTGATCCTAAAGGTAAAGAACCTGCCAGGACGAGCACCACTGATCCTAAAGGTAAAGAACCTACAAGGACGAGCACCACTGATCCTAAAGGTAAAGAACCTGCAAGGATGAGCACCACTGATCCTAAAGGTAAAGAACCTACAAGGACGAGCACCACTGATCCTAAAGGTAAAGAACCTGCCAGGATGAGCACCACTGATGCTAAAGGTAAAGAACCTACAAGGACGAGCATTACTGATCCTAAAGGTAAAGAACCTACAAGGATGAGCACCACTGATCCTAAAGGTAAAGAATCTACAAGGACGAGCACCACTGATCCTAAAGGTAAAGAACCTGCCAGGACGAGCACCACTGATCCTAAAGGTAAAGAACCTGCCAGGACGAGCACCACTGATCCTAAAGGTAAAAAAACCTGCAAGGAGGAGCACCACTGATACTAAAGGTGAAGAACCTGCCAGGATGAGCACCACTGATCCTAACGGTAAAGAACCTACAAGGATGAGCACCACTGATCCTAAAGGTTAAGAACCTACAAGGACGAGCGCCACTGATCCTAAAGGTAAAGAACCTGCCAGGACGAGCAACACTGATCCTAAAGGTAAAGAACCTACAAGAACGAGCATTACTGATCCTAAAGGTAAAGAACCTACAAGGATGAGCACCACTGATCCTAAAGGTAAGGAATCTGCCAGGACGAGCACCACTGATCCTAAAGGTAAAGAACCTACAAGGTCGAGCACCACTGATCTTAAAGGTAAAGAACCTACAAGGTCGAGCACCAGTGATCCTAAAGGTAAAGAACCTACAAGGTCGAGCACCACTGATCCTAAAGGTAAAGAACCTACAAGGTCAAGCACCACTGATCCTAAAGGTAAAGAACCTATAAGGTCGAGCACCACTGATCCTAAAGGTAAAAAACCTGCCAGGACGAGCACCACTGATCCTAAAGGTAAAGAACCTACAAGGTCGAGCACCACTGATCCTAAAGGTAAAGAACCTACAAGGTCGAGCACCACTGATCCTAAAGGTAAAGAACCTACAAGGTCGAGCACCACTGATCCTAAAGGTAAAGAACCTGCCAGGACGAGCACCACTGATCCTAAAGGTAAAGAACCTACAAGGACGAGCACCACTGATCCTAAAGGTAAAGAACCTGCAAGGATGAGCACCACTGATCCTAAAGGTAAAGAACCTACAAGGACGAGCACCACTGATCCTAAAGGTAAAGAACCTGCCAGGATGAGCACCACTGATGCTAAAGGTAAAGAACCTACAAGGACAAGCATTACTGATCCTAAAGGTAAAGAACCTACAAGGATGAGCACCACTGATCCTAAAGGTAAAGAATCTACAAGGACGAGCACCACTGATCCTAAAGGTAAAGAACCTGCCAGGACGAGCACCACTGATCCTAAAGGTAAAGAACCTGCCAGGACGAGCACCACTGATCCTAAAGGTAAAAAAAACCTGCAAGGAGGAGCACCACTGATCCTAAAGGTGAAGAACCTGCCAGGATGAGCACCACTGATCCTAACGGTAAAGAACCTACAAGGATGAGCACCACTGATCCTAAAGGTAAAGAACCTACAAGGACGAGCGCCACTGATCCTAAAGGTAAAGAACCTGCCAGGACGAGCAACACTGATCCTAAAGGTAAAGAACCTACAAGAACGAGCATTACTGATCCTAAAGGTAAAGAACCTACAAGGATGAGTACCACTGATCCTAAAGGTAAGGAATCTGCCAGGACGAGCACCACTGATCCTAAAGGTAAAGAACCTACAAGGTCGAGCACCACTGATCTTAAAGGTAAAGAACCTACAAGGTCGAGCACCAGTGATCCTAAAGGTAAAGAACCTACAAGGTCGAGCACCACTGATCCTAAAGGTAAAGAACCTACAAGGTCAAGCACCACTGATCCTAAAGGTAAAGAACCTATAAGGTCGAGCACCACTGATCCTAAAGGTAAAAAACCTGCCAGGACGAGCACCACTGATCCTAAAGGTAAAGAACCTACAAGGTCGAGCACCACTGATCCTAAAGGTAAAGAACCTACAAGGTCGAGCACCACTGATCCTAAAGGTAAAGAACCTACAAGGTCGAGCACCACTGATCCTAAAGGTAAAGAACCTGCCAGGACGAGCACCACTGATCCTAAAGGTAAAGAACCTACAAGGACGAGCACCACTGATCCTAAAGGTAAAGAACCTGCAAGGATGAGCACCACTGATCCTAAAGGTAAAGAACCTACAAGGACGAGCACCACTGATCCTAAAGGTAAAGAACCTGCCAGGATGAGCACCACTGATGCTAAAGGTAAAGAACCTACAAGGACGAGCATTACTGATCCTAAAGGTAAAGAACCTACAAGGATGAGCACCACTGATCCTAAAGGTAAAGAATCTACAAGGACGAGCACCACTGATCCTAAAGGTAAAGAACCTGCCAGGACGAGCACCACTGATCCTAAAGGTAAAGAACCTGCCAGGACGAGCACCACTGATCCTAAAGGTAAAAAAACCTGCAAGGAGGAGCACCACTGATCCTAAAGGTGAAGAACCTGCCAGGATGAGCACCACTGATCCTAACGGTAAAGAACCTACAAGGATGAGCACCACTGATCCTAAAGGTAAAGAACCTACAAGGACGAGCGCCACTGATCCTAAAGGTAAAGAACCTGCCAGGACGAGCAACACTGATCCTAAAGGTAAAGAACCTACAAGAACGAGCATTACTGATCCTAAAGGTAAAGAACCTACAAGGATGAGCACCACTGATCCTAAAGGTAAGGAATCTGCCAGGACGAGCACCACTGATCCTAAAGGTAAAGAACCTACAAGGTCGAGCACCACTGATCTTAAAGGTAAAGAACCTACAAGGTCGAGCACCAGTGATCCTAAAGGTAAAGAACCTACAAGGTCGAGCACCACTGATCCTAAAGGTAAAGAACCTACAAGGTCAAGCACCACTGATCCTAAAGGTAAAGAACCTATAAGGTCGAGCACCACTGATCCTAAAGGTAAAAAACCTGCCAGGACGAGCACCACTGATCCTAAAGGTAAAGAACCTACAAGGTCGAGCACCACTGATCCTAAAGGTAAAGAACCTACAAGGTCGAGCACCACTGATCCTAAAGGTAAAGAACCTACAAGGTCGAGCACCACTGATCCTAAAGGTAAAGAACCTGCCAGGACGAGCACCACTGATCCTAAAGGTAAAGAACCTACAAGGACGAGCACCACTGATCCTAAAGGTAAAGAACCTGCAAGGATGAGCACCACTGATCCTAAAGGTAAAGAACCTACAAGGACGAGCACCACTGATCCTAAAGGTAAAGAACCTGCCAGGATGAGCACCACTGATCCTAAAGGTAACGAACCTACAAGGACGAGCATTACTGATCCTAAAGGTAAAGAACCTACAAGGATGCGCACCACTGATCCTAAAGGTAAAGAATCTACAAGGACGAGCACCACTGATCCTAAAGGTAAAGAACCTGCCAGGACGAGCACCACTGATCCTAAAGGTAAAGAACCTGCCAGGACGAGCACCACTGATCCTAAAGGTAAAGAACCTACAAAGACGAGCATTACTGATCCTAAAGGTAAAGAACCTACAAGGATGAGCACCACTGATCCTAAAGGTAAAGAACCTACAAGGACGAGCACCACTGATCCTAAAGGTAAAAAAACCTGCAAGGACGAGCACCACTGATCCTAAAGGTAAAGAACCTGCCCGGATGAGCACCACTGATCCTAACGGTAAAGAACCTGCCAGGATGAGCACCACTGATCCTAAAGGTAAAGAACCTATAAGGATGAGCACCACTGATCCTAAAGGTAAAGAACCTGCCAGGACGTGCAACACTGATCCTAAAGGTAAAGAACCTACAAGAACGAGCATTACTGATCCTAAAGGTAAAGAACCTACAAGGATGAGCACCACCGATCCTAAAGGTAAGGAACCTGCCAGGACGAGCACCACTGATCCTAAAGGTAAAGAACCTACCAGGATGAGCACCACTGATCCTAAAGGTAAAGAACCTGCAAGGACGAGCACCACTGATCCTAAAGGTAAAGAACCTACAAGGTCGAGCACCACTGATCCTAAAGGTAAAGAACCTACAAGGTCGAGCACCAGTGATCCTAAAGGTAAAGAACCTACAAGGTCGAGCACCACTGATCCTAAAGGTAAAGAACCTACAAGGATGAGCAACACTGATCTTAAAGGTAAAGAACCTGCCAGGACGAGCACCACTGATCCTAAAGGCAAAGAACCTACAAGGATGAGCACCACTGATCCTAAAGGTAAGGAACCTGCCAGGACGAGCACCACTGATCCTAAAGGTAAAGAACCTACCAGGACGAGCACCACTGATCCTAAAGGTAAAGAACCTACAAGGTCGAGCACCACTGATCCTAAAGGTAAAGAACCTACAAGGTCGAGCACCAGTGATCCTAAAGGTAAAGAACCTACAAGGTCGAGCACCACTGATCCTAAAGGTAAAGAACCTACAAGGATGAGCAACACTGATCCTAAAGGTAAAGAACCTGCCATGACGAGCACCACTGATCCTAAAGGTAAAGAACCTACAAGGACGAGCACCACTGATCCTAAAGGTAAAGAACCTGCAAGGATGAGCACCACTGATCCTAAAGGTAAAGAACCTACAAGGACGAGCACCACTGATCCTAAAGGTAAAGAACCTGCCAGGATGAGCACCACTGATGCTAAAGGTAAAGAACCTACAAGGACGAGCATTACTGATCCTAAAGGTAAAGAACCTACAAGGATGAGCACCACTGATCCTAAAGGTAAAGAATCTACAAGGACGAGCACCACTGATCCTAAAGGTAAAGAACCTGCCAGGACGAGCACCACTGATCCTAAAGGTAAAGAACCTGCCAGGACGAGCACCACTGATCCTAAAGGTAAAAAAACCTGCAAGGAGGAGCACCACTGATCCTAAAGGTGAAGAACCTGCCAGGATGAGCACCACTGATCCTAACGGTAAAGAACCTACAAGGATGAGCACCACTGATCCTAAAGGTTAAGAACCTACAAGGACGAGCGCCACTGATCCTAAAGGTAAAGAACCTGCCAGGACGAGCAACACTGATCCTAAAGGTAAAGAACCTACAAGAACGAGCATTACTGATCCTAAAGGTAAAGAACCTACAAGGATGAGCACCACTGATCCTAAAGGTAAGGAATCTGCCAGGACGAGCACCACTGATCCTAAAGGTAAAGAACCTACAAGGTCGAGCACCACTGATCTTAAAGGTAAAGAACCTACAAGGTCGAGCACCAGTGATCCTAAAGGTAAAGAACCTACAAGGTCGAGCACCACTGATCCTAAAGGTAAAGAACCTACAAGGTCAAGCACCACTGATCCTAAAGGTAAAGAACCTATAAGGTCGAGCACCACTGATCCTAAAGGTAAAAAACCTGCCAGGACGAGCACCACTGATCCTAAAGGTAAAGAACCTACAAGGTCGAGCACCACTGATCCTAAAGGTAAAGAACCTACAAGGTCGAGCACCACTGATCCTAAAGGTAAAGAACCTACAAGGTCGAGCACCACTGATCCTAAAGGTAAAGAACCTGCCAGGACGAGCACCACTGATCCTAAAGGTAAAGAACCTACAAGGACGAGCACCACTGATCCTAAAGGTAAAGAACCTGCAAGGATGAGCACCACTGATCCTAAAGGTAAAGAACCTACAAGGACGAGCACCACTGATCCTAAAGGTAAAGAACCTGCCAGGATGAGCACCACTGATGCTAAAGGTAAAGAACCTACAAGGACGAGCATTACTGATCCTAAAGGTAAAGAACCTACAAGGATGAGCACCACTGATCCTAAAGGTAAAGAATCTACAAGGACGAGCACCACTGATCCTAAAGGTAAAGAACCTGCCAGGACGAGCACCACTGATCCTAAAGGTAAAGAACCTGCCAGGACGAGCACCACTGATCCTAAAGGTAAAAAAACCTGCATGGAGGAGCACCACTGATCCTAAAGGTGAAGAACCTGCCAGGATGAGCACCACTGATCCTAACGGTAAAGAACCTACAAGGATGAGCACCACTGATCCTAAAGGTAAAGAACCTACAAGGACGAGCGCCACTGATCCTAAAGGTAAAGAACCTGCCAGGACGAGCAACACTGATCCTAAAGGTAAAGAACCTACAAGAACGAGCATTACTGATCCTAAAGGTAAAGAACCTACAAGGATGAGCACCACTGATCCTAAAGGTAAGGAATCTGCCAGGACGAGCACCACTGATCCTAAAGGTAAAGAACCTACAAGGTCGAGCACCACTGATCTTAAAGGTAAAGAACCTACAAGGTCGAGCACCAGTGATCCTAAAGGTAAAGAACCTACAAGGTCGAGCACCACTGATCCTAAAGGTAAAGAACCTACAAGGTCAAGCACCACTGATCCTAAAGGTAAAGAACCTATAAGGTCGAGCACCACTGATCCTAAAGGTAAAAAACCTGCCAGGACGAGCACCACTGATCCTAAAGGTAAAGAACCTACAAGGTCGAGCACCACTGATCCTAAAGGTAAAGAACCTACAAGGTCGAGCACCACTGATCCTAAAGGTAAAGAACCTACAAGGTCGAGCACCACTGATCCTAAAGGTAAAGAACCTGCCAGGACGAGCACCACTGATCCTAAAGGTAAAGAACCTACAAGGACGAGCACCACTGATCCTAAAGGTAAAGAACCTGCAAGGATGAGCACCACTGATCCTAAAGGTAAAGAACCTACAAGGACGAGCACCACTGATCCTAAAGGTAAAGAACCTGCCAGGATGAGCACCACTGATCCTAAAGGTAAAGAACCTACAAGGACGAGCATTACTGATCCTAAAGGTAAAGAACCTACAAGGATGCGCACCACTGATCCTAAAGGTAAAGAATCTACAAGGACGAGCACCACTGATCCTAAAGGTAAAGAACCTGCCAGGACGAGCACCACTGATCCTAAAGGTAAAGAACCTGCCAGGACGAGCACCACTGATCCTAAAGGTAAAGAACCTACAAAGACGAGCATTACTGATCCTAAAGGTAAAGAACCTACAAGGATGAGCACCACTGATCCTAAAGGTAAAGAACCTACAAGGACGAGCACCACTGATCCTAAAGGTAAAAAAACCTGCAAGGACGAGCACCACTGATCCTAAAGGTAAAGAACCTGCCAGGATGAGCACCACTGATCCTAACGGTAAAGAACCTGCCAGGATGAGCACCACTGATCCTAAAGGTAAAGAACCTATAAGGATGAGCACCACTGATCCTAAAGGTAAAGAACCTGCCAGGACGTGCAACACTGATCCTAAAGGTAAAGAACCTACAAGAACGAGCATTACTGATCCTAAAGGTAAAGAACCTACAAGGATGAGCACCACTGATCCTAAAGGTAAGGAACCTGCCAGGACGAGCACCACTGATCCTAAAGGTAAAGAACCTACCAGGATGAGCACCACTGATCCTAAAGGTAAAGAACCTGCAAGGACGAGCACCACTGATCCTAAAGGTAAAGAACCTACAAGGTCGAGCACCACTGATCCTAAAGGTAAAGAACCTACAAGGTCGAGCACCAGTGATCCTAAAGGTAAAGAACCTACAAGGTCGAGCACCACTGATCCTAAAGGTAAAGAACCTACAAGGATGAGCAACACTGATCTTAAAGGTAAAGAACCTGCCAGGACGAGCACCACTGATCCTAAAGGTAAAGAACCTACAAGGATGAGCACCACTGACCCTAAAGGTAAGGAACCTGCCAGGACGAGCACCACTGATCCTAAAGGTAAAGAACCTACCAGGACGAGCACCACTGATCCTAAAGGTAAAGAACCTACAAGGTCGAGCACCACTGATCCTAAAGGTAAAGAACCTACAAGGTCGAGCACCAGTGATCCTAAAGGTAAAGAACCTACAAGGTCGAGCACCACTGATCCTAAAGGTAAAGAACCTACAAGGATGAGCAACACTGATCCTAAAGGTAAAGAACCTGCCAGGACGAGCACCACTGATCCTAAAGGTAAAGAACCTACAAGGACGAGCACCACTGATCCTAAAGGTAAAGAACCTGCAAGGATGAGCACCACTGATCCTAAAGGTAAAGAACCTACAAGGACGAGCACCACTGATCCTAAAGGTAAAGAACCTGCCAGGATGAGCACCACTGATGCTAAAGGTAAAGAACCTACAAGGACGAGCATTACTGATCCTAAAGGTAAAGAACCTACAAGGATGAGCACCATTGATCCTAAAGGTAAAGAATCTACAAGGACGAGCACCACTGACCCTAAAGGTAAAGAACCTGCCAGGACGAGCACCACTGATCCTAAAGGTAAAGAACCTGCCAGGACGAGCACCACTGATCCTAAAGGTAAAAAAACCTGCAAGGAGGAGCACCACTGATCCTAAAGGTGAAGAACCTGCCAGGATGAGCACCACTGATCCTAACGGTAAAGAACCTACAAGGATGAGCACCACTGATCCTAAAGGTAAAGAACCTACAAGGACGAGCGCCACTGATCCTAAAGGTAAAGAACCTGCCAGGACGAGCAACACTGATCCTAAAGGTAAAGAACCTACAAGAACGAGCATTACTGATCCTAAAGGTAAAGAACCTACAAGGATGAGCACCACTGATCCTAAAGGTAAGGAATCTGCCAGGACGAGCACCACTGATCCTAAAGGTAAAGAACCTACAAGGTCGAGCACCACTGATCTTAAAGGTAAAGAACCTACAAGGTCGAGCACCAGTGATCCTAAAGGTAAAGAACCTACAAGGTCGAGCACCACTGATCCTAAAGGTAAAGAACCTACAAGGTCAAGCACCACTGATCCTAAAGGTAAAGAACCTATAAGGTCGAGCACCACTGATCCTAAAGGTAAAAAACCTGCCAGGACGAGCACCACTGATCCTAAAGGTAAAGAACCTACAAGGTCGAGCACCACTGATCCTAAAGGTAAAGAACCTACAAGGTCGAGCACCACTGATCCTAAAGGTAAAGAACCTACAAGGTCGAGCACCACTGATCCTAAAGGTAAAGAACCTGCCAGGACGAGCACCACTGATCCTAAAGGTAAAGAACCTACAAGGACGAGCACCACTGATCCTAAAGGCAAAGAACCTGCAAGGATGAGCACCACTGATCCTAAAGGTAAAGAACCTACAAGGACGAGCACCACTGATCCTAAAGGTAAAGAACCTGCCAGGATGAGCACCACTGATCCTAAAGGTAAAGAACCTACAAGGACGAGCATTACTGATCCTAAAGGTAAAGAACCTACAAGGATGCGCACCACTGATCCTAAAGGTAAAGAATCTACAAGGACGAGCACCACTGATCCTAAAGGTAAAGAACCTGCCAGGACGAGCACCACTGATCCTAAAGGTAAAGAACCTGCCAGGACGAGCACCACTGATCCTAAAGGTAAAGAACCTACAAAGACGAGCATTACTGATCCTAAAGGTAAAGAACCTACAAGGATGAGCACCACTGATCCTAAAGATAAAGAACCTACAAGGACGAGCACCACTGATCCTAAAGGTAAAAAAACCTGCAAGGACGAGCACCACTGATCCTAAAGGTAAAGAACCTGCCAGGATGAGCACCACTGATCCTAACGGTAAAGAACCTGCCAGGATGAGCACCACTGATCCTAAAGGTAAAGAACCTATAAGGATGAGCACCACTGATCCTAAAGGTAAAGAACCTGCCAGGACGTGCAACACTGATCCTAAAGGTAAAGAACCTACAAGAACGAGCATTACTGATCCTAAAGGTAAAGAACCTACAAGGATGAGCACCACTGATCCTAAAGGTAAGGAACCTGCCAGGACGAGCACCACTGATCCTAAAGGTAAAGAACCTACCAGGATGAGCACCACTGATCCTAAAGGTAAAGAACCTGCAAGGACGAGCACCACTGATCCTAAAGGTAAAGAACCTACAAGGTCGAGCACCACTGATCCTAAAGGTAAAGAACCTACAAGGTCGAGCACCAGTGATCCTAAAGGAAAAGAACCTACAAGGTCGAGCACCACTGATCCTAAAGGTAAAGAACCTACAAGGATGAGCAACACTGATCTTAAAGGTAAAGAACCTGCCAGGACGAGCACCACTGATCCTAAAGGTAAAGAACCTACAAGGATGAGCACCACTGATCCTAAAGGTAAGGAACCTGCCAGGACGAGCACCACTGATCCTAAAGGTAAAGAACCTACCAGGACGAGCACCACTGATCCTAAAGGTAAAGAACCTACAAGGTCGAGCACCACTGATCCTAAAGGTAAAGAACCTACAAGGTCGAGCACCAGTGATCCTAAAGGTAAAGAACCTACAAGGTCGAGCACCACTGATCCTAAAGGTAAAGAACCTACAAGGATGAGCAACACTGATCCTAAAGGTAAAGAACCTGCCAGGACGAGCACCACTGATCCTAAAGGTAAAGAACCTACAAGGACGAGCACCACTGATCCTAAAGGTAAAGAACCTGCAAGGATGAGCACCACTGATCCTAAAGGTAAAGAACCTACAAGGACGAGCACCACTGATCCTAAAGGTAAAGAACCTGCCAGGATGAGCACCACTGATGCTAAAGGTAAAGAACCTACAAGGACGAGCATTACTGATCCTAAAGGTAAAGAACCTACAAGGATGAGCACCACTGATCCTAAAGGTAAAGAATCTACAAGGACGAGCACCACTGATCCTAAAGGTAAAGAACCTGCCAGGACGAGCACCACTGATCCTAAATGTAAAGAACCTGCCAGGACGAGCACCACTGATCCTAAAGGTAAAAAAACCTGCAAGGAGGAGCACCACTGATCCTAAAGGTGAAGAACCTGCCAGGATGAGCACCACTGATCCTAACGGTAAAGAACCTACAAGGATGAGCACCACTGATCCTAAAGGTAAAGAACCTACAAGGACGAGCGCCACTGATCCTAAAGGTAAAGAACCTGCCAGGACGAGCAACACTGATCCTAAAGGTAAAGAACCTACAAGAACGAGCATTACTGATCCTAAAGGTAAAGAACCTACAAGGATGAGCACCACTGATCCTAAAGGTAAGGAATCTGCCAGGACGAGCACCACTGATCCTAAAGGTAAAGAACCTACAAGGTCGAGCACCACTGATCTTAAAGGTAAAGAACCTACAAGGTCGAGCACCAGTGATCCTAAAGGTAAAGAACCTACAAGGTCGAGCACCACTGATCCTAAAGGTAGAGAACCTACAAGGTCAAGCACCACTGATCCTAAAGGTAAAGAACCTATAAGGTCGAGCACCACTGATCCTAAAGGTAAAAAACCTGCCAGGACGAGCACCACTGATCCTAAAGGTAAAGAACCTACAAGGTCGAGCACCACTGATCCTAAAGGTAAAGAACCTACAAGGTCGAGCACCACTGATCCTAAAGGTAAAGAACCTACAAGGTCGAGCACCACTGATCCTAAAGGTAAAGAACCTGCCAGGACGAGCACCACTGATCCTAAAGGTAAAGAACCTACAAGGACGAGCACCACTGATCCTAAAGGTAAAGAACCTGCAAGGATGAGCACCACTGATCCTAAAGGTAAAGAACCTACAAGGACGAGCACCACTGATCCTAAAGGTAAAGAACCTGCCAGGATGAGCACCACTGATCCTAAAGGTAAAGAACCTACAAGGACGAGCATTACTGATCCTAAAGGTAAAGAACCTACAAGGATGCGCACCACTGATCCTAAAGGTAAAGAATCTACAAGGACGAGCACCACTGATCCTAAAGGTAAAGAACCTGCCAGGACGAGCACCACTGATCCTAAAGGTAAAGAACCTGCCAGGACGAGCACCACTGATCCTAAAGGTAAAGAACCTACAAAGACGAGCATTACTGATCCTAAAGGTAAAGAACCTACAAGGATGAGCACCACTGATCCTAAAGGTAAAGAACCTACAAGGACGAGCACCACTGATCCTAAAGGTAAAAAAACCTGCAAGGACGAGCACCACTGATCCTAAAGGTAAAGAACCTGCCAGGATGAGCACCACTGATCCTAACGGTAAAGAACCTGCCAGGATGAGCACCACTGATCCTAAAGGTAAAGAACCTATAAGGATGAGCACCACTGATCCTAAAGGTAAAGAACCTGCCAGGACGTGCAACACTGATCCTAAAGGTAAAGAACCTACAAGAACGAGCATTACTGATCTTAAAGGTAAAGAACCTACAAGGATGAGCACCACTGATCCTAAAGGTAAGGAACCTGCCAGGACGAGCACCACTGATCCTAAAGGTAAAGAACCTACCAGGATGAGCACCACTGATCCTAAAGGTAAAGAACCTGCAAGGACGAGCACCACTGATCCTAAAGGTAAAGAACCTACAAGGTCGAGCACCACTGATCCTAAAGGTAAAGAACCTACAAGGTCGAGCACCAGTGATCCTAAAGGTAAAGAACCTACAAGGTCGAGCACCACTGATCCTAAAGGTAAAGAACCTACAAGGATGAGCAACACTGATCTTAAAGGTAAAGAACCTGCCAGGACGAGCACCACTGATCCTAAAGGTAAAGAACCTACAAGGATGAGCACCACTGATCCTAAAGGTAAGGAACCTGCCAGGACGAGCACCACTGATCCTAAAGGTAAAGAACCTACCAGGACGAGCACCACTGATCCTAAAGGTAAAGAACCTACAAGGTCGAGCACCACTGATCCTAAAGGTAAAGAACCTACAAGGTCGAGCACCAGTGATCCTAAAGGTAAAGAACCTACAAGGTCGAGCACCACTGATCCTAAAGGTAAAGAACCTACAAGGATGAGCAACACTGATCCTAAAGGTAAAGAACCTGCCAGGACGAGCACCACTGATCCTAAAGGTAAAGAACCTACAAGGACGAGCACCACTGATCCTAAAGGTAAAGAACCTGCAAGGATGAGCACCACTGATCCTAAAGGTAAAGAACCTACAAGGACGAGCACCACTGATCCTAAAGGTAAAGAACCTGCCAGGATGAGCACCACTGATGCTAAAGGTAAAGAACCTACAAGGACGAGCATTACTGATCCTAAAGGTAAAGAACCTACAAGGATGAGCACCACTGATCCTAAAGGTAAAGAATCTACAAGGACGAGCACCACTGATCCTAAAGGTAAAGAACCTGCCAGGACGAGCACCACTGATCCTAAAGGTAAAGAACCTGCCAGGACGAGCACCACTGATCCTAAAGGTAAAAAAAACCTGCAAGGAGGAGCACCACTGATCCTAAAGGTGAAGAACCTGCCAGGATGAGCACCACTGATCCTAACGGTAAAGAACCTACAAGGATGAGCACCACTGATCCTAAAGGTAAAGAACCTACAAGGACGAGCGCCACTGATCCTAAAGGTAAAGAACATGCCAGGACGAGCAACACTGATCCTAAAGGTAAAGAACCTACAAGAACGAGCATTACTGATCCTAAAGGTAAAGAACCTACAAGGATGAGCACCACTGATCCTAAAGGTAAGGAATCTGCCAGGACGAGCACCACTGATCCTAAAGGTAAAGAACCTACAAGGTCGAGCACCACTGATCTTAAAGGTAAAGAACCTACAAGGTCGAGCACCAGTGATCCTAAAGGTAAAGAACCTACAAGGTCGAGCACCACTGATCCTAAAGGTAAAGAACCTACAAGGTCAAGCACCACTGATCCTAAAGGTAAAGAACCTATAAGGTCGAGCACCACTGATCCTAAAGGTAAAAAACCTGCCAGGACGAGCACCACTGATCCTAAAGGTAAAGAACCTACAAGGTCGAGCACCACTGATCCTAAAGGTAAAGAACCTACAAGGTCGAGCACCACTGATCCTAAAGGTAAAGAACCTACAAGGTCGAGCACCACTGATCCTAAAGGTAAAGAACCTGCCAGGACGAGCACCACTGATCCTAAAGGTAAAGAACCTACAAGGACGAGCACCACTGATCCTAAAGGTAAAGAACCTGCAAGGATGAGCACCACTGATCCTAAAGGTAAAGAACCTACAAGGACGAGCACCACTGATCCTAAAGGTAAAGAACCTGCCAGGATGAGCACCACTGATCCTAAAGGTAAAGAACCTACAAGGACGAGCATTACTGATCCTAAAGGTAAAGAACCTACAAGGATGCGCACCACTGATCCTAAAGGTAAAGAATCTACAAGGACGAGCACCACTGATCCTAAAGGTAAAGAACCTACCAGGACGAGCACCACTGATCCTAAAGGTAAAGAACCTGCCAGGACGAGCACCACTGATCCTAAAGGTAAAGAACCTACAAAGACGAGCATTACTGATCCTAAAGGTAAAGAACCTACAAGGATGAGCACCACTGATCCTAAAGGTAAAGAACCTACAAGGACGAGCACCACTGATCCTAAAGGTAAAAAAACCTGCAAGGACGAGCACCACTGATCCTAAAGGTAAAGAACCTGCCAGGATGAGCACCACTGATCCTAACGGTAAAGAACCTGCCAGGATGAGCACCACTGATCCTAAAGGTAAAGAACCTATAAGGATGAGCACCACTGATCCTAAAGGTAAAGAACCTGCCAGGACGTGCAACACTGATCCTAAAGGTAAAGAACCTACAAGAACGAGCATTACTGATCCTAAAGGTAAAGAACCTACAAGGATGAGCACCACTGATCCTAAAGGTAAGGAACCTGCCAGGACGAGCACCACTGATCCTAAAGGTAAAGAACCTACCAGGATGAGCACCACTGATCCTAAAGGTAAAGAACCTGCAAGGACGAGCACCACTGATCCTAAAGGTAAAGAACCTACAAGGTCGAGCACCACTGATCCTAAAGGTAAAGAACCTACAAGGTCGAGCACCAGTGATCCTAAAGGTAAAGAACCTACAAGGTCGAGCACCACTGATCCTAAAGGTAAAGAACCTACAAGGATGAGCAACACTGATCTTAAAGGTAAAGAACCTGCCAGGACGAGCACCACTGATCCTAAAGGTAAAGAACCTACAAGGATGAGCACCACTGATCCTAAAGGTAAGGAACCTGCCAGGACGAGCACCACTGATCCTAAAGGTAAAGAACCTACCAGGACGAGCACCACTGATCCTAAAGGTAAAGAACCTACAAGGTCGAGCACCACTGATCCTAAAGGTAAAGAACCTACAAGGTCGAGCACCAGTGATCCTAAAGGTAAAGAACCTACAAGGTCGAGCACCACTGATCCTAAAGGTAAAGAACCTACAAGGATGAGCAACACTGATCCTAAAGGTAAAGAACCTGCCAGGACGAGCACCACTGATCCTAAAGGTAAAGAACCTACAAGGACGAGCACCACTGATCCTAAAGGTAAAGAACCTGCAAGGATGAGCACCACTGATCCTAAAGGTAAAGAACCTACAAGAACGAGCACCACTGATCCTAAAGGTAAAGAACCTGCCAGGATGAGCACCACTGATGCTAAAGGTAAAGAACCTACAAGGACGAGCATTACTGATCCTAAAGGTAAAGAACCTACAAGGATGAGCACCACTGATCCTAAAGGTAAAGAATCTACAAGGACGAGCACCACTGATCCTAAAGGTAAAGAACCTGCCAGGACGAGCACCACTGATCCTAAAGGTAAAGAACCTGCCAGGACGAGCACCACTGATCCTAAAGGTAAAAAAACCTGCAAGGAGGAGCACCACTGATCCTAAAGGTGAAGAACCTGCCAGGATGAGCACCACTGATCCTAACGGTAAAGAACCTACAAGGATGAGCACCACTGATCCTAAAGGTAAAGAACCTACAAGGACGAGCGCCACTGATCCTAAAGGTAAAGAACCTGCCAGGACGAGCAACACTGATCCTAAAGGTAAAGAACCTACAAGAACGAGCATTACTGATCCTAAAGGTAAAGAACCTACAAGGATGAGCACCACTGATCCTAAAGGTAAGGAATCTGCCAGGACGAGCACCACTGATCCTAAAGGTAAAGAACCTACAAGGTCGAGCACCACTGATCTTAAAGGTAAAGAACCTACAAGGTCGAGCACCAGTGATCCTAAAGGTAAAGAACCTACAAGGTCGAGCACCACTGATCCTAAAGGTAAAGAACCTACAAGGTCAAGCACCACTGATCCTAAAGGTAAAGAACCTATAAGGTCGAGCACCACTGATCCTAAAGGTAAAAAACCTGCCAGGACGAGCACCACTGATCCTAAAGGTAAAGAACCTACAAGGTCGAGCACCACTGATCCTAAAGGTAAAGAACCTACAAGGTCGAGCACCACTGATCCTAAAGGTAAAGAACCTACAAGGTCGAGCACCACTGATCCTAAAGGTAAAGAACCTGCCAGGACGAGCACCACTGATCCTAAAGGTAAAGAACCTACAAGGACGAGCACCACTGATCCTAAAGGTAAAGAACCTGCAAGGATGAGCACCACTGATCCTAAAGGTAAAGAACCTACAAGGACGAGCACCACTGATCCTAAAGGTAAAGAACCTGCCAGGATGAGCACCACTGATGCTAAAGGTAAAGAACCTACAAGGACGAGCATTACTGATCCTAAAGGTAAAGAACCTACAAGGATGAGCACCACTGATCCTAAAGGTAAAGAATCTACAAGGACGAGCACCACTGATCCTAAAGGTAAAGAACCTGCCAGGACGAGCACCACTGATCCTAAAGGTAAAGAACCTGCCAGGACGAGCACCACTGATCCTAAAGGTAAAAAAACCTGCAAGGAGGAGCACCACTGATCCTAAAGGTGAAGAACCTGCCAGGATGAGCACCACTGATCCTAACGGTAAAGAACCTACAAGGATGAGCACCACTGATCCTAAAGGTAAAGAACCTACAAGGACGAGCGCCACTGATCCTAAAGGTAAAGAACCTGCCAGGACGAGCAACACTGATCCTAAAGGTAAAGAACCTACAAGAACGAGCATTACTGATCCTAAAGGTAAAGAACCTACAAGGATGAGCACCACTGATCCTAAAGGTAAGGAATCTGCCAGGACGAGCACCACTGATCCTAAAGGTAAAGAACCTACAAGGTCGAGCACCACTGATCTTAAAGGTAAAGAACCTACAAGGTCGAGCACCAGTGATCCTAAAGGTAAAGAACCTACAAGGTCGAGCACCACTGATCCTAAAGGTAAAGAACCTACAAGGTCAAGCACCACTGATCCTAAAGGTAAAGAACCTATAAGGTCGAGCACCACTGATCCTAAAGGTAAAAAACCTGCCAGGACGAGCACCACTGATCCTAAAGGTAAAGAACCTACAAGGTCGAGCACCACTGATCCTAAAGGTAAAGAACCTACAAGGTCGAGCACCACTGATCCTAAAGGTAAAGAACCTACAAGGTCGAGCACCACTGATCCTAAAGGTAAAGAACCTGCCAGGACGAGCACCACTGATCCTAAAGGTAAAGAACCTACAAGGACGAGCACCACTGATCCTAAAGGTAAAGAACCTGCAAGGATGAGCACCACTGATCCTAAAGGTAAAGAACCTACAAGGACGAGCACCACTGATCCTAAAGGTAAAGAACCTGCCAGGATGAGCACCACTGATCCTAAAGGTAAAGAACCTACAAGGACGAGCATTACTGATCCTAAAGGTAAAGAACCTACAAGGATGCGCACCACTGATCCTAAAGGTAAAGAATCTACAAGGACGAGCACCACTCATCCTAAAGGTAAAGAACCTGCCAGGACGAGCACCACTGATCCTAAAGGTAAAGAACCTGCCAGGACGAGCACCACTGATCCTAAAGGTAAAGAACCTACAAAGACGAGCATTACTGATCCTAAAGGTAAAGAACCTACAAGGATGAGCACCACTGATCCTAAAGGTAAAGAACCTACAAGGACGAGCACCACTGATCCTAAAGGTAAAAAAACCTGCAAGGACGAGCACCACTGATCCTAAAGGTAAAGAACCTGCCAGGATGAGCACCACTGATCCTAACAGTAAAGAACCTGCCAGGATGAGCACCACTGATCCTAAAGGTAAAGAACCTATAAGGATGAGCACCACTGATCCTAAAGGTAAAGAACCTGCCAGGACGTGCAACACTGATCCTAAAGGTAAAGAACCTACAAGAACGAGCATTACTGATCCTAAAGGTAAAGAACCTACAAGGATGAGCACCACTGATCCTAAAGGTAAGGAACCTGCCAGGACGAGCACCACTGATCCTAAAGGTAAAGAACCTACCAGGATGAGCACCACTGATCCTAAAGGTAAAGAACCTGCAAGGACGAGCACCACTGATCCTAAAGGTAAAGAACCTACAAGGTCGAGCACCACTGATCCTAAAGGTAAAGAACCTACAAGGTCGAGCACCAGTGATCCTAAAGGTAAAGAACCTACAAGGTCGAGCACCACTGATCCTAAAGGTAAAGAACCTACAAGGATGAGCAACACTGATCTTAAAGGTAAAGAACCTGCCAGGACGAGCACCACTGATCCTAAAGGTAAAGAACCTACAAGGATGAGCACCACTGATCCTAAAGGTAAGGAACCTGCCAGGACGAGCACCACTGATCCTAAAGGTAAAGAACCTACCAGGACGAGCACCACTGATCCTAAAGGTAAAGAACCTACAAGGTCGAGCACCACTGATCCTAAAGGTAAAGAACCTACAAGGTCGAGCACCAGTGATCCTAAAGGTAAAGAACCTACAAGGTCGAGCACCACTGATCCTAAAGGTAAAGAACCTACAAGGATGAGCAACACTGATCCTAAAGGTAAAGAACCTGCCAGGACGAGCACCACTGATCCTAAAGGTAAAGAACCTACAAGGACGAGCACCACTGATCCTAAAGGTAAAGAACCTGCAAGGATGAGCACCACTGATCCTAAAGGTAAAGAACCTACATGAACGAGCACCACTGATCCTAAAGGTAAAGAACCTGCCAGGATGAGCACCACTGATGCTAAAGGTAAAGAACCTACAAGGACGAGCATTACTGATCCTAAAGGTAAAGAACCTACAAGGATGAGCACCACTGATCCTAAAGGTAAAGAATCTACAAGGACGAGCACCACTGATCCTAAAGGTAAAGAACCTGCCAGGACGAGCACCACTGATCCTAAAGGTAAAGAACCTGCCAGGACGAGCACCACTGATCCTAAAGGTAAAAAAACCTGCAAGGAGGAGCACCACTGATCCTAAAGGTGAAGAACCTGCCAGGATGAGCACCACTGATCCTAACGGTAAAGAACCTACAAGGATGAGCACCACTGATCCTAAAGGTAAAGAACCTACAAGGACGAGCGCCACTGATCCTAAAGGTAAAGAACCTGCCAGGACGAGCAACACTGATCCTAAAGGTAAAGAACCTACAAGAACGAGCATTACTGATCCTAAAGGTAAAGAACCTACAAGGATGAGCACCACTGATCCTAAAGGTAAGGAATCTGCCAGGACGAGCACCACTGATCCTAAAGGTAAAGAACCTACAAGGTCGAGCACCACTGATCTTAAAGGTAAAGAACCTACAAGGTCGAGCACCAGTGATCCTAAAGGTAAAGAACCTACAAGGTCGAGCACCACTGATCCTAAAGGTAAAGAACCTACAAGGTCAAGCACCACTGATCCTAAAGGTAAAGAACCTATAAGGTCGAGCACCACTGATCCTAAAGGTAAAAAACCTGCCAGGACGAGCACCACTGATCCTAAAGGTAAAGAACCTACAAGGTCGAGCACCACTGATCCTAAAGGTAAAGAACCTACAAGGTCGAGCACCACTGATCCTAAAGGTAAAGAACCTACAAGGTCGAGCACCACTGATCCTAAAGGTAAAGAACCTGCCAGGACGAGCACCACTGATCCTAAAGGTAAAGAACCTACAATGACGAGCACCACTGATCCTAAAGGTAAAGAACCTGCAAGGATGAGCACCACTGATCCTAAAGGTAAAGAACCTACAAGGACGAGCACCACTGATCCTAAAGGTAAAGAACCTGCCAGGATGAGCACCACTGATCCTAAAGGTAAAGAACCTACAAGGACGAGCATTACTGATCCTAAAGGTAAAGAACCTACAAGGATGCGCACCACTGATCCTAAAGGTAAAGAATCTACAAGGACGAGCACCACTGATCCTAAAGGTAAAGAACCTGCCAGGACGAGCACCACTGATCCTAAAGGTAAAGAACCTGCCAGGACGAGCACCACTGATCCTAAAGGTAAAGAACCTACAAAGACGAGCATTACTGATCCTAAAGGTAAAGAACCTACAAGGATGAGCACCACTGATCCTAAAGGTAAAGAACCTGCAAGGACGAGCACCACTGATCCTAAAGGTAAAAAAACCTGCAAGGACGAGCACCACTGATCCTAAAGGTAAAGAACCTGCCAGGATGAGCACCACTGATCCTAACGGTAAAGAACCTGCCAGGATGAGCACCACTGATCCTAAAGGTAAAGAACCTATAAGGATGAGCACCACTGATCCTAAAGGTAAAGAACCTGCCAGGACGTGCAACACTGATCCTAAAGGTAAAGAACCTACAAGAACGAGCATTACTGATCCTAAAGGTAAAGAACCTACAAGGATGAGCACCACTGATCCTAAAGGTAAGGAACCTGCCAGGACGAGCACCACTGATCCTAAAGGTAAAGAACCTACCAGGATGAGCACCACTGATCCTAAAGGTAAAGAACCTGCAAGGACGAGCACCACTGATCCTAAAGGTAAAGAACCTACAAGGTCGAGCACCACTGATCCTAAAGGTAAAGAACCTACAAGGTCGAGCACCAGTGATCCTAAAGGTAAAGAACCTACAAGGTCGAGCACCACTGATCCTAAAGGTAAAGAACCTACAAGGATGAGCAACACTGATCTTAAAGGTAAAGAACCTGCCAGGACGAGCACCACTGATCCTAAAGGTAAAGAACCTACAAGGATGAGCACCACTGATCCTAAAGGTAAGGAACCTGCCAGGACGAGCACCACTGATCCTAAAGGTAAAGAACCTACCAGGACGAGCACCACTGATCCTAAAGGTAAAGAACCTACAAGGTCGAGCACCACTGATCCTAAAGGTAAAGAACCTACAAGGTCGAGCACCAGTGATCCTAAAGGTAAAGAACCTACAAGGTCGAGCACCACTGATCCTAAAGGTAAAGAACCTACAAGGATGAGCAACACTGATCCTAAAGGTAAAGAACCTGCCAGGACGAGCACCACTGATCCTAAAGGTAAAGAACCTACAAGGACGAGCACCACTGATCCTAAAGGTAAAGAAACTGCCAGGATGAGTAGTAGTTACCGTGTTTCTCCGAAAATAAGACCGGGTCTTATATTAATTTTAGTCACAAAAAACACACTAGGGCTTATTTTCAGGGTAGGGCTTATTTATTTATGGGGGGGGGGGGGAGTGTGGAGGATGGGGGGCTGTGGGAGTGTGGAGGATGGGGGGCTGTGGGAGTGTGGAGGATGGGGGGCTGTGGGAGGATGGGGGGCTGTAGCAGTGTGAAGGATGGGGGGGCTTGAGCAGTGTGGAGGATGCCGCACCCCCCATCTTCCACACTGCTACAGCCCCGCATCCTCCCACAGCCCCCCATCCTCCACACTGCTATACAGCCCCCATCCTCCCACAGCCCCCTGGCCCTAGGTCTTATTTTCAGGGTAGGGCTTATATTGCAGCCCACCCCAATAATCCAGCTAGGGCTTATTTTCGGGGTAGGGTGTATTTTCGGGGAAACAGGGTAATACTGAAGAGGGTGCGATGCTTGCACAGGTGATTGACTCGGGTGCTGAGAGTTGGACCTGCCAATCTAATATTAATGGCCTATTCTGAGGATATACCATCAATTTTAAAAGATCCTATGAATCTACTCCAATTTCTTACAATACAAATTGAATACATTATAGCAACCTGACCACGATTGATCCCATACAGACATGGGATGACTACAAAGTACAATTGGTTGCACAAAAAACAAGAACTCACATGGGTCTGTGGATGGAAATATAAAAAGAGTTCGGATTTTTAGAAGGCGAGGAGGGAAAAACGGAAATGCAAAAATAAAATTGGCCCGGTCCTTAAAAAGTACCTGTCACCAAATAAACTTTTCTAAACTAACTCAGACTATGTTCTCTAACTACTCCTAACACCCCTCCAGCCCTCACATTTCTTCTTGCTCACATAGTGCAATTTCCCAGCAGGAGAAAGTGGGCGTTTCCCAGTAGACACGACATCACTGAAGCCTGCTGGGGGACTACTTCTGCCCTCACATTTTTGCAGCGCTGTGATGAATAGAAGACCTCAGGCTCTGTGCATGTTTCAGTCTGTGTTGCTATCAGTGAGGCTCTTCAGCAGCTTTCAGTCTGTGCAGCTTTCTGTGAGAATCTGTGGAGCTTTCACTTTCTGTGCAGCTGTCAATCAAGCTCAGTGCAGAGAAGCACTTCCTGAGTTTGGACTACTGCCCGGCCGTGAGGAGACCAAACTCACTGTATTAATTGTGGCAGGGAACAGAACAGAGCCACCTAGTGGCAGTTTTTTATATTACCTTTTGAACATATTTATGTTGATAATTTTAAAAGCAAGTGAATGGGAAAGTGTCTGCAAATTACACAAGGAACACTATATTAAAAGTTTTATTTGGTGACAGGTACTCTTTAGGGTCAAAATGAGTAGTACTCCGTCGCAAACATCTTATCCCCTATCCAAAGGAGGTGAGGCACCCTGTCATTTGGCGCATGGAGCGAACTCCACTCCATGCCCGTTGACTGTGAATGCGGCCGCCACGCCCCTTCTATTTACTTCTATGGGAGGAGGCGTGACGGTTACGTTGTTTGCGACAGCTAAGATGTTTGCGATGGAGTACTTTAAGGGGTTAAGTGAGGCAAGAAAACCTTGTGGGACAACACAGATAGGATTACTGATACACATATTGTAAGCTTGGTTTCTTTGGTTTCTTTTCTCAAATTCAAGTTTGAATGCATCCAAGTTTGCCTGAGATCCTTTAGTCGTGTTCTTCTTTCCATAGTGGTGGCCATTAGAATCTTTGGACTTCTTTAAAGGGTTACTTCGGTGGACAACAATTTTGTTAAAATCAACCGGTGCCAGAAAGTTAAACAGATTTGTAAATTACTTCTATATAAAAATCTTAAAGGGGTACTCCGGTGAAAACCTTTTTTCTTTTAAATCAACTGCTGGCAGAAAGTAAAACATATTTGTAAATTACTTCTATTAACAAATCTTAATCCTTCCAGTACTTATTAGCTTCTGAAACCTACAGAGGAAATTCCTTTCTTTTTGGAACACTGATGACATCACGAGCACAGTGCTCTCTGCTGACATCTCTGTCCATTTTAGCAACCAGTGGTTGCAGATGCATAGCAGATGCATAAAGATGTATGCTAAGGGCAGCATGGTGGCTCAGTGCTTAGCACTGCTGCCTTGCACGGCTGGGGACTTGGGTTCAAATCCCACTAAGGACAACAATAAATAAAGTTTTATTATTATTATTATTATAATAACATCAGCAGAGAGAATTGTGCTCGTGATGTCATCAGAGAGCATTCCAAAAAGAAAAGAATTTCCTCTGTAGTATTCAGCAGCTAATAAGTACAGGAAGGATCAAGATTTTTACAAATATGTTTAACTTTCTGCCACCAGTTGATTTAAAAGAAAAAAAGGTTTTCACCGGAGTACCCCTTTAATCCTTCCAGTACGTATCAGCTGCTGTATGCTCCACAGGAAGTTGTGTAGTTCTTTCCAGTCTGACCACAGTGCTCTCTGCTACCACCTCTGTCCATGAAGGATAGGTTTGCTATGGGGATTTTCTCCTTCTCTGGACAGTTCCTGATACGGACAGAGGTGTCAGCAGAGAGCACTGTGATCAGACTGGAAAAAAAAAAAACTACAAAACTTCCTGTGGAGCATACAGCAGCTGATAAGTACTGGAAGGATTAAGATTTTTATATAAAAGTAATTTACAAATCTGTTTAACTTTCTGGCACCAGTTGATTTTAGAAAAATCGAATACCCCTTAAAAGACAAATATACACGTCCACCCAGTCATTGCCCTATGGGAGACTTCCGTCTGACTTCTGACGTTGGGCTCATTCCATGAACAATGTTTTCTCGGAATCCTTCCTCGCGGTTTACTGTTAAGGGACATTTGTATATATTGTAGAAATAAATGTCCTGTACGAGTTATTATTTTTTCCTCGAAAGCGAACGGTACAAAATATGTGATGAATGGGGCTAAAGTGACAAATGTTATCTCCACCGCTCCATTTCCTGTTTTTGGGAGGAAGTGACATCATCTGTGAGTTTTCTCCCGCGTGCCCACTCCTTTCCCTTAGTGAATATGTTGAGCGCTGTTTACAGTGAAGATAAACAAGTTCTTTTCTAGGGTCTAGGAATATGATGGCCCCTACAAGCCTTTTATTTATTATTCAGCAAGGACATCGGTCTAAAGCAGTGGTCTCAAAGTGTGGCCCTCCAAATGTTGCAAAACTTCAACTCCCAGCATGCCCGGACAGCCGTTGGCTGTCCGGGCATGCTGGGAGTTGAAGTTTTGCAACATTTGGAGGGCCACACTTTGAGACCACTGGCCTAAAGGTGGAGAGAAAAAAAGAGAATAGGTCTAATGTTATGTTTAGAGATGAGCGAACTTACAGTAAATTCGATTCGTCACGAACTTCTCGGCTCGGCAGTTGATGACTTATCCTGCATTAATTAGTTCAGCTTTCAGGTGCTCCCGTGGGCTGGAAAAGCTGGACACAGTCCTAGGAGACTCTTTCCTAGGACTGTATCCACCTTTTCCAACCCACCGGAGCACCGGAAAGCTGAACTAATTTATGCAGGAAAAGTCATCAACTGCCGAGCCGAGAAGTTCGTGACGAATCGAATTTACTGTAAGTTCGCTCATCTCTAGTTATGTTCCAGAAAGTGGATCCTCCAGACCAAATGTCCTCAACCCAGTCCTTAAAGGGGTACTCCGGTGGAAAACTTTTTATTTATTTACTTTTTAAATCAACTGGTGCCAAAAAAGTTAAACAGATTTGTAAATGACTTCTATTAAAAAATCTTAATCCTTCCAGTACTTATTAGCTGCTGAATACTACAGAGGAAATACTTTTCTTTTTGGAACACAGAGCTCTCTGCTGACATCATGACCACAGTGCTCTCTGCTGACATCTCTGTCCATTTTAAGAACTGTCCAGAGTAGGAGAAAATCCCCATAGCAAATATATGCTGCTCTGGACAGTTCCTAAAATGGACAAAGAGATGTCAGCAGAGAGCACTGGGGTCATGATTCAGCAGAGAGCACCGTGTTCCAAAAAGAAAAGAATTTCCTCTGTAGTATTCAGCATCTAATAAGTACAGAAAGGATTAAGATTTTTTTTAATAGAAGTAATTTACAAATCTGTTTAACTTTCTGGCACCAGTTGATTTAAAAAAAATAAAATAAAAATCCACCGGAGTACCCCTTTAAGTCCAGGATTAGAAGTTTTCCCTGTTCTATTTCAATGGCGTAACTAAAAAAATAAATAAAACAGAATGTTGGCGGACCTGGAGGACTGGGTTGAGGACCAATGGTCTAAACAAAAATTTGATCATTGCTGGCTAGACTGGGGTGCTGACTCTATGAGACTCCCCAGATTTTACCATATAACCCATGTACAGGGATGGAGACTTTTCTGACCAGGCTGTGGTCCCTTGAATAGTCTCAGATTGGTTGTGTAACACCGGTGGTCCGCTCCTACCGGGGTATTGCTCAATCTGGCAGGCAAAGCTGCGGGTTACTTTTTCTTTATGGGCTGCGCCCCTTCTTGCTGCCGTACCAATGCACTTGCTGCTGCTGGCTCTGTCCATCGGGTGCACACACTCTCCTCCGAATTCGGATACATAGCCAGAGTGCACACACCAAAATCCCAGATAAGGCTGCATTCACACCTCATTTTCATCCTACCGTTGCCGGATCCGTCTGGGGGAGGGGAAAACCGGGCGCTCCCGTACCCCAGCCGGATCGGCGCTGAAATCCATTTACTTTAATGAGCCGACCGGATTAAAACGGTGACTCAGGTCGGCTCATTTTTGACCCGTATACGGTTTCGTGACCGGACCTAAAACCGTAGTATACTATGGTTTTAGGTCCGGTCACAAAACCGGATACGCGTCAAATATGAGCCGACCAGAGCACCCGCTTTTCCCCTCCCCAACTGGATCCGGCAACCATAGGCTGAAGACGAGGTGTGAATGCAGCCTAATCCCTGGCAGCCACGAGCTAGAACAATGAGCTAGATCAGCCACACCCTGCCGGGGCAATAGTTTCCTAGCCTGCTAGTCTCCTGCTAAGGGGTAACACCGTCACATTGACAAATTAGATTTTTTGGGTGGATTCCGTTCAATGTTCAATCTTTTGCCGGAATCCAGTTCCTCATCGTAAGTTTTGTAGAGTGCTACAAGGAAGAATCCACGCAGAATTCCTCATGCCCTGTAGTGTGAACGAGGCCTTACTATGTTCGACCCCGGCTTTTTGACTGGCCTCATCTGTCTGTAGTTTACTGTACATCGTGACTGACCTTGGCTGTGCTACCTACCCTGACCTATTGTCTGTCCAATGACTCTACCAGCCACTGACCTCTTGTCTGATCACTCGGCGTGTCACAGCAGTGTCTCCAGCTGTAACCTTCAGCGTGACCACTTCTAGAGGTAAGGACCTAGGGGGAGATTTATCAAAACCTGTCCAGGGGAAAAGTTGCTGAGTTGCCCATAGCAACCAATCAGATCGTTACTTTCATTTTCCAGAGATCTTTTAAAAAATGAAATAAGCGATCTGATTGGTTGCTATGGGCAACTCAGCAACTTTTTCTCTTGACAGGTTTTGATAAATCTCCCCCCTAGTGGTTATCTGTAGTGAAGTCAAAATCCTCCATAGGGGTTAAAGAGTAAAAACCAGGAGACCCTTATAGAGCTCACTTAGGAATGGACCAAAGTCACACCGGTTTGGTGACGCAACGGATCTGCGCTCACTGGTTGTTGTAGGTCGATGGCAGCTTTAGAGTTTTGCTGGGTTTCTTGACCAGGGATCCATAAAAAGAAAGGAGTGGATGGAAGTGACTTAAAGGGGTATTCCAGGCAAAAACTTTTTTTTATATATCAACTGGCTCCGGAAAGTTAAACAGATTTGTAAATTACTTCTATTAAAAAATCTTAATCCTTCCAATAGTTATTAGCTTCTGAAGTTGAGTTGCTGTTTTCTGTCTAACTGCTTTCTGATGACTCACGTCTTGGGAGCTGTCCAGCTCCTATGGGGATATTTTCCCATCATGCACAGCTCCCGGGACGTGACATCATCATTGAGCAGTTAGACTGGAAACTTCAGAAGCTAATAACTATTGGAAGGATTAAGATTTTTTAATAGAAGTAATTTACAAATCTGTTTAACTTTCCGGAGCCAGTTGATATATAAAAAAAAAGTTTTTGCCTTGAATACCCCTTTAAGTGTTGATTTATAATTCATACTAAATTAAATCCATAAAAAAAATGTATTTGGCCTTTTAGAAGTCCAAAGACCATTATATGTAGAATATTCATTTTTTTTTAGGATATTGTATATTATTTACATCTAGTTATATAGACATCAAGTTATTTCTTCTTGAGTAGAATTAGTAGACTTAGATTTGAGATTTAAAGGGGTATTCCATGAATTTTTTGTTATTTAACTATGCTACAGGGGCTGTAAACTTTATAGCCCCTGTAGCATAGTCAAATAATACAAAATTTCTGGAATACCCCTTTAAATCCCAAATCTAAGTCTACTAGTTCATAATATAGTGTCTGTACCTGTGTGTGACGGTTTTCTCACAATTCTTCTGTGATTTTCACCCCAATATTTATTTTTAACAGCATATAAAATTACTGTTGTCTCAGATTTTTCCCAGCTTGCAATGCGGCCGAGACCTGACATCACTAGTCAGCTGATGACAGGGAGACTGTCTGCTTCAATGGGTGGAGCGATCGCTTGGTGGGAGAGAGATCAATCTGCAACTAATGCAACAGCTCTAGGCACCCTGATTGAAAACCACAGGTCTTTTGAATGGGTGCAGCTCATTTATGTATCAATGAGTGGGAAGGCTGATGTGTGGGAGGTAGGAAAATGGAATGATGGGATTTGTAGGCAAAAGAAGAAAACTCAAACAGAAAATACCAGTTCACAAAAAGCTAGCCACAGTGTTATCATAATCTCACAACATAGTCATTTATCCCCAAGACAAGCGCAGATCCTTCCTAAGCATGTCCATTACTGTCTGCCAGGTACGTACTAAAATCACCTTATGGTGGATAACCCCTTTAAAGGGGTACTCCGGCACTTAGACATCTTATCCCCTATCCTTTGGATAGGGGATAAGATGCCTGATCGCGGGGGTCCCGCCAGCGGGACCCCCGCCATCAGGCATCTTATCCCCTATCCTTTGGATAGGCGATAAGATGTCTAAGCGCCGGAGTACCCCTTTTAACTTTTTACCATTTTTATGTTACAGCCACGGAGCTGAGTCTTAAGCTTGATTCTAACCAAGGAGCCATCCATGCGGGACGTGCATGTGGTAGGGTAAGGAAGCCCAGACTAATATCTATGAATAATATATTTATGGTAAATAGCTAGGAACTGTTGATAATTTATTCTAAGCCAAAGACCCGACTCCAGGCGAGAGCACAAAGAGGTTAAAATCCATGTGAACATAATATACAATATAAATATGCTGTTGAAAGCAGAACTGGAGCTTTCCCTCTGTTTACACAAGGACTACACGTACGCCCGGGAGATAAATGACACTAAAGCGTCATCTATAGCAAACGCCATGACATCTAGGGAAACGCCACATCTAGTATTTCTACGGCCGTGTATTTTTTACTTTGTAATTGGAAATCTAGATGCTTAATATTTCCAAAACTAGCAGGTGATGAAAGCAACAAATTCCTGTAATAGAAGTAAAGATGTAAAGCGAATGTGAACAGGGATGAATCGTCTGGACTCCATCCTGAAATAGACGAGTGGTGGGAAGTCGGGACATGGTGGAACCTCACTCAAAGCCTGCCTAAATCTTTTTGGAACAAAGAAAATCTTCTTCTATGACCATAGATGGATCTAAGGCCATAGGGGAAGATTTATTAACCCCTTCATGACCCAGGTTTTTTTCCATTTTTGCACTTTCGTTTTTTCCTCCTTACTTTTAAAAAACCATAACTCTTTCAATTTTGCAGCTAAAAATCCATATGATGGCTTATTTTTTGCGTCACCAATTCTACTTTGTAAAGACATCAGTCATTTTACCCAAAAATCTACAGAGAAACGGGAAAAAATTCATTGTGCGACAAAATTGAAGAAAAAAAACACAATTTTGTAACTTTTGGGGGCTTCCGTTTCTACGCAGTACATTTTTCGGTAAAAATGACATCTTATCTTTATTCTGTAGGTCCATACGGTTAAAATGATTCCCTACTTATATAGGTTTGATTTTGTCGGACTTCTGGAAAAAATCATAACTACATGCAGGAAAATTTATATGTTTAAAATTGTCATCTTTTGACCCCTATAACTTTTTTATTTTTCCGCGTATGGGGCGGTATGAGGGCTCATTTTTTGCGTCGTGATCTGAAGTTTTTAGCGGTACCATTTTTGTAATGATCGGACTTTTTGATTGCTTTTTATTCATTTTTTCATTATATAAAAAGTGAATTTTTTTGCGCGTACGCCATTGACCGAACGGTTTAATTAATTATATATTTTTTATAATTCGGACATTTCCACACGCGACGATACCATATATGTTTATTTTTATTTTTATTTACACCGTTTTTTTTTTAAATAGGAAAAGGGGGGTGATTCAAACTTTTATTAGGGAAGGGGTTAAATGATCTTTCCCTTACGTCCTAACCAGCAGCACAAGTGGGGTGTTCAGCCCCTGTGAAGCTGGCAGGACGGTGGAATTTTTAATTCCGCCCAAGTAATTAAACATTTAATTAGTACCCCATATAAGGCCTCCTCCCTTAGGCCACATTGCTTTTTTTCTGTCCTGTGCGGACAGCAGGACGGTGCAGGCTCTGCTGCTTTTTAGCAGAGCCTGCATGGATCCCTCTCCCTTCCCAAGTCTTAGGGGAGAGGTTTTTTCATATATATATGTTTTCTTATCTTTTTCTACTGCGGGACAGCGTTCTGTCCCAAGCTCAGCGGTCCGCGACTTCGGTCTCTGACCGAAGTTGCGAGAGTTGGCGTGAGCAGCTCTGTGCGCCCCTCCTAACTGTTAGGGGTCCGCTGATGCCTCTCTGTTTGGGCTAAGTCCGCCCTTACCTTAATTGGCAGCGCTGTCTGTGTCGCCCCATCGCTGCGGCAGCTCCGTGGACCGGAAGTGCGTCGTCTGACGACTTCCGGTCCGGCGTCTGCGCTTCTAAAGCGCAGATTACCTTAATTTCTAGGATTTTTCGCAAATCCTGTTGTGCATGTGCCCCTTCCAAGGGTGGGAAGGATCACATCCTGTATAATCTGCATTTCTCCATGAATTGGATGTTTTGTTCGGTATTGTACATCACATCCTGTAGGGGGCGGGCTTAACTTAAATCTAGGCGCCATTCCCCTATAAAAATGAGCTGGACCATTAGTGTGTCTCTTGCTGCTACCCTAGCTGGAGTACTTGCACTGGTTAAACCTCTGCTATACCTTGAGTTTTCTTTGCTAGAGCAAAACTATTTACCTAATAGGTATTTATTTGTAGGTTGCTCTGCAACAGGGTTAGGTAGAATTGTTTCTAACCCTTTGATTTCTTTTCTCTTAGACAATGTCTACTCCTTCCTTGAGTGATCATTTGTCTGGAGGTCGCAAATCCGCCTGTAAGAAGACCGGATGCCTATGAGTACAATAGGTGTCCTGGGTGTCGTCCACCTGCTAACCCTGCGGAGCCCACTGTCCATGACATGTTTGTATGGATGAAAGAGTTTATGGGCAATTCTATCTCAGAAATAAAGAGTTCCTTAGCTCCCAAAAGGCCTAGAACCTCATCTAGCCCTCCTTCGGTTGTAGAAGACCCCGCCATGTCAGTGGGAGATCAGTCGGAGCTATCTGTAGAAGAAGTAGTCTCTCAACCACTTTTTCCAATAGAGAAAATTCAGAGATTACTTAGATCCATCCGGTCAGGGGACCAGGATGTTGATCAGGGGGAAGCCTCAACATCCACCGCTAGGGAGCCTTGGGTTTTCAAGGTGGATGATACCCTCAGGAAAATAATGAAAACTGAATGGAAACATCCGGACAAGCCAGCAGTTCTCACCCGGAGGTTCAGACTCATGTACCCATTGCCGGAGGCTGAATTAGATTCCTGGGTCCCTCCACCTAAGGTCGACATGGCGGTCAATAGACTATCTAGGAGGGTCCTTGTTCCAGCAGACGATGGAAGCAACCTTCAGGATCCCCTTTATAGAAAGGTGGACTCATTATTGAGGCGCAGTTACACTGCGGCTTCAGCTTCTGCTACTGTGGCTATTGCTTCTAACGAAGTTGCTGAATTCATGAAGGATAGAGTTCTTCGGATCCAGTCCGAGATTGAGGGAAATGTTGCCAGGGAAGATATCCTGGACAGTTTTAAAACACTGCTTCTAGGAGTGGACTTTCTCTGTGAATCGACCCAACAGCACCTCAAGCTTGCGGCCAAGTCTATGGGACTCTCTTCGGCTAGTAGGCGCCCCTTATGGTTACGCCCCTGGATGGCGGACAATACCTCCAAATTTAATCTTTGTGGTATGCCTCTTGAGCCCAATTGGCTTTTTGGGTCCGAATTAGACCGCATTATGGAAGGATATGCGGAAAGAAAAGGAAAATCCTTACCTGTCCAATCCTTTCGGGGTAAGGGCAGAGCAAGGGGAGGGAGGTACCAGGGCCCTTCCAGATCCCAAAAGCGCCAGTCCAACCAGAAGCGTGGAGGGGGCCGTGGCCATGGTAAAGATCGAAAAGCCGAGCTGTGACTCTCCTCTAGAACCCATCAACGTTTCCCCTCTCCCTTCCCTTCTATGTCAGGTAGAGAAGTCATCTACCGATCCCCCTCCGGTAGGAGGTCGTTTAAGTTTATTTCTTCCAGCTTGGATGAAAGAAATCCAAGATCCCTGGGTACTGGATGTTATCCAGTCAGGTTACAAAATAGAGTTTACGTCCCTTCCTCCAAGAAAATTTGTGTTAACAAAACTACTCCCTCAGCCAAAGCAGGCTATTCTAGAGAACTCTGTTCTCCAATACATAGAAAAGCATGCTTTGGAAGACGTTCCCCCCGATCAAAGAGGTTCAGGGGTATACTCCCCGATCTTTCTGGTGCCGAAACCGTCAGGCGATTGGCGTTTGATCATAGATCTGCGCTTTTTGAACCGGTTCATAAGGAAAAGAAGGTTCAGGATGGAGACCATTCGCTCTGTCATCAGCATTCTGGCCCCTCTAGATCTTATGGTTACTATCGACCTGAAGGATGCTTACCTTCATGTTCCTATTTTTCCTGCCCACAGGAAATTCTTGAGGGTTGCTGTCTCCATAAGAGGTGTGGTAAGGCATTTCTAGTTTGCTGTGTTGCCCTTCGGCATCACTTCTGCTCCCCACACCTTCACAAAGGTGGTGGCTCCGGTAGTCTCTGCCCTCAGATTAAGAGGTCTAGAGATTATACCTTACCTAGACGACTGGCTTCTAAAGGCCGCTACTCTAGACGTACTACATTCCCATCTTCATCTGGCTCTAGATTTTCTCCAGCGTCTGGGCTGGATTATAAATTGGGAAAAATCCGAAATAATCCCTGCCACCTCCAGAAAGTTTCTGGGCTTCGTTCTCGACTCTTCTCAGATGACTTTGTTCCTCACTACAGAAAGAAGAGAACGAGTCATAAGAGCCGCCGAGTTTCTAATGGTCCCTCGCTGGGTATCCATCAGAACTCTGATGAAGATGTTGGGTCACATGTCAGCATCTGCAGAGGCAGTTCCCTGGGCCCTATGGCATCTACGACCTCTACAAGATCAGGTCTTGACTGTCTGGAACCACAACCCCAGAGGGTTGGACAGAAAATGCACCCTGTCGCCCGAAGTCCGAGCATCCCTCAGATGGTGGAGGGATCTGACAGATGGGAAGTCCTTGATTCAACCTCGTTGGATCACTTTGACAACGGACGCCTCCCTTCTGGGCTGGGGAGCCCACCTGGACGAGATTCCGGTACAAGGTACCTGGTCCCCTCAGGAGAGACTTCTCTCCTCCAACATGAGAGAACTGAGGGCAGTTCGTCTAGCTCTCCTCCACTTCACGCCTCTTGTTCTAGGGAAGGCGGTAAGAGTCCGGTCAGACAACACCACGGTAGTGGCTTACATCAACAGACAGGGTGGCACGAAGTCCCAAGTGCTCCTCAAGGAGACCAGACTGATCCTCTCTTGGGCAGAGCTAAATCTAATCCACCTTTCTGCGATCCACATCAAGGGGGATCTCAATATAGTGGCAGAACGTCTAAGTCGCGGGCTTCCGGTCCAAGGAGAATGGTCCCTGAACGAAGACATCTTCAAGAAGATAACCTTAAGGTGGGGTTTGCCAGAGATAGATCTCATGGCAACTCGTCTGAACGCCAAGGTGAACAAATTCTGCTCTCTTTACAAAGAGGACAACCCAGTGGCGATAGACGCTCTGTCCATTCCATGGAGGTTCAGGCTGGCCTACATATTCCCTCCACTTTCCATGATACCGAAGGTATTGATGAAAGTCAGGCAAGACCAGACCTCAGTGATTGCCATCATACCATTCTGGCCCAAGAGGTCCTGGTTCACCCAACTCATGAGGATGAGTCAGGGTTGTTATTGGAGGCTTCCCCACGTGCAGAACCTTGTGTCTCACAACACAGGCTCCTGCCTAGATCTGAGGAGACTCAATCTGACAGCCTGGAGATTGACAGGACCCTACTAAGTAGTGGGCTTCCTGCGGAGGTCTTGAGAACCATTGCACACTCTAGAGCAGAGTCTACAAATAAGGTCTATTCCAGGATAAAGAAGATTTTCCTTCAATGGTGTGCTACGAAAGAGGTAGTAACCTCAGATCCTCCTCTTTCTGCAATACTACGGTTTCTTCAGGATGGCCTTGACAAGGGTCTTAGCCCATCCACTCTAAAGGTACAAGCCTCAGCACTCTCTGCCTTTTTAGGCAGGTCCTTATCTCAAGAATCTCTAATCAAAAGATTCCTTAAGGGAGCTGAAAGACTTAAACCTACAGTTCTCAGACCCATTCCCAAGTGGGATTTGCCTACTGTTCTTAAAGGGTTATGCTCTCATCCCTTTGAACCGCTAGAAGAGGTCGACTTTAGGTATTTGTCCCTTAAAGTCACCTTCTTGTTGGCCATAACCTCAGCCAAAAGGGTTGGCGAGCTTCAGGCCCTTTCGTCCCTTGAGCCTTATACATTGTTTCTCCAGGACAGAGTCCTGTTGAGATATTTACCCACCTTTATTCCTAAGGTTCCGACGTTTTCCAACACCAACCAGGTCATATCCCTTCCAGTTCTGTGCCCTAATCCAGCTTCTCCTGAGGAAGTTGCTGACCACACTCTGGACATCTCAAGAATTCTCAGAGTCTACATCTCCAGAACTGAAGAATTTAGAAGATCGGAGCACCTTCTTGTTTCGTTTTCAGGGAAGAACAAGGGTCTTAAAGCCTCTAAACCCTCTCTGAGTAGATGGATTAAGGAGGCAATCCGGGAGGCCTTTGTAGCCCAGGACTTAACTCCTCCTGCCTTTGTTACTGCCCATTCTACTAGGGCAGTCTCTACTTCCTTTGCAGAAAGGAAAGCTGTTCCTCTTGATCAAATTTGTGCGGCTGCCTCCTGGGGCACCCATAATACGTTTATTAGTCATTACAGGGTCAATGCCAAACGATCGGAAGAGTTGGCCTTTGAGCAATCAATCCTAAGTGCCACTCTGCCGTAGTCCCTCCCTATTTGTGTTGTTACTTGCTAAGTACCCACTTGTGCTGCTGGTCAGGACGTAAGGGAAGCGTTAATTTTTAACGTAAATTTGTTTCCCCTTAGTCCTAACAGCAGCACACAAATTTCCCGCCCGTATATTTTTGTTTGTTACTTGTTATAAAGCAATGTGGCCTAAGGGAGGAGGCCTTATATGGGGTACTAATTAAATGTTTAATTACTTGGGCGGAATTAAAAATTCCACCGTCCTGCCAGCTTCACAGGGGCAGAACACCCCATTTGTGCTGCTGTTAGGACTAAGGGAAAACAAATTTACGTTAAAAATTAACGCTTATTCACTTTTTTTTTCCACTTTTTTTTTGCAGTGTTATAGCTCCCATAGGGACCTATAACACTGCACACACTGATCTCTTATACTGATCATTGTTATCCCATAGGGACCTATAACACTGCACACACTGATCTCTTATACTGATCATTGTTATCCCATAGGGACCTATAACACTGCACACACTGATCTTTTACATTGATCACTGGTTTCTCATAGGAAACCAGTGATCAATGATTTTGCCGCTTGACTCCTCATGCCTGGATCTCAGACACTGAGCAGTCATTCGGCGATCGGACAGCATGGAGGCAGGTAGGGATCCTCCGGCTGTCATGTAAGCTGTTCGGGATGCCGCGATTTTGCTGCGGTGATCCCAAGCAGCTCCCTGAGCTAACCGGCATTAGTTTACTTTCACTTTAGACGCGGCATTCAACTTTGAACGCCGCGTCTAAAGGGTTAATAGCACGCGGCACCACGATCACTGCCGCGCGCTATTAGCCACGAGTCCTGGCCATTGCTAGGTGCAGGGCCCGACCCACTATGACGAGGGGCCACGCCCTGGCCCCACGTTATAGAATGGGAGCTGACCCATGACATACATGTATGCCATGGGTCGGGAAGGGGTTAAAACCCGTCCAGAGGATAAGCTGCTGAGTTGCCCATAGCAACCAATCAGATCGCTGCTTTCATTTTTCACAGGCCTTTTCAGAAATGAAAGAAGAAATCTGATTGGTTGCTATGGGCAACTCAGCAACTTTCCCTCTGGACCGGTTTGGATAAATCTCCCCCATACAGTACATATCAAGCAGCTGCTATACGGCCCATGAATAAAGGGGGACTCCCCTCAGAATGACCATATTCAAATTTTTGAAGCAGAATTTTTTAGCGTAATTTTCGCTTTTTAAATTTCTGCCTGAAGAATGGTGGTGCTCTTTCTTTAGGCGGATTTTTGCCGCTTAATCCCATTGACTTCAATGGGACTCTCATTTGAAGGCAGATTTTTACCCAACGCGGAATGGAGGCAGATTGGAAGCGGATTGCAGTCGGAATTTCCGTATGGAGTTTAGTCGGAATTTTGAATTGGGTCAGCTCACTGGTTCTTGGAGCTTACTTCCTCAGCCACGCATGAAAAAGTGGGATGACCTGGTCATGGTCATGTGACCAAATGGTCCAAAACGGAGTAAACTTTGGTCCTTAGTGCACTCCCACAGTTTTCTGCTTCAAATTTCTGTGGGGCGGAAAATCCGTCCCGAATTGGGGCAGAATACTCATGGAAATAACAAAATTCCGCCAACAACTGAAAATAGGCTTTGGAGGCAGAAATTACTCTACCAAACATTTGCAAGCAGACAGGCGGAATTTCCGTAGTGTGAACCTAGCCTAAGGCTAGGTTCACACTGTGGAAATTCTGGGCAGAATTTCTGCCGGAGACCAAGCCGGCGGCACTAGGACCGCGTGGACTGCATTGCCGTCCCCATAGATGTCAATGCATTTCTGAGCAAATCTCCCAAAAGATCTACCCAGAAATGCATTGCCGTCTGTGGGGACGGCAATACAGTCTGTGTGGTCCTAGCGCCGCCGGCTAAATCTCCGGCAGAAATTGTGCCCAGAGAATCCGCACTGTGAACCTAGCCTAAGGCTAGGTTCAGACTACGGAATCTCCAGGCAGAAAATTTCCAGCCGGAGATTCCGAGTGCGGCCAGCACTGACTGAATCAGTCGGCGCCAGGACCGCGCAGACACTGCAGTCTCCAATAGACTGCAATGTGTTCCGCGCAGATTTCCGCCTGAAGAAAGAGCAACGCCTTTCTTCAGGCGGAAATTTCTAAGCGGATTTTCTAAGCGGATTTTCTGCTTCACAAATTCCGAAGTGTGAATTTGTGAACGGAAACCCATTCACTACACTAGACATTTTAGCAAGCGGAATTTCGGATGGAAATTTTACGACTGAATTTCTGTCGGAAATTCCGTAGTCTGAACCTAGCCTAAGACTACGGCCTTAGGGTCTATTCTCACGGCAGAATTTCCACTTGCGGAATTCTGCATCAAATTAAAACCTTCTATGGGATTCTGCGCTCCCATTCCCACTTCTGAATTTCCACTTGCGGAATTCGCCTAGCGTCATTCCACAAGCGGAAATTCAGAAGTGTGAATGGGAGCGCGGAATCCCATATGGGCTTTAATTTGTCTATGGGCTTTAATTTGAGGCGGAATTCCGCAAGCAGAAATTCTGCCGTGTGAAAAGACCCTAAGGCTAGGTTCACACTGCGGAATCTCCGAGCAGAAAATTTCCGCCCAGAGATTCTGAGTGCGGCCTGCGCCGACTGAATCAGTCGTCGCTAGAACCGCGCGGACACTGCAGTCTCCAATAGACTGCAATCTGTTCCTCGAGTATTTCCGCCTGAAGAAAGACCAACGCCATCCCTCAGGCGGAAATTTTCAAGCAGATTTTCCGTTCACAAATTCCGCTTCACAGATTCCGAAGTGTGGATTTGTGAACGGAAACCCATTCACTATACAGTATATTTTAGTAAGCGGAATTCCTGCAATTTCAAAGCGGAATTGCCTAAAAGATTCTTGAAACAAGACTAGAGTTTATTGGTCTAACCAGAATTTGTTCTCCAAAGTAAGACCCATTTGTAGATAACTGTGTTGGGGTTCTTGACTTCTCATTATACGTAGTAGGGGGCTGGTTGGCTCGGTGAGAGAACTAAGATGTAGCTCTGAGGGGTTTGTGTAGTACGGTGGGGTGATGTCTATCATGTGAACTTCTAAAGGGGTACTCCGGTGCTCCAGTATCCTGAACATTTTGTTCAGAATGCTCACAGCTGGAGGCCGTGATCGTGACACCACGGCCACGCCCCCTCTTGACATCACGCCACACCCCCTCCATTCATGTCTTTGGGAGGGGGCGTGTCGGACGACACGCCCCCTCCCATAGACATGAATGGAGGGGGTATGGCGTGATATCATGAGGGGGTGTGGCCGTGACATCACTACCACTGCCGCAGGAACCTGCTGGGGGAGATCGCGGGGGAACCCACCAGGGGGACCCCCGCGATCAGACATGTTATCCCCTATCCTTTGGATAGGGGATATCCCCTATCCTTTGGATAGGGGATAAGATGTCTAGCAGCGGAGTACCCCTTTAAGCAGTGCTGGATGAAGAATCTTCCTACTTTCCATTACTCAGGTCTGTCTCCCTTTATCTTTTCATACTTATACAGGCCCACAAGTGGCTCATAGAAAATACTGTACAGCCCGGTGACTCTACATGAATCCAAGTCCCACCATAATAACACCACGGGAACCTTAAAGGGGTACTCTGGTGGAAAACTTTTACGTGATAAGCAATAGTTATGCAAAATAAGTGTAAAAAGTTAAAGGGGCACTAGGACCGCGTGGACTGCATTGCCGTCCCCATAGATGTCAATGCATTTCTGAGCTAATCTCCCAAAAGATCTACCCAGAAATGCATTGCCATCTGTGGGGACGGCAATACAGTCTGTGTGGTCCTAGCGCCGCCGGCTAAATCTCCGGCAGAAATTCTGCCCAGAGAATCCGCACTGTGAACCTAGCCTAAGGCTAGGTTCAGACTACGGAATCTCCAAACAGAAAATTTCCGCCCGGAGATTTGGAGTGCGGCCAGCGCTGGCTGAATCAGTCGGCGCTAGGACCGCGGACACTGCAGTCTCCAATAGACTGCAATGTGTTCCGCGCGGATTTCCGCCTGAAGAAAGAGCAACCCCTTTCTTCAGGCGGAAATTTCTAAGCGGATTTTCTAAGCGGATTTTCCGCTTCACAAATTCCGAAGTGTGGATTTGTGAGCGGAAACCCATGCACTACACTAGATATTTTAGCAAGCGGAATTTCGGACGGAAATTTTACGACTGAATTCCTGTCGGAAATTCCGTAGTCTGAACCTAGCCTAAGACTACGGCCTTAGGGTCTATTCTCACGGCAGAATTTCCACTTGCGGAATTCTGTATCAAATTAAAGCCTTCTATGGGATTCTGCGCTCCCATTCACACTTCTGAATTTCCACTTGCGAAATTCGCCTAGCGTCATTCCACAAGCGGAAATTCAGAAGTGTGAATGGGAGTGCGGAATCCCATAGAAGTCTATGTTATGCAAAATAAGTGTAAAAAGTTAAAGGGGAACTCCGGTGGAAAATTATTATTATTTTTTTTTTTTTAAATCAACTGGTGCCAGAAAGTTAAACAGATTTGTAAATTCCTTCTATTAAAAAATCTTAATCCTTCCAGTACTTATTAGCTGCTGAATACTGTCCAGAGTAGGAGAAAATCCCCATAGGCTGCTCTGGACAGTTCCTAAAATGGACAGAGATGTCAGCAGAGAGCACTGTGCTCATGATGTCAGCAGAGAGCTCTGTGTTCCAAAAAGAAAATAATTTCCTCTGTAGTATTCAGCAGCTAATAAGTACTGGAAGGATTAAGATTTTTTAATAGAAGTCATTTACAAATCTGTTTAACTTTCTGGCACCAGATGATTAAAAAAAAAAAAAAAAAAAAGTTTTCCACCGGAGTACCCCTTTAACTTTTTACACTTATTTTGCATAACTATTGCTTATCATGTTGCAGCCACCTCATCAGATCAGTGCAGAGCCATTATTATGGTAAAGATACAATGGCCGCTATGCAGCGCGCTTTGTCCGTAGACAGATGTTCCGCTCCATTATGTAACACGTTATGTTTGTTAGTGTTATTGCAGGGTGCCATGTGAAGAGGAGTGCACCTTTTCCTGCCATTTACATATAATTCTGTTAGTGTCATGGTGATCACGCTCACTCCTGTCGATTTCCCTACGGGGGGTTATAATGCGATATTTCCAATAATGCGCGGCTCTCCTCGTCCTTGAGGCTAGATGAATGGTAATTGCGGAGCCGCTGTATAATTAATCAGAAGAAAACCTGACAATTTACTTGGAGAGCTCCTGTAATCTATCCCCGGCTGCACGCTCTGCCCGCCCGCGGCGTCTGCTCAGATCGCGCCTGTTTTTGTTTGAGCAATTAAACTCAGTAAATATGACTCTTTTGTACGAGAGCCAAAGGCAGATTAACAGCAGGTTGAGAAGCGCAATTGTATGTCGGAGGATGAAAATAGATATTGGTACAAAGTAGCGCCAGGCATGGACTGAGGGAGAGCCGACATCGGGGTCCATGTGAGATGAGGATATCATCATCCAATTAGATTTAGAGCAATCATAGAGGTCTGTTTAACCCCTTCCTGTAAGTGGATGTAATATTCCATCGACGGGGATCACACTTATCAGATCAGAGATAACTCCTCAGAGGCAGGGTTTAAAGCCTGTGATCAGAGATAACTCCTCAGAGGCAGGGTTTAAATCCTGGGATCAGAGATAACTCCTCAGAGGCAGGGTTTAAAGCCTGTGATCAGAGATAACTCCTCAGAGGCAGGGTTTAAAGCCTGTGATCAGAGATAACTCCTCAGAGGCAGGGTTTAAATCCTGGGATCAGAGATAACTCCTCAGAGACAGGGTTTAAATCCTGGGATCAGAGATTACTCCTCAGAGACAGGTTTTAAATCCTGGGATCAGAGATAACTCCTCAGAGGCAGGGTTTAAAGCCTGGGATCAGAGATAACTCCTCAGAGGCAGGGTTTAAAGCCTGGGATCAGAGATTACTCCTCAGAGACAGGGTTTAAATCCTGGGATCAGAGATTACTCCTCAGAGACAGGGTTTAAATCCGGGGATCAGAGATTACTCCTCAGAGACATGGTTTAAATCCTGGGATCAGAGATAACTCCTCAGAGGCAGGGTTTAAAGCCTGGGATCAGAGATTACTCCTCAGAGGCAGGGTTTAAATCCTGGGATCAGAGATAACTCCTCAGAGACAGGGTTTAAATCCTGGGATCAGAGATTACTTCTCAGACAGGGTTTAAATCCTGGGATCAGAGATAACTCCTCAGAGGCAGGGTTTAAAGCCTGGGATCAGAGATAACTCCTCAGAGGCAGGGTTTAAAGCCTGGGATCAGAGATTACTCCTCAGAGACAGGGTTTAAATCCTGGGATCAGAGATTACTCCTGAGAGACAGGGTTTAAATCCTGGGATCAGAGATAACTCCTCAGAGTCAGGGTTTAAAGCCTGGGATCAGAAATAACTCCTCAGAGGCAGGGTTTAAAGCCTGGGATCAGAGATTACTCCTCAGAGGCAGGGTTTAAATCCTGGGATCAGAGATAACTCCTCAGAGACAGGGTTTAAATCCTGGGATCAGAGATTACTTCTCAGACAGGGTTTAAATCCTGGGATCAGAGATAACTCCTCAGAGGCAGGGTTTAAAGCCTGGGATCAGAGATAACTCCTCAGAGGCAGGGTTTAAAGCCTGGGATCAGAGATTACTCCTCAGAGACAGGGTTTAAATCCTGGGATCAGAGATTACTCCTGAGAGACAGGGTTTAAATCCTGGGATCAGAGATAACTCCTCAGAGTCAGGGTTTAAAGCCTGGGATCAGAAATAACTCCTCAGAGGCAGGGTTTAAATCCTGGGATCAGAGATTACTCCTCAGAGACAGGGTTTAAATCCTGGGATCAGAGATAACTCCTCAGAGGCAGGGTTTAAAGCCGGGGATCAGAGATGACTCCTCAGAGGCAGAGTTTAAAGCCTGGGATCAGAGATGACTCCTCAGAGGCAGGGTTTAAATCCTGGGATCAGAGATTACTCCTCAGAGGAAGGGTTTAAAGCCTGGGATCAGAGATTACTCCTCAGAGGCAAGGTTTAAATCCTGGGATCAGAGATTACTCAGATCTTGGCTGTTTCAGTGGCATAATGGGATATCTGCCACTGCTGATGGTACAAGGGTTTTGGTAAGCCCCTTCTATCCCCTATGCCACACCCTTCACACAGTCCCTTCCCTTTTTTGGGGGCCGACAGATTATTAGTATTTTTATTATATGTCTTTTTTTCAAATGCATGTTGGCAAGATTGATTTCTAGACATGTAGTCGTATAACAGTGGGAGATTTAAAGGAGTAGTCCAGTGCTGAAAAACGTATCCCCTATCCTAAGGATAGGGGCTAAGTTTCAGATTGCGGGAGGTCCGACCGCTGGGGCCCACGGTGATCTCCTGTATTGGGCCCCGGCAGCCTGCGGAAAGGGGGCGTGTTGACCACCGCACGAAGCTGCGGCTGACACGCCCCCTCAATACAACTTTATGGCAGAGCCGAAGCGCTGTCTTTGGCAATCTCCGGCTCTGCCATAGCGATGTATTGAGGGGGCGTGTCGGTCGCAGCTTCATGTGGTGGTCGACACCCGCTATCTGGCCAGCGAGCCGTGGCCCTGTACAGGAGATCACAGGGGACCCTAGCATTTGGACCCCTTGCGATTTGAAACTTATCCCCTATCCTTAGGATAGGGGATAAGTTTTTCAGCACTGGATATCTCCTTTAAGCTGCTCATATACCTTAGATAGATGTAAGCTGCACGTTTGTTCAGCTGACACCTATCTCTCCTGCCAAACGCCTTCCCACACACCGGCCGGCGGCGGCGCCATCTATAGGCAAGGTAAGCGCCATCCTAGAGCCACGGATCAAACACGGGGAGTTTAAACTTTAAAGTAAATTCAGGGATGACAGATATGCAGAGGGCCATCAGCGGCATCCCGGGGGGAGTGGGGTTCGGCGTCTGCATGCCTCAACGCTAAAAATTCAGTTTGCGGCTCTGGACGCTCTGCCCCCTTCATTAGCAGCGCTGCCAGACACCTCTGTTGATGGTTTATACCCCTGATGACTAAGATTTGACATGTTAATATCCAACTGACCCACAGCCTATAGTTGGTTTGATTGGACTCGTAAGTGGGTTGGTGTCAGGTCATATCATGTGCGGTTTTGATGCATTTTCCTATTCAAAGTGTAATTTGTAGAGAAATATTGCCATAAGGAGAAAGTGATTTGACCTATAATCACAGTTGAGGTGTTTTCTTGAGATCTGAACTTTTATAAGATACTTGAGGAATATTATACACTCCAGGTATACTTCAATGAGGACTCAAAGCAAGTGCAGTGATGAGACCCCCCCCCCCCTCTCTACAAAGTCAGCGGCATCATGGGAAAACATGTGTGCAACATTCAGAGGTGAAATAGGAATTAAAGGGGTACTCCGGCCCTGTCTTATCCCCTATCCAAAGGATAGGGGATAAGATGTCTCACAGCGGGGGTCCCGCCGCTGGGAACCCCCGCAATCTTGTATTCGCCACCCACCTGTTTGAGCTGCACGCCGTGGTGCCAGCTCACAAACAACCGGGTGGCGACCACGGGGCCGGAGTATCGTGACGTCGCGACTCCGCCCCCATGTGATGTCACGCCCCGCCCCTGCTATGCAAGTCTATGGGAGGGGGCGTCACGCCCCCTCCATAGACTTGCATAGTGGGGACAGGGCGTGACGTCACAATACTCCGGCAGCGCATAAGCTGTATGCATACAGCTGAAACCTCCTATACTGGATACCGGCGTGCTTTACGGCTGGTATCTGGTATGCTGCAAAATCAACACTAGTCTGTCTGGCTAGAGACAGACGACCCCTAGTGGTGGCTATTTTTAGATTACATTTCTGGGGGAAATTGACATTTTTTAAATACATTTTAATTGTACAAAGCCATCACATGATTAGTTCTGTAATATATAAAAAGTTTTCAACAATGACGGTGCCTCTTTAAGTAAAATATAAGGGCACTATTCACGATTGAGGCACTATTCAGTTTAGTCTTCAACAAAAGTATGGTATGACGGTATGACTCAGAGTAACAGTGAACTCTAATCATATATGACAGGAGAATTATATGAGACTAATAATAATATAATGTAACCAGACCATGGGAAAATATTCTTCCTCACGTCAGCCGGCCACATACTTACAATAGCTGTTAGCTGGACGCTCATGCAGCTTCTTCCTTCTGTCCTACCCATACACATGCACACTCAGCTCGGCCTAGCGTGCATATGTTGTCAATGGAGAAAGGGAGGTAATCCCCAGATAGACATCTCTGATGGCGGCTTTATTCTTTAGAACAAATGGTTTGGGTGCTGAAATTCTTTCTCCTGACATAATCTTTCGGAACAATTCCAAACACATAATAAAGTCATCTGGTTTTTCCCAAAATTGGCTGGTCCAGCCCCGAAAAACATATCCCCAATCCTTAGGTTAGGGTATAAGAATCTGATGGCAGGGGGTCTATAACAGCTCTGGGGGGCTGCTGGATCTCATTAAGAAGATCCAGCTAGGCTTGGAGTATTACAGGCAATGCACCATGGGACAAAGTATGCAAATTATCTCTCCACCAGGAGGACAAAAACTGTCTCTCTAACGCCACCTATAGGCCACTACCCTGTTAGTGAATGCCTATAGGAACCTTAAAGGAGTACTCCGGTGGAAAACTTTTTTTTTTTAAATCAACTGGTGCCGGAAAGTTAAATAGATTTCTAAATGACTCCTATTATAAGATATTTACCCTTCCAGTACTTTTTAGCAGCTGTATGCTACAGAGGAAATTATTTTCTTTTTGAATTTCTTTTTTTTTTTGTCTTGTCCACAGTGCTCTCTGCTAGCACCTGATGCCCGTATCAGGAACTGTCAGAGTTGCTCTGGACAGTTCCTGACACTGACAGAGGTGTCAGCAGAGAGCACTGTGGACAAGACAAAAAAGAAATTCAAAAAGAAAAGAATTTCCTCTGTAGCATACAGCAGCTAATAAGTACTGGAAGGGTAAAGATTTTTTTAATAGAAGTCATTTACAAATCTGTTTAACTTTCTGGCACCAGCTGATTTAAAAAAAAAATTAATTTCCACCGGAGTACCCCTTTAACACACGACTTTGGATATAAGCCAAACCAGTGTCTTCTCCAAAAGGAAGAGACACCCATCTATAGGCAGCAGTTGTGAAGTTTTTGCTCTTCATTACTACAGAGCAGGGTATTTGTTGTCTAGATGAGATACTAATCCAAAGTTATCTCTCCAGAAGGGGCCCCAGCCCTCCCCACTGTATGAAGCAATGGGTGGGCGAGTGCTCCATGCATTGTCTATGGGAGCCCCATAGGTACATCACTCAGGTATCTCCAGCACTCCCATAGATAATGCTAGGAATGCGTGTTGACCCACCACTCCATGCAGTGGGGGAAGTCGGAGCCCCGTACTGAAGATCACAGGGGTCCCAGAGGTCTACCTTTTAGGTGCTAGTATACCCCTTGATATAGCAAGACATTTCTTGGTCCCCTGAAGGGAATTGTAGGAACCCCTCAATGTTTTTTGTGTTATCGTACACTTTCCAAGCTCTTAAAGTGGTACTCCAGTACTCTAGTGATTTGAACATTTTGTTCAGAACGCTTGGAGCCGGAGGCTGTGATCATGATGTCACGGCCCCACCCCATTGTGATGTCACACCACACCCCCTCCATTCATGTCTATGGGAGGGGGCGTGTCGGCAGACACGCCCCCTCCCATAGACATGAATGGAGGTGGTTTGGCCGTGACATCACGACCACTGCCGCAGAAACACGGCGTCTAGAGATCTGCGGGATCTGCTGCGGGAGATCTTGGGGGGCGCCAGCAGTGGAACCCCCATGAGCAGACATCTTACCCACTATCCTTTGGAGAGGGGATAAGATGTCTAGAAGCGGAGTACCCCTTTAAAGGCTTTTGACGGCCAATTTCCGAATTGGTGTGAAACTGCCAAGGGCCTGAAGTGAAGCAGATTTTTGGTGAATCCGTCATCTCTGTTAATTCCTAATGAAAGATATGTGTAATGTTTACTACTAGCTAAGACTAAGTGCAACCAATCATATCGGGAGCCTGGAGGGCCCCCTTTCAAACCTTTCCAGGAATCCAAACCAGGGCAGGGTCATCTGAGAATAGAGGACAGGAAGGTCTGGATTTTCCAGCTAAGAGAAATATTCCACTTGTGGGAAAAGACATGAAGCTATATGGGGTCAATGGCATTGATCATAGTGGTTCTAAGCCTGCAGTGACGTGGAGAGGAAGAAGACGCATACTCACAGCTGTTCTGAAGAAGCTTCTCCAGAGAATCTTTCCACTGGGCGGCCTCCTCTGTGGACGGTCTGGTGAAGGAAACACAAGGGGAAACACGTGAGCTGCAGGTATCAGGATGGGGACGTCAGGTTCACCTTCCATAAACCAACCATACAATAAAACAACGTGCATAAAGCAATCCACCAATGTGTTCTTTTTACTTGAAATGTTAGAAATTAATATGGTGACACTGGGTGGTGTTGGTGGAAAAAACTGATCACTTCGTGACGCCAGGGCACCGTTATCCTATACACGGTCCGATGTTGGAGACAGCTTCTCCTGGGCCAGACACGGGGAGTAAATGAAGACACCGATGTCAGGTTATGGATAACTGTCTTTACTGAGCAGGTGCAGATGGTAATACACAAATAGCTGGCTTTAGGTGAGAGAGTGTAACGTAACCCCTTGGGAGCCCTGTTGCCCTGCTGAGACTTGTGGTGCTTACACCAAACAGATTTATACTGACTTGTGAGACAGAAGATTGAGTCCTGGTTTCTATGGTCCTGTCAATGCACTGAAGACTGTCCCGCTGAGGCATGAATTTCCTCCTTGCGAATAATCCTTGCAGGATGACCAGTTGAGAGATTAGATTTGGACTAGCCTCTCCTCAGAGCACACAACACACAGCACACCTGAGCTAAGATGTTGCTCAGGAGCCACACTAGGGTGAACTAGCAATGGACAGACTAACTCCTCCCCTGCACCACATTATACAGGGGAGACTTTAGGGTTCTCATTGGCAGGCAGGGTCACATGGGGTTCTCTGCAAGGTCTCATGGGTTGCACTCTTAAAGGTACAGTTCACATATAAAATATATATATACATATAACGGAATCAATTTAAGAAAATATATTCTCTGACACTATAATACGCGTATTTACCGCATTTTTAGCCCTATAGGACGCACCGGCGTATAAGACGCACCCAATTTATAGGTGCAAAATCTAAAAAAATAAAGATTTTGAACCCAATAGTGGTCTTCAACCTGCGGACCTCCAGATGTTGCAAAACTACAACTCCCAACATGCCCGGACAGCCGTTGGCTGTCCGGGCATGCTGGGAGTTGTAGTTTTGCAACATCTGGAGGTCCGCAGATTGCAGACCACTGCAGAGGAGGTAATACTCACGTGTCCCCGCCGCTCCGGACCCGTCACCGCTGCCCTGGATGTCGCTCCATCGCTGTCGCCGTGTCCCCGTCGCTCCGGAACGTCTCTGCTGCCAGCCGGGTATCCTCGCTCTCCGTCGCCGCCATCACCTCGTTACGCACGCCGACGCACGTACGCGACGACGTGATGACGAGGAAGGAGAGCGCCGGCCATACAGGGGATCCCTGAACGGAGAAGACACCGAGGAGGCAGGTAAGGTCCCCCCCGGTGTCCTGTAAGCACTAACCCGGCTATTCAGTTGGGCTGTTCGGGACCGCCGCGGTAAAATTGCGGCGGTCCCGAACAGCCCGCCTGAACAGCCGGGTTAGTGTCACTTTCCCTTCAGACGCGGCGGTCAGCTTTGATCGCCGCGTCTGAAGGGTTAATACAGGGCATCACCGCGATCGGTGATGTCCTGTATTAGCCGCGGGTCCCGGCCGTTGATGGCCGCAGGGACCGCCGCGATAGGGGTATATTCGCCGTATAAGACGCACCGACTTTTTTCCCCCAGTTTTGAAAAATACGGTAATTTAAAAGTGGAACTCTAGTGGGCCCAACACCTTGTGCTGCCCGAGACAGTCCAAAGCCATAGGACAGCCTCTGGTGCTGGGACACCACATTAAGCTGATGGGTTATTAGGATTTTCTATATTTACTGTATGAAGGTTACGATAAAATGTGTATATTAGGGAACTGTCTGATATATAATGATAATCGTAGGTAAGTGAAGGATAAATATATTTATGTCACTGAAGGGGGGGGGGGGGGGGAAATACTCAATTTTTGCACTAGGCTCTTCTTGCTCTTTTCTCTTAGTATCCCCGCCTTTGCATTTACAAGGTCCCAGGTCACATGGGGGGAGATTTATCAAAACCTGTCCAGAGGAAAAGTTGTCCAGTTGCCCATAGCAACCAATCAGCACGCTTCTTTCATTTTTAACACGGCCTCTGCAAAATGAAAGAAGCCATCTGATTGGTTGCTAAGGGCAACTGGGAAACTTTTCCTTTGCACTGGTTTTGATAAATCTTCCCGATGGTCTCCAGCAGAATATTGTCCATCACATTGTCTTTTCTTATTCCCATAATGCATTCTGGTGTATCTCTTCTCCAGGTAAGTGACGCGCACACACCCGGCCATCCACAGGATGGGAAAGTGACCCATCAGACCAGGCACCTTCTTCTCACTCCATGCTCCAGCTCTATTACGTGCCCATTGGTGGATGTTGGTCACCATGGTTGTGGGTTGACCGGACGACAGGCTCCATACACAGGCACAGCAGCTGTGATGTCCTTTGTGGTCTTCCCCTTTCTATCACAGTCCGCAGGAACGTTTTCAGCAGTTTGCTCTACCGCAGATCTTCTGTGGGATCGGATGACCAGACCCAGTCGTGTACACATCACTATTCTTCTCTCGTGTCGCTCAGATCCTTACACTTTTTATTAGGAAGATCCTCTGATGCTATAGGGGCTCATAACATATCCCATTAGGGTTTATTCACACGTACAATATTCTGTGCAGATTTGAGGCAAAGATTTGAAGCTGTGTTCAGTTTACATTGAAATCTGCAGCAGAATACTGTACGTGTGAATAGACCCTTAATATGACATTTTAGAAATGGCCCTGAAACTGACTAAATGGCAAAAAAATAGTTTTGCATAAACATGAGGATACCCTTTATTTCCCCAGAGTACCCCTTTAATATGACTATGAAAAGTAGAAAGAAAATGTAATACAAACAAAGAATAAGTTGGCCAGCACTATTGATTCCAAACTATTGTAAAGACCTGGCTTGCAGGTGCAGGCTGCTGGGCTAAATATACAGCAACAGAAGAATACAGCAGAACACTGCTAGCACAAAGATATAGATAAAACATGAGCATATAGATAGAACATGAAAAGCTATACAGCTGTAGTGCAATAAATGAAAATATGAAACTATGAAATTATGAGGTACTTAGCTTGCAAATTTGGCACCAAATAGCGTGGACCGTCCCACCACGGTAAGGTGACCTTATTCTGGGATGGACCCTACACTGTGTATATGCCTCTGTGTGAACAGTACAGCAGACATTGCAAGGTCTGAAACATCCAAGGCACCTTATATACACCTAATGGAGGTGGGTGGGGTGCAGGAGCCAACACGGAGGTAGCCACTCCCCTGTATGTGTAATACAACCAAAGGATAAGTTGGCCAGCACTATTGATTCCAACAGAGATGTCAGCAGAGAGCACTGTGCTTGTGATGTCAGCAGAGAGCTCTGTGTTCCAAAAAAAAAAGAATTTCCTCTGTAGTATTCAGCAGCTAATAAGTACTGGAAGGATTAAGATTTTTTAATAGAAGTCATTTACAAATCTGTTTAACTTTCTGGCATCAGTTGATAAAAAAAAAATATATATAGTTTTCCACCGGAGTACCCCTTTAAATGTCTCTTCTCAGGACTAAACCGTTCCTCATAGCTAAGATGCTCCATGCCCCATATTAGTTTAGTCACATGTCTCTGCACCCAAACATGGCGATATGTTTTATTACACCGGGGTACTCCTTTAATATGACATTTAAAAAAAATGGTCCTAAAAATGACCAAATAGAAGACATTTTTATTTATTTTTTTGTGCATTAACATGGGGATATGTTCAATTTCCCCAGAGTACCCCTTTCATGACTATGAAAAAAAAAATTGAAAGAAAATGTGACCCAAAAATAAAAATTCAGGGGTTTGAGAACGGGTTAAAAAAACGTAGATTTTTTTAAAAAATTATGGTCATGTTCAACCCAGAAAACAGCTAATGAGCAAATTGCATAATAGAACAGACAAAAAAAATTAAAAAACATTTAAAAAAATTCCCATTAAAGGGGTACGCCGGTGAAAAACGTATTTTTTTTTTTAATTAATTGGTGCCAGAAAGTTAAACAAATTTGTAAATTACTTCTATTAAAAAATTTTTTAAAGGGGTACTCCGGTGAAAACCTTTTTTCTTTTAAATCAACTGGTGGCAGAAAGTTAAACATATTTGTAAAGTACTTCTATTAAAAAATATTGATCCTTCCTGTACTTATTAGCTGCTAAATACTACAGAGGAAATTCTTTTCTTTTTGGAATGCTGTCTGATGACATCATGAGCACAGTTCTCTCTGCTGACGTTATTATAATAATAATGACGCTTTATTTATTGTTGTCCTTAGTGGGATTTGAACCCAAGTCCCCAGCACTGCAAAGCAGCAGTGCTAATCACTGAGCCCCCATGCTGCCCTTAGCATACATCGGCTATGCACGGTTGCTAAAATGGACAGAGATGTCAGCAGAGAGCACTGTGCTCGTGATGTCATCAGTGTTCCAAAAAGAAAGGAATTTCCTCTGTAGCATTCAGCAGCTAATAAGTACTGGAAGGATTAAGATTTTTTAATAGAAGTCATTTACAAATATGTTTAACTTTCTGCCACCAGTTGATTTAAAAGAAAAAAGGTTTTCACCGGAGTACTCCTTTAATCCTTCCTGTACTTATTAGCTGCTGAATACTACAGCGGAAATTCTTTTCTGTTTGAAACACAGAGCTCTCTGCTGACATCACAAGCACAGTGCTCTCTGCTGACATCTCTGTCCATTTTATGAACTGTCCAGAACAGCATATGTTTGCTATGGGGATTTCCTTTTACCCTGGACAGTTCCTAAAAATGGACAGAGATGTCAGCAGAGTCACTGTGCTCATGATGTCAGCAGAGAGCTCTGTGTTTCAAACGGAAAAGAATTTCCACTGTAGTATTCAGTAGCTAATAAGTACAGGAAGGATTAAGATTTTTTAATCAAAGTAATTTACAAATCTGTTTAACTTTCTGGCACCAGTTTATTTAAAAAAAAAAAAAAAAAATGTTTTTCACCGGAGTACCCCTTTAAAACTGACCAAATGGAATGAAATACAGCTGAAATCTGTTTTTTTTTTTTTTTATGAAAAATGTGTTTTATCGAATTTAAAAATGATTGTGCGCACATCCCGTAAATAATATGTATTTTGTCTTTAATGTTTTTTTCTGTGACTTTCCCTTACAGTCCATAAGCCCTAAAAGCCCGGAAGATAAAGTGTCCCCGGTTGCTATTACAATCGCCTTATTAAAAGTCCATTATACCAGCGACGTTTCTGCTCCTCGCGCAGGAATCATTACACGTAATCGTAATTGACATCTTCGCCTCGGGTCTCAGCGCAGAAATTAGATGTTCTGTGGGATATTTCACAGTCCTCCCATAATTGCTCCACAATTGGATTAAAGAGGAGCTGCAGCAGCAATAGGCAATCAGGGGGGGTTCATTAGGAGAGGCGCAACGGGCAGCGAGCGGCGTTCGGGCGTTATTTATAGGGATCCTGCAATGTGCGCCGGTTGGGGGGGGGGGGGGGCAGAGATTATCAGCACGTGTACTGGTCTATGAGAGAAGCTCTGAACAGAAGTCGCGGGTAAATGTACAGGATAGAACTATATTGTAGAGCAGTATTCCTCACTTTTGCGCAAAACTACAACTCCCATCATGCCTGGGCAGCCGAAGGCTGCCCAGGCATGATGGGAGTTGTAGTTTTGCAACAGCTGGAGAGCCACAGGATGTGTTTGATCCCCTCTCAGTCAGCCAAGATTTTTGGCCACCAGGTGTCTTTTATACAGTTAACGAGCTGAGATTAGGAGCACTCTCTTAAAGGTGTATTAAAAGATTTTTGAACTTTTAAAGGAGTACTCCGGTGGAAAACTATTTTTTTTTTTTTCATATCAACTGGCTCCAGAAAGTTAAATAGATTTGTAAACTACTTCTATTAAAAAAATCTTAATCCTTCCAGTATGTATCAGCTGCTGTATGCTCCAGAGGAACTTCTTTTCTTTTTGAATTTCCTTTCCGCCTGACCACAGTGCTCTCTGCTGAAACCTCTGTCCATGTCAAGAACTGTCCAGAGTAGGAGCAAATCCCCATAGCAAACCTATCCTACTCTGGACAGTTCCTAAAATGGACAGAGGTGTCAGCAGAGAGCACTGTGGTCAGACAGAAAAGAAATTCAAAAAGAAAAGAGCTTCCTGTGGAGCATACAGCAGCTAATAAGTACTGGAAGGATTAAGATTTTTTAATAGAAGTAATTTTCAAATCTGTTTAACTTTCTGCCACCAGTTGATTAGAATTTTTTTTCCACTGGAGTACCCCTTTAAGCTATGTGTCCCTGATGCCAAATTATCTATGTTATCAATTAACTTGTATTACCTGTCTGGGATGGATCGTGCCTTTTTTTTTTTTTTTTTTGTATTTTAATGCACCCGGAGCTTTTGCATTCTTGTGCACTATGGATTACTGTCGTCTCGAGCCTTTACAGGGATCCTGTGCGGCCCGTGACAACAGCTGATCACAGTGGGCTCGGCTGCTTTTCGTCAAGCCAGCCCCCTGATGACATGTGCAGCACATCTTTACACCCAGCCGTGCCAGAAATAAAGGGGTTATCCGGGAAAAAACTTTTTTTTATATATATCAACTGGCTCCAGAAAGTTAAACAGATTTGTAAATGACTTCTATTACAAAATCTTAATCCTTTCGGTACTTATGAGCTGCTGAAGTTGAGTTGTTCTTTTCTGTCTAAGTGTGCTCTCTGTTGACACGTGTCTCGGGAACTGTCCAGAGTAGAAGCAAATCCCCATAGCAAACCTCTTCTACTTTGTGCAGTTCCCGAGACAAGCAGAGATGTCAGCAGAGAGCACTGCTGTCAGACAGAAATGAATGACTCAACTTCAGCAGCTGATAATTATTGGAAGGATTAAGATTTTTTTAATAGAAGTAATTTACAAATCTGTTTAACTTTCTGGAGCCAGTTGATATGAAAAAAAATAAAAAATAGTTTTCCACCGGAGTACTCCTTTAAAAGTTCAAAAATCTTTTAATACACCTTTAAGAGAGTGCTCCTAATCTCAGCTCGTTAACTGTATAAAAGACACCTGGTGGCCAAAAATCTTGGCTGACTGAGAGGGGATCAAACACATCCTGTGGCTCTCCAGCTGTTGCAAAACTACAACTCCCATCATGCCTGGGCAGCCTTCGGCTGCCCAGGCATGATGGGAGTTGTAGTTTTGCGCAAAAGTGAGGAATACTGCTCTACGATATAGTTCTATCCCGTACATTTACCCGTGACTTCTGTTCAGAGCTTCTCCCATAGACCAGTACACGTGCTGATAATCTCTGCCCCCCCCCCAACCGGCGCACACCGCAGGTGGCCAAAAATCTTGGCTGACTGAGAGGGGATCAAACACATCCTGTAATACCCCTTTAATCTGCAGATTGTGTTTAGATTCAGTGACAGCGGGGGACACATTCAGTGCAGGCGCGGCCGGACGTACGATGGGCCGCACACATCATCAGGGTTCTGGCTTGTCAGGGGGGGGACGAGAAGCAGCCAAACCCCTTGTGATCAGGAAGGACCTAAATCCTGCAGTGTCCGCAAGGTCCCCCTGCTCAAGAAAGCTCATGTACAGGCCCATCTTGTCAATGAATCTTTGTATCATTTAGATGCAGAGAATAATACACAGCAGTGTTAGGAGGGGTCTGTCCAGTTTCAGGACACATTACACACGAGATAAACCCATGATAGATAGACAGGGGTGGGCCGTCTTACCTCAGTGGGCCCTAACATTTCCCTGACTCTCCTAGGCCAGTTCTGACTGGACATACCATTTGTGCAGCCCGTGGTCCAGAGCTTGAGAACCATTTTAATTTTACTTGTTATTGGTTGGTGATATTATATCTTTTCTTTGTTACTGCGGTCTTTCTTTTCCATTCATAATGATTTTAGGAAGCTCTGTACTGAAGAACCATATACGTTGGGCCATACCAATAGAGTAGAAGCAGAGCTTTTGTCAATGTGTATCCAATGCCTATACAGTGGTGCCTCAACATACGATGGTAATCCGTTCCAAATGGACCATCGTTTGTTGAAACCATCGTATGTTGAGGGATCCGTGCAATGTAAAGTATAGGACAGTGGTCTACAACCTGCGGACCTCATGCTGGGGGAAGTTGTACTCACCTGTCCCCGCCGCTCCGGACCGTCACCGCTCGTCACCGCTGCCCGGGATGTCGCCTTCCATCGCTGCGTCCCCGAGGTGTCCCCGACGCTCCGGCCAAGGCCTCTGCTTCCCCGGCATCCGCGCGCTCCGTCACCGCCATCACGTCAATACGCACACCGCTCCTATTGGATGACGGGACGGCGTGCGCAGCGACGCGATGACGACGATGGAGAGCGCCGACAATGCAGGGGATCCCGAAGAGGATGCGCCGGAGCCCCGAGGACAGGTAAGTGATCGTCAGCGGACCACACGGGGCACCGTAAACGACTATCCGGTGGCGGCTGAAGCAGTCTGCGCTGCCGGATAGCCGTTTATGCAATGGCCCCGACATACAAAAGCATCGTATGTTGATGCTGCCTCTGAGAGGCCATCGCATGTTGAAATTATCGTATGTCGGGGCCATCGTAGGTCGGGGGGGGGGGGGGTCACTGTATAAGTTTAATGTAGCATCTACTGTAAATTATTCATCACTATTGAGCTCAGTGTCTATATTAAAACACAAGGCCTGAAGATGGAGAAGATGCTTTTCTCTGTGTATTCCTGCTCCGGGCCGTCATTTCTGTGTAAAACTATTAGGTTTTATGGGGATCCTGGTCTCACTGCGTGAAACTTCCTCCAACTTGGCGACAGGATAGAGAGGCGCTGGACAAAGCCTAGAAGGGATCTCAAGTTTAATCACCCATGATGCAACGCGTTTCTCAGTAAGACTGCTTCATCAGGCATCTGATGCCTGATGAAGCAGTTTTACTATGAAACGCGTTGCATCATGGGTGATTAAATTTGAGATCCCTTCTAGACTTTGTCCAGCGCCTCTCTATCCCGTCGCCAAGTTGGAGAAAGTTTTACATTGTGCTCAAGTTCTGACGTGGAACGGCTTCAGGCACTCGTCCTATTATCTTTACTTCATAGTTAAAGGAGTAGTCCAGTAGTGAACAAGTGGTGAACAACTTATCCCCTATCCTAAGGATAGGGGATAAGTTGCAGATCGCGGGGGGTCCGACCGCTGGCCCCCCCCCCCCCCCCCCGATCTCCTGTACAGGGCCCCGACAGCCCGCGCGAAGGGGGCGTGTTGACCCCCGCACGAAGCGGCGGCCGACACGCCCCCTAAATACAACTCTATGGCAGAGCCGGAGTGCTGCCTTCGGCAATCTCCGTCTCTGCATAGCAATGTATTGAGGGGGCATGTCAGCCGCCGCTTCGTGCGGGGGTCGACACCCGCTATCTGGCCGGAGAGCCTGGCCCCCGTACAGAGAGATTGCAGGGGGCCCCAGCGGTCGGACCCCCTGTGATCTCAAACTTATCCCCTATCCTTAGGATAGGGGAAAAGTTTTTCACCACTGGACTACCCCTTTAAACTTGTTGGAGTGTAACTTTATGTGGTAAGCGCCACCTTGATTACACCTAATTTGGCTTTAACGTTATCACACTACGGAGCGCTGTCTGTATCTTGTATTAGCTGGGCTCACTGCGTCACGTGACTGCACAACAGATGCACGTGGAAGCAACACTGGACATTAGAAGGTGTTGAATAGTAGACCTGAGGAAGGCGTGTCCTAGTGCCGAAACCTGTTTTGTATTCTATAAAGTCAACCTATCTTTTGCTCCTGTTGTGGTGCAGAGAACATGTCTAGTAAGGCAGTAGCTCTTATTTGACCCTCTTTTGCTCTCCATATCCACTTGCCATATAATCTGCCGTCGTAGTGCAGTGGGATCGGGACCTAGAGGAGCAGACATTTCTGTAAGCTGTCCAAAGACTGGTGCCTATAGACTAGCACAATCCTATAAGGTTAGTAGTCACTACAAGTGAGGTGCTGGGTATTCTACATTAGATAGTGACAAGTAGGTCATTGTGTCACTGTGTTATGTGACCTCACAGCACGGGGCCATTACCTGTGGGCTTTATACTACAGAGGAAATGTTTTTCTTTTTGAATTTCTCTTCTGTCACGACCACAGTGCTCTCTGCTGACCTCTGCTGTCCATTTTAGGAACTGCCCAGAGCAGCATATATTTGCTATGGGCATTTTCTCCTGCTCTGGACAGTTCCTAAAATGGACAGAGGTGTCAGCAGAGAGCACTGTGGTCGTGACAGAAGGGAAATCCAAAAAGAAAAGAATTTCCTCTGTAGTATATATCCCCTAAAAAGTACTGGAAGGATTAAGATTTTTGGGGTATTCTACATTAGATAGTGACAAGTAGGTCATTATGTCACTGTGTTATGTGACCTCACAGTCCTACAGGACACAGCGCGGGGCCATTACCTGTGGATGTCATTAAGCAGTCAGTGGGGAGTCTGACCCACATCCATGCCCTGACATGAATATTATCTGTACACTGTTTAAAGGAAAGGAATATTTATAATGTGTCACTGAGATAGTTGTCATAGAGGTGTAAATAAAGGGGTATTCTGGCCGAATACATCTTATCCCCTATCCAAAGGAAAGAGGATCAGATGTCTGGTGCCAGAAAGTTAAACAGATGTGCAAATTACTTCTATTTAAAAATCTTAATCTTTCCAGTACTTATCAGCTGCTGTATGCTACACAGGATGTTCTTTTCTTTTTGAATTTCCTTTCTGTCTGACCCCAGTGCTCTCTGCTGACACCTCTGTCCATTTTAGGAACTGTCCAGAGCAGGAGAGGTTTGCTATGGGGATTTGCTCCTACTCTGGACAGTTCCTGACATGGACAGAGGTGTCAGCAGAGAGCACTGTGGTAAGGAAATTAAAAAAGAAAATAAGTTCCTCTGGAGCATACAGCAGCTGATAAGTACTGGAAGGATTAAGATTTTCAAATAGAATCAATTTACAAATCTGTTTAACTTTCTGGCATCAGTTGATTTAAAAAATAAAATGTCCTCAAGTCATGTTTTCGGAGTATCCCTTTAAATCCGAAGAGCTAAAATGTAATGATATGACATGCTAATAATGTACTAACATTTTTTTTTCTGAGACTGAAGAGGTCACCGGTGGTGACGCGTGCGATGGAGTGGGCGATAAACTATATAAACATATTCTGATATAATAATCACATAGGAATTCTATTTGCATTAAGAAGCGCCTAGGACGATGAGGTCCTTCACACTAGATACCTACTTAGGAGCCTTGATTGTCTTCTCCGGCTTCTCGGGATACGGAATAATCAAGTCGATGGCCGTATCCGGCTTCTGGAGAAGAGTTCCAAGTTTGGTCTTTATTTCCTTGGCCCTAAGGAGAAAAAAAGCAATAATTATAGTCATGTCTATGCATGAAGGAAGTCGGCCATCCTCCAGCTCCAAGTGGTAGATAAGGACGGCTTCTGTATTAATGTACAGTAAAATTTCTCTTGTGGTCGTAGCTCAAAGCGTAACGTAATAACCAATACAACAGTCAGGTAGATGTGAAAGGACGGATCGCATGAAAGTACACAAAACTGTGGCGGGTGCAGAGGATTCTCGGGTGGGATGCAGGAGGACTGAGACAATGCCATTTCGTTCCGGCAAGGAACTTCTTCCGGCCTCCCATAGGTTGCCTCAGTCCTCCTGTATCTCACCCGAGAATCCTCCCCACTCGCCCCACTTCCTTGCCGGAATGAAACGGCGTTGCCTCAGTCCTCCTGCGTCTCAACCGAGAATCCTCCCAAGCCGCCCCACTTTCCTACCGGAACAAAATGGCGTTGCCTCAGTCCTCCTGTATCTCACCCGAGAATCCTCCCCACCCACCCCACTTCCTTGCCGGAATGAAACGGCGTTGCCTCAGTCCTCCTGCGTCTCAACCGAGAATCCTCCCCACCCGCCCCACTTCCCTGCCAGAACAAAATGGCGTTGCCTCAGTCTTCCTGCGTCTCAACCGAGAATCCTTCCCACCCGCCCCACTTCCTTGCCGGAATGAAACGGCGTTGCCTCAGTCTTCCTGCGTCTCAACCGAGAATCCTCCCCACCCGCCCCACTTCACTGCCAGAACAAAATGGCGTTGCCTCAGTCTTCCTGCGTCTCACCCGAGAATCCTCCCCACCCGCCCCACTTCCTTGCCGGAATGAAACGGCGTTGCCTCAGTCCTCCTGCGTCTCAACCGAGAATCCTTTCCACCCGCCCCACTTCCTTGCCGGAACAAAATGGCGTTGCCTCAGTCCTCCTGCGTCTCACCCGAGAATCCTCCCCACCCGCCCCACTTCCTTGCCGGAATGAAACGGCGTTGCCTCAGTCCTCCTGCGTCTCACCCGAGAATCCTCCCCACCTACCCCACATTTGTGTACTTTCATGCAATACCTGAAATAAAGAAAATTCTGCTTGACTCGCAAGAACCAGTGAGCGATCCGTCCTTTTACATCTACCTGACTCTTACATTTCTACTGAAACACTCTGTTGGGACGTAGAGAACCCCGGGAGCGACATTGGGGAATGATGACCGGAACACTCCTGCGTCAGAACGATTATAGTCAGTAAATTGCCTCTATACAGCGTGCAGTGCCTGGTGTATTTCTACTATATATAATTACCAAGACACCGAACAATCCTTACCAAGCGGTCTGAGGTGTGCCATAACCATGCATGAGGGACGCCTATAGAGACGGCAAAAATCAAGACACAATAGGATAGCAAGTAGAATTATTAATGCAATTATGTTACAGAGGTGAATAGAAAGACCCTGAATATACCGTACAGCAAAACGAAATCCACCTACCCAACTCTTGATTATTAGGGGCTTTATACTGCAGAGGAAATGCTTTTCTTTTTGGATTTCTCTTCTGTCACGACCACAGTGCTCTCTGCTGACCTCTGCTGTCCATTTTAGGAACTGCCCAGAGCAGCACATATTTGCTATGGGGATTTTCTCCTGCTCTGGACAGTTCCTAAAATGGACAGAGGTGTCAGCAGAGAGCACTGTGGTCGTGACAGAAGTGAAATCCAAAAAGAAAAGAATTTCCTCTGTAGTATATAGCCCCTAAAAAGTACTGGAAGGATTAAGATTTTTTAATAGAAGTAATTTACAAATCTCTTTAACTTTCTGGCACCAGTTGATTTAAAAAAAAAAAAAAAAAAAAGGTTTCCACGGGAGGACCCCTTTAAAATACGTAGCTAGGGTGAGAACATATTTGATGAAATTGCTAGCTTTCTCCCAGTAGCGGACATATTTTTTATTCCCCGGCATTGTCCCATAAGACTTATTGTACTGTATTTGCATCCTCTGACTAGCAGACACTCCAATAGCACATGTGGGTACATCCGCGCGAATGCGTTAACTTCCGAATATAAGACAACCAGGCTTATCTGCCGGCCCTACCAGGCCCTACCTTGTGCCCTACTACGCTAAAATGGACTTGACCGCATGTGGAAATGGATTAGTCCGCTAAAGGGGTGTTGGGCAGCTATCAACCGTGGTAGAGAGGAGAGGGGATGCGGTACGCATGGCACGGTAGTAAAAAGGGGAGATTTGGGGGAAGGGAAGAGAAGCTGAAAGCTCAGAGGGGGAGATTTATCAAAACCAGTGTAGAGGAAAACTTGCCCAGTTGCCCATAGCAACCAATCAGATCGCTTCTTTCATTTTCATCAAGGCCTGTGAAAAAGTGAAAGAAGCGATCTGATTGGTTGCTATGGGCAACTGGACAACTTTTCCTCTGCACAGGTTTTGATAAATCTCCCCCAGTGTGCGTGAAACGCTGTGTTTCTCTTGCGACAATCGGGTGAGGGAGAAAAACAAAGGTGTGAAAGCAATTAATAATGAAGGAGACGGAAGAGGTTATTCGAGAAAGTGAAGGTGCATAGTAAATCGTTACTTTTCAGTAATCATTTATGAGATTGTAGAGGTTTTTTTTAAAAGCCTTATTACAGTGCAAAATAATTTCTTTATAATGTATTTTTATTGAGTTTTATAGGTACATACACTCTGGGGTGAGGACAGTAATCGGTCATTTAGAAAGATTTTGGAGCCTTTTTGCTCCCAATAGCGGACACTTTTTTTCCCCCCATAAGTGTCCGTTATTGGGAGATTCTACTGTATTTTATACCGTATTTTTCGCCGTATAAGACGCACTTTTTCTTCCCCAAAACTGGGGGGGAAAAAGTCGGTGCGTCTTATACGGCGAATACACCCCTATCGCGGCGGTCCCTGCGGCCATCAACGGCCGGGACCCGCGGCTAATACAGGACATCACCGATCGCGGTGATGCCCTGTATTAACCCTTCAGACGCGGCGATCAAAGCTGACCGCCGCGTCTGAAGGGAAAGTGACACTAACCCGGCTGTTCAGTCGGGCTGTTCGGGACCGCAGCGGTGAAATCACGGCGTCCCGAACAGTTTACAGGACACCGGGAGGGACCTTAACTGCCTCCTCGGGGTCTTCTCCGTTAAGGGATCCCCTGTATGGCCGGCGCTCTCCTTCCTCGTCATCACGTCGTCGCGTACGTGCGTCGGCGTGCATAACGACGTGATGGCGGCGACGGAGAGCGAGGATACCCGGCCGGCAGCAGAGACGTTCCGGAGCGCCGGGGACACGGCGACAGCGATGGAGCGACATCCAGGGCAGCGGTGACGGGTCCGGAGCGGCGGGGACACGTGAGTATTACCTCCTATCCAGCGGTCTTCAATCTGCGGACCTCCAGATGTTGCAAAACTACAACTCCCAGCATGCCCGGACAGCCAACGGCTGTCCGGGCATGCTGGGAGTTGTAGTTTTGCAACATCTGGAGGTCCGCAGGTTGAAGACCACTATTGGGTTCAAAATCTTTATTTTTTTACATTTTGCCCCTACAAATTGGGTGCGTCTTATACGCCGGTGCGTCCTATAGGACGAAAAATACGGTAAATGACATAAAAGGAGAACATTCATAGAACAAGCAACTAAAAGGAAAACTGACAGAAGCTACACCAGCACCAACCTGTGGGTACTGCCTGTTAGTGCGGGTGACGCTGACCAAAAAGGTGTTTACCTTATCTTTCTAGGTGCTGGCGTTCCAGAGAGATCCCTATAAATCCTAATGTAAATTAGGCTCTTGGTGTCCTTGGAAGGTTCCCTATCCCCATGGTGCACCGGCTGTTCTTATCGGCCGGTGAAGTGAAAAAAACTGTGACCTGGAGCTCAATGCTCTCAGCCCTTCTCAGTGCTGATCACGGTTAGGATTAGGGTTAGAGGTTAGGATTAGGGGTTAGCATTAGGGTTAGGATTAGGAGTTAGGATTATGGGTTATGATTAGGGGTTAGGATTAAGGCTTAGTGATTATGATTAGGCATAAGGGTTAGGGATTAGGGTTAGGATTAGGGGTTAGGATTGGTTGTAAGGGTTAGGATAAGGGGTTAGGGTTATGATTAGGGGTTGGAATTAGGGTTATGGGTTAGGATTAGGCATAAGGGTTAGGGATTAGGGTTAGGATTAGGGGTTAGGATTAGGGGTTAGGATTGATTGTAAGGGTTAGGATTAGGGGTTAGGGTTAGGATCAGGGGTTAGGTTGTAAGGGTTAGGATTAGAAGTTAGGATTAGGGGTTAGGATTGGTTGAAAGGGTTAGGATTAGGGGTGAGGATCAGGGGTTAGTTTGTAAGGGTTAGGATTAGGGGTTAGGATTAGGGGTTAGGGTTAGGATCAGGGGTTAGGTTGAAAGGGTTAGGATTAGGGGTTAGGATTGGTTGTAAGGGTTAGGATTAGGGGTTAGGGTTATGATTAGGGGTTGGAATTAGGGTTATGGGTTAGGATTAGGGGTTAGGATTAGGGGTTAGGATTGGTTGTAAGGGTTAGGATTAGGGGTTAGAATTATGGGTAAGGGTTAGGTATTAGGATTAGGGAGTGAGAAGGAGGCGACTGTAAAGCATAAAAGTGTGTCCCTGTGTGGAGGGTCACATTCCGCTACAAGGACACAGTTTTCTTCATTACCACGCCCCCTAATTCCACCCCTAATAAATATTCATACTCTCTCTTTTGCACGTAGCTGTTTTGTGGTGGAATCCCGTGCGTGTGCCCACAGATCTCCAGCATAGCTGGTCCCGACTATTTGGCTATGTTCACACAGCAAAATGTCCGCCGGGAAAACTTGTGGGCGTATATTCCAGAGACAGCAGGCGCCGGCAAAAAATGCTGGTGCAAGGACCGATCGGAGATGGGCCATCTTAATAGACGGCAATGCATTTTTGAGAGGGATCAGAATTCTGCCTTATGCATGGTGGAGCAGAATCCCATTAAAACTTACAGCACATGCGCAGGATCTCAGCGGACCATAAGAGCACGCCAAACAAAGAGCATAAATCTGAAGAGCTCAGTGAGTTCTGTTACTCCAGACCCCAAGAGGCATCACCTACATCTACATTACAGGAAACATAGGTGAATGTACAGAAATCAGTAATACTAGAGATACTAGGTCATGTGTGAAATTTAAAGGAGTACTACGCCCCTAGACATCTTAACCCCTATCCAAAGGATAGGAGATAAGATGTCAGATCGCCACGGTCCCGCTGCTGGGGACCCCCGGGATTGCTGCTGCGGCACCGCGCTATCATTACTGCACAAAGCGAGTTCGCTCTGCACCAAATGACGGGCAGTACAGGGGACGGAGCATCGTTAAGTCACGGCTCCGCCCCTCATGACATCACGGCCCACCCCCTTAATACAAGTCTATGGCAAGAGTGTGACGACCGCCACGCCCCCTCCCATAGACTCATATTGAGGGAGGCACGCCGTGACATCACGAGGGGCGGAGCGGTGACTTAACGATGCTCCGGCCCCTGTACTGCCCGTCATTAGGTGCAGAGCGAACTCGCTTTGTGCAGTAATGACAGCAGGGTGCCGCAGCAGCAATTCCGGGGGTCCCCAGCAGCGGGACCGCAGCAATCTGACATCTTTGGATAGTGGATCAGATGTCTAGGGGCGGAGTACCCCTTTAAGTCTACATCACCAGCTCCCTGTTATATACACACACACACACATATATATATATATATATATATATATATATATATATATATATATATCTTTTTGGGGACATTTACAAAAGAATGAGGTGTGATCACAGCATGCTGCCTTGTGCTGAACAATGCCACAGGCAGAGGAGCGGACAGGTAATGAATACAGTAGGTTCTGCTGATTTTCTGGCTGCAGAGCAATAGTCTGTTGTGCACTGTTCTGCAGAAGCTCTGGGCCGGAATTGGCAGGAGTGCTGTGGTAGGGGAGTAGGCAGGGTGGGAGGACTTTGATGAAGAGCTGAGGGAAAGCAATGCATTCTGGGAATTGTAGTACTGAGCAACTGCTCAATCAGGAACCCCCTCCTAAAGTCATTGAGATCTGTGGAGTCCCGTTGGTGTCCGTTGTGCAACGGATCGTCCAGGTCTATTGTTTACCGCAGGAATGGACTCCCAAACAGAGCTCCTACGTACATCTGGGCATGCTGGGAGTTGTAGTTTTGCAACAGCTGGAGGCACTCTGGATAGGAAACACTGCAATAGACAGTCGTACTGCGGAGGGGAAAACATTTTTTTGCAATCAGCTGGTTCCAGAAAGTTAAACAGATTGGTAAATGACTTCTATATAAAAATCTTAATCCTTCCAGTACAAATCAGCTGCTGTATGCTCCACAGGAAGTTGTGTAGTTCTTTTCTGTCTGACCACAGTGCCCTCTGCTGACACCTCTGTCCATGTCAGGAACTGCCCAGAGCTGGATAGGTTTGCTATGGGGATTTGCTTCTACTCTGTACAGTTCCCGACATGGACAGAGGTGTCAGCAGAGAGCACTGTAGTCAGACAGAAAAGAACTACGCAACTTCCTGTGGAGCATACAGCAGCTGATAAGTACTTGTAGGGTTAAGATTTTTTATATAGAAATAATTTACAAATCTGTATGCTGGGCGTTGTAGTCTTGCAACAGCCGGAGGCACACTGCTTGGGAAACACTGCTTTATCCTTTTTGGCAGAGCAGACTTAAATTCTTCAATTAAGATTCCACCGTATATATAATTCCGTATAAAATTCACTAAAGAGCCTTAAAATTGTTTTTGGCTCGCCGGATCTGCATCTCTAATCCCCACAACATCCGAGATAGATTAGTGGTTTCTGACAATTATTAGCTAAATATTTACCAGGTTTTCCTCCCTCCCAGTATCATGTGCCACCTGAAAGCAAATTGGGATTCTGTGTTTAACCCCTTAAAGGGGTTCTCCACCATGCGGTGATTTTAGTACGTACCTGGCAGACAGTAATGGACATGTTTAGGAAGGATCTGCGCTTGTCTTGGGGCTAAATGGCTATGTTGTGAGATTACCATAACACTGTGGTTAGCTTTTTGTTAACTGGTATTTCCTGTTTGACTTTTCTTTTTTGACTACAAATCCCACAATTCCATTTTCCTCCCTCCCACACATCAGCCACCCCACCCATTGAAACATAAATGAGCTGCATCCATTCAAATCGGTGTGGTTTTCAATCAGGGTGCCTACAGCTGTTGCAGATTGATCTCTCTCCCACCAAGCGATTGCTCCACCCATTGAAGCAGACAGGCTCCCTGTCACAGCTGACTAGTGATGTCAGGTCTCGGCCGCATTGCAAGCTGGGAAAAATCTGAGACAATAGTCATTTTGTATGCTGTAAAAGCAAATATTGGGGTTAAAATCACAGAAGAATTGTGAGAAAACTGTCATACACAGATACAGACACTATATTATGTACTACACTAACTTTACAGCCCCTGTTGCATAGTCAAAAAAAATTCTGGAATACCCCTTTAATGGGGAACTCCGCTGTAAACATCTCATCCCCTATCCAAAGGATAGGGGATAGCATGTTAGATCGCGGAGGTCCCGCTGTGGAGTACCCCTACAAGGACACAGGGATTTTTCATTTTTTTTGTACTTTTTTCTCTCTCCTCGCCTTCTAATAGCCATAACGCTTTCAATTTCGGGGAGTTAGAAACATCCTGTTGCCGGACCAACATGATGGTAAAGTATGATTTAACTGTCCAACAGGCAGGTACAGAAAAAAGTTATTGCATGGAGCAGGGAGAGGGAACAAGTGGGGGAGGGAAGAGTTAGGCTGGGTTCACATGGAAAACCTCTGGCCAGGGCTAGGACCACGCAGACATTTCCTTCCAGATAGACGGCAATATCTGCAGCGTGGATTCTGACGGAAATTCTGCCCAGAAAAATCTGCAATGTAAATGGGTTAACGGAAAAACCATTCACCTGCGTTTTACCTTCAGGCAGTCAAATTAAATTCAGAAGCAGAAATGGGGGGGGGGGGGGGGGGCTGGTGAATTGGGAAAGCTGGGTGACATGCAGTTTGCATGCCACCTAGCTTTCCCAAATCCTAAATAGCTCCAATATGGCTGCTTTACCAGACAGATATTCTCTTCAGCAGACTGGGGAAGCTGGGTGGTAGAGAGTACACAGTGCAGGCCTCACAGTATTCTCCCATCCCCCCACGCAGCTTTCCCAGTTTCTTAAAGTGATTACCTGTCTGACGAAGCAGCCATATTGCAGACAATTAAGGGGTACTCTGCAGCCCCAGCAATCGGAACATTTTGTTCCAAACTCTTGGGTTGGGCGGTTTGGTCGTGATGTCACTACCATGCCCATTGTGAACTCATGTCATGCCCCCTCAATGCAAGTCTATGGGAGGGGGCGCCACGCCAGCGGCGGGATATCCTTAGGATAGGGAATATCATTTATAGGGGCGGAGTACCTCTGTAAGAGAAGCAGCAGATGGCACTTAGCTGCTGTATTCCCATTTGTTTAATTTTTGATTAGTTAATTATTGAGTGATTATTTTAACCTTTTCAGGACGTCCTTAAGGACGTAGGGCGTATGCATACACCCGTGGGAATTCTGGTCCCCGCCGCTAGCCGGTTGGGGACCAGACCGGGATGCCTGCTGAAATCATTCAGCAGGCATCCTGGCACATTGCCGAGGGTGGGCCCCCCCCCCCCCCCCATGTTGGCGATCGCAGAAAATCGCATGTCAATTCAGACATGCGATTTTCTGCTATTCCGGGCTGATCGGGTCTCTGGTGACCCGATCACCTGGAAAATTGGAATGATCGGAGCTGTCAGTGACAGCCCCGATCACCCTGAGGGATAGGAGTGAGGTCACAGAGCTGTGATCTCCTCATATCCCCTGCCATTAGTCAGAAATTAATTCTGACCAATGGCAGCGCACGACAGGGGGTTGCCATGGAAACCCCCCATTCTGCCCACCCCTGGATGTCGGGAAGAATGGGGGGGAAAAGATGGCGGCGGTTACCCAAACAGAAGATGCCATGGGGACCGCCGATCATCGGTGGAGACTGCGGAGATCAGCGGCACAGGTAGGGAAGCGACGGTGGGGAGGGAGGGGGGCAAAGGAGGGGGGAAGTAAAGCGATCTTTACTGCTGCCCTTCTAGTGGTTGCCAAACTGCAACTCCCAGCATGCCCAGACAGCCAAAGGCTGTCTGGGCATGCTGGGAGTTGTAGTTTTGCAACATCTGGAGGGTCACAGTTTGGAGACCACTATTACAGTGGTGCCCAAACGGTGGCCCTCCAGATGTTGCCAAACTACAACTCTCAGCATGCCTAGACTGCCCAGGCATGCTGGGAGTTGTAGTTCTGTAACATCTGTCCCTTCAGATTTTGCAATTTTCGTGAACATTTTTAAAATTGCTGCTCTACTTTGAAGCCCTCAAAAAGTAAAAATATGTCCATTTTATGATGCCAACATAAAGTAGATATATTGTATTTCTGAATCAATATAAAATGTATTTGGAATTTCCATTTTCCTTATAAGCAGAGAGCTTCAAAGTTAGAAAAATGCAAAATTTTCATGAAATTTTGGGATCTTTCACCAAGAAAGGATGCAAGTTACGACAAAAATTTACCAAGTAGAATATGTCACGAAAAAACAATCTCAGAATCAGAATAATCGGTAAAAGCATCTTAGAGTTATTAATGCATAAAGTGACGGTGGTCAGAATTACAAAAAAAGGCTGCGTCCTTAAGGTGAAAATGAGCTGCGTCCTTAAGGGGTTTAGGTGTAAAAAATGCCTCCAATGAAATGTAAACCTAGAGACCAAAGACAATTAATGGCAAATAGATAGGAAGATTGGGCAACGTTGGGTACTTTGCTAGTGGGGTGATAAAGGAAAGATTTGGATTTCTTTTCGGATCCGATACCAATTTTGGCTTACGTACATGGGAAAACTGCATTTCACTGGTATCCATGTTTGTTTCCTATGTCATCACAATCTCTTCACAGCAGATGGACTTTACTATAAAACAATCTCAAGTAAGATTTTGGGGATTTCTGGCTAATACTTCAAGAAGGAAACGTGATGGGTCGTTAAGTACTTACAGCCTGAATTAATCCCAAACAGATACAACAACTATTTTGTCTACACCAAATGGCTTATTGGCTCTTACCCATCATGGCCCGCGTCTATAATATATTTCACTTATCCTATTTACAGCCGCCCCGGCTTAGGACCCGACTGTCTCCAAGGAGTCAACAACTGAATTCCGGAGTATTGTCTGCTTAATGTTTTCCTAAATGGCCTTTGTTACTTTCCTTAAATCAATTCCCTCTACGACTTATTTTTTTCTGTCTTCCACCACATTTTGGAAAGACTAGACATGAAATAGTTTCCATAAGACTTCTGGATCACACCCTCCAAATTTTTAGAATTTCTACAAAATTGTCCAGTTCCGCACAAATCTCTAGGATAGTATTTTGCTAACATCCACAGCACCTGGGATTGGTTTCAATCTGTGTTTTTTCTTAGACAATCTAGAACACTAAACCTTATTTCACCAAATATTAAAACTTCCCGACCTTGTCAACCAATACAATGTGGGAATGAAACAATGAATAGTAGGGACTTAAAGGACAACTGTAGTGGTCAAAAATCCCTGCCCAAATGTTCCCCAAACAAAAGTTATACAATTCAGTCAATTAGTCCTATTTACCTATATGCAGCCGTTTCTGAGATATTAGAGTTGCCAGCATAGCCCAGTAGTCCTGCGTCCGTCCCCTATTCATTACATTGCAGCCGCCATCTTGGGGACGGAGATCTCTTCCTCCCAGCAGTGTTTGTGCTCCCCCTAGCCTCTGTCAGCTCCTCCCTCTTATGCATATGCATGAGCGGGTGCTTTGTGAGGCAGCCATAGGCTCATCCTCAGAAACGCCCCTATCTGTAAGATTCAAGCAGGGGGAGAATGAGGACGTCCACAGCTCCTCCCCCCTCCCCTGCTCTGTCTACACAGGACCTCACTTATCACCGGGGAGGATTCAAGTTATCACGGGGGAAAACACAGAGCAAACCACTGAGCGGGGAGGGGAGGACGTGTGTGTGGAGGAGACATATTACCCTGCACGGGCTGGTGGTGTATACAGGGAATAAATATCATACTGATTCTGTGTGTGAGGGGGGGGACTACTGAATGACACATGCTGGGAGTTGTAGTCCCTGTTATGTGTGTGTGTTTGCCAGTGTTTCCCAACCAGGGAATGCTGGGAGTAGTAGTTTTGCAACATCTGGAGGCAACCTGGTTGGGAAACATTGGTGTATGAACTACAACTCCCAGGAGACTACAGAGATACAATACAGGTGTTTGTGAACTACAACTCCCAGGAGACTACAGAGATACAATATAGGTGTTGGTGAACTACAACTCCCAGGAGTCTCCTGATACAGTAGAGGTGTTGGTGAACTACAACTCCTTTATACACTCAAACAGCAGAAAGCTGACACGGCATGCTTGGATGTATAGTCTTACAACAGCTGGAGTCACCTCTGCAACTCCAAGCATGCACATACAGCAGAAAGCTGACAGGGCATGCTGGGATTTGTAGTCTTGCAACAGCTGGAGGCACCACTGGAATTCCCAGCATGCCCGAACAGCATATAAAATAACTGGGCATGCTTGGAGTTGTAGTTGTGAAAAAGATGGAGGGACCAATATCAGGACAGTTTTATAGACAAACAATTATGGTTTTTTTTTACCATTTTTACTTTCACTCTCCACTCTCCACACTACAGTGAGCACAGAGGCAGCTGCTTCATCACTGGACAGGAGCAGCATGGGGAGGGGGAGATGAGCAGAAGGGGAGGGTGTATGCATAGGGAAGGGAGATGTGGGCGTTACAATATAATAATTTGCTCGGGGGGATAGAACAGGGGGAGGGCAGCAGCTTACAGGAAGTAAGCACAAGGCATGATGGGAGATGTAGTTTTATTTTCATTTCTCCTCCGTAATTCGTGTGCTGAGAACGGGAGAAAGACTGGGCCAATTTTGATGGGGGAGACATCGTTGGAAAGGTCTTTCAAAGACCTATTAAATGAGGTAAAAAAAAGTTTTTTTGCCCAGCACTGCAGATGTGCTTTAAAGGACATCTATAGTGCAAAATAACTTATCCCCTATCCGAAGGATAGGGGATAAGTTATAGATCGCGGGGGTCCGATCGCTGGGGCCCCCCGCGATCTTCGGTACGGGGCCGCGGCAATATACAGGAAAGGGGGCGTTCCGTCCCCGCATGACGCGGCGGCCGACACGCCCCCTTCATGAATCCCATAGACATACATGGAGGGGGATTGTCTGCCGCGGCTTTCTGCTGGGGACGAAACTTCACTTCCGGCAGACTGCAGCGGCCCCGTCCAGGAGATCCCGGGGGCCCCAGCGCTCGGATCCCCCGCGATCTATAACTTATCCCCTATCCTTTAATGGGGTACCCCACTTCAAGACATAGGATAGGGGATAAGATGTCTAGTTGCGGGGGTCACGTAGTTGGGAACCCCCGCAATTTCTCCTGCAGCACCCGAGGGAACTTCACTTCGTGCCTGATGACGGGCGATACAGGGGCCAGAGGATCGTGACATCACGGCCTACCCCTTGTGTCGTCACACCCTGCCCCCTCATTGCAAGTCTTTAAGAGGGGTCGTGACGGCCACTACGCCCCCTCCCATAGACTTGCATTGAGGGGGCAGGGCATGAAATCACGAGGGGGCGGGGCCGTGATGTCACAATACTCTGGCCCCCTGCATCAGGCATGAAGCGAAGTTCCCTTTGTGCACCAGATGACGGGTGCTGCAGTAGAGATCGCGGAGGTTCCCAGCGGTGGGACCCCTGCAACTAGACATCTTATCCCCTATCCTTTGGATAGGGGATGAGATGTCTAGGAGTGGGGTACCCCTTTAACCAGACAATAGGACACATTTGTGTTGGGAAATAGGGTTGTAAAGTTTTCCAAAACTTTTTTATTCTCACACATCATTAAATGTGGATAATATGGAAATACACAGTTTTTATAGTTTTAAACGTGCATAGTTCTCATCTTCATGTCAACGACCCTGCACATCGCAGGGACAAATCAGCTGTGGCCCCGGTGCTCACATCTCCCAGCGGCGGCCTATTTAAACTGGTCAGCTGCTCAGTCCTATGCAAGTGATTGAGGATTTATTCCTTCTCCGTCTTCCCTGTAATATTCTGTGATCTGGCCAGACCTCTGCTTCTGACCTGACCTTGCCTTTGCCTGCTGATTTTGTACTACACTGCCCTCTTGGTTTGGCCCTTGCTTTTCCTGACTCTGTTTCTGATTATGAGTATGCACTGTGTCCGTTCTACGCTTGTCCCTTTTAACCCCTTCTCTGTTGATTTGGTACCTTTCACCCATGTGTTGCTGACCTGGTTTGTCTGACTTTCCTTGACGCCCCCTGGCGCTTAGTCCAGTGTAGTAGCCATCGTTTAAGGTGGATCATCCAAGTAGGTAGGGACAGTGTTTTGGGGCCAGCTCAGATTTGCACTGCTCCCTACACGAGACATGACACCAAGTGTCTGGATTTCTCATTCCTGCACTTTACACCACAGGAACAACTTATGTGACAAAAGGATTGTTGGGCTCACAGGGGACCTTCAGGTTAGCTAAACCACCATGCCATGTAACATCATTGCCATGTTTTCTTTAAAGGAGTACTCTGCCCCTAGACATCTTAGGGGATAAGATGTCTGATCACGGGGGACCCCTGCAATCTTGGCTACGGCACCCCAGACATCCAGTGCAGGGAGCAAACTTTGCTCCGTGCTGGATGACTGGCATTGCAAGGGCAGAGGCTCATGACATCACGATTACGCCCCACTAATGACGTCACGCCCCCTCCCATAGACTTGCATTGAGGGGGCATGGCCGTGACATCACAAGCAGGGTGTGGCCGTGACCGCGAGCCTCTGGCATTGCATCCAACACTTTAATCAAATGTTGGGTGCTTCAGGGAGATCGTGGGGGCCCCCAGTGGTGGGTCCCCGGCGATCAGACATCTTATCCCCTATCCTTTTGGATAGGGGATAAGATGTCTAGGGGTGGAGTACCTCTTTAAAGCACTACTACTACAACCTCGCCTGCACTACTTTTATGTAAGTCAGTTAGTAAATCCCCCATAATGTCCTTAAAGTAAATTAACATTGTAATTTCTTCCCACCCTCCAGATGCAGCCTCCATGATCAATACTAGAGGTATTGATTTTCTGCTATAAATATCTCAGGATGTTAGAATAATAAGATTACAAATTCCTCTGATGTCTGGGAGAATGGAGCTATATAAACCATCGATGAAAGGGAAGAATTGGATTATAATATGATGCTACAATGTTCAACAAAATCTGCAGGAAAGGAATGAACCTACATGTCCATTTATGACAGTATTACTGATCCGTCACATATAGCAGTAACTAATACCTTCTGGAAGAGGATGGGACCCACCAGGCACTAGTTCTGGCACAATAGCTAAATAAATATATATATATATATATATATATATATATATTATTTTTATTTCTTTTTTTGCTATTGTTAAAGTGGTTATCTGGAATAGAACTTTTTTTAAAGCTTGCCCATCCAGAATGTCAGCATTTAATTAAATAATAATAACAATAATAATAATAATAATAATAATAATAATAATAAAAAATAGACTTACTACTCGCCTCCAGACCAGTTGTCTGGTCTGGGGTCTGAAAAAAATGTAGAGGTCTGGGTTTTTGACTCATTTAGTGATAGGGGGGTTATATGGGATGTGGAATAATTTAGGGGTCTGAATTATTTTGATCAATTTAAGGGTCTGGTTTGAGGTCTGGATTCAATTAATTTGAAGGTTCAGTCTGGGGTCTAAATTCATTCAGCCATCTATTATGGGCAGGCCTGGACTGGCCTACTGGGATACCGGGAATTATCCCGGTGGGCCCTGGGCCTGGGGCCGCTTTGGGGCTAGATTAACGTAGGGGCTCCAGGCCCCTACATGAAAATAGGTCCAGCGGACTGCACAGGCGGCCCGCATAGGCCGCCTGGCGCAGACAATAAATATCTTAGCAGAAAAAGAGGGCCGGCCCTGAACTGTCCCAGGCCCGCCCTGCTTCTTACTTACGGCCCTGGGTGGTCGGCTGCCTGGGGGTGACATGACCTCACGTCTAAGCGCAGCAGCGCAATGTCGGAGTTCACTGTGCCACCGATCAGTGCGCCCGCCACCCTGACTGCTCTCTCTCTCGTACAGAGCCCCGCTTGTCCTCAGTGTACAGAGCCCCGCTTGTCCTCAGGTACAGAGCCCTGCTTGTCCTCAGTGTACAGAGCCCTGCTTGTCCTCAGTGTACAGAGCCCTGCTTGTCCTCAGTGTACAGAGCCCCGCTTGTCCTCAGTGTACAGAGCCCTGCTTGTCCTCAGGTACAGAGCCCTGCATGTCCTCAGCGTACAGAGTCCTGCTTGTCCTCAGTGTACAGAGCCCTGCTTGTCCTCAGTGTACAGAGCCGCGCTTGTCCTCAGGTACAGAGCCCCGCTTGTCATCAGTGTACAGAGCCCCGCTTGTCCTCAGGTACAGAGACCCGCTTGTCCTCAGTGTACAGAGCCCCGCTTGTCCTCAGTGTACAGAGCCCTGCTTTTCATCAGTGTACAGATCCCTGCTTGTCCTCAGTGACTGCACCTAATGTGGGGAACTGTACTGCACCTGATGTGGGGGAACTATAATGCACCTAATGTGGGGGAACTATACTGCACCTAATGTGGGGGAACTATACTGCTCCTAATGTGGGGGAACTGTACTGCACCTAATGTGGGGGAACTGTACTGCACCTAATGTGGGGGAACTGTACTGCACCTAATGTGGGGGGAACTCTACTACACCTAATGTGGGGGGAACTGTACTGCACCTAATGTGGGGGGAACTGTACTGCACCTAATGTGGGGGGAACTCTACTACACCTAATGTGGGGGGAACTGTACTGCACCTAATTTTGGGGGAACTGTACTGCACCTAATGTGGGGGGAACTGTACTGCACCTAATGTGGGGGGAACTGTACTGCACCTAATGTGGGGGGGAACTGTACTGCACCTAATGTGGGGGAACTATACTGTACCTAATGTGGGGAGAACTATACTGCACCTAATGTGGGGAGACTAATATGCTTTAAAATGCATGATTTTACCTTTTATGAACAAGAAAATGGGGCTGGTATGTAATTTTTTCCAGGGCTGGTTTTCACACCCAGTCCGGCCTTGATTATGGGTCTGGAATTAATTAGAGGTTTGGTTTGGGGTCTGGAACCATTTAGGGGTTGATTACTGGATTTATTTAGGAGACTGAATTAATTTGAAGGTCAAGTTGTGGCTCTGAATTGATTTAGGGATCTGGTATAGGGTCTTGATTTATTTAGGGGCCTAGTTAGGGGTCATGATGGTCTGGGCTGAATGGAGAATGACTGCAATGGGAGAAGCTGGGACCTATGAAGCACTGGATGGTAGTTCAGGCCTAATTAACAACTGGGTGTTACCATTTTCTTTGTCAAAAAGATGTGTCCCCACACAGACTGACAGCGAAGTAAACCTGCTAGCACAGAAAGATGGTATTTACTATAGACAATGCATGGCACAGAGGTGGGGGAATGGATGGTCAGTGGATAGGTAATAGCTCAAAGCCTATGTTCAACTTCAAGGGGAATTTTTAGATAAAATATCCCATTCACTATCCACAGGATAAGGGATAGGTGTCAAATCACTGACCCCCCCCCCCCCCCCCCACACACACACACACACACACACGATCTCCAGAACCTGACTCATAGTTATGAATAATCAGTACAGTGTCTATGGAGCAACCAAAGATAGCCGAGTACAGCAGTTGACAATGAATGATGTGGTGGTGCGCATTCATATCAAACACTCAGGGCCTCGTTTGGGATATTGCGATGGGTCTCACCAGTTGGAACCCCAGGATCTGACACTCTGGATAGGGCATAAATTCTGTTAGCTTGGAATACCCATTTAAAAGGATACTCCACTGCCCCATAATTTGGAACATTTTGTTTCAAATGCTTGAAGTGGGCGGCGGGGGTCGTGACATCGCGACCATGCCCCTCGTGATGTCACACCACGCCCCCTCAATGCATGTCTATGGGAAGGGGCGTGGCGACCTCTCATACACTTGCATTGAGGGAGTGTGTTGTGATGTCACGAGGGTCGTCGTGTAACATCACACCACCGCCGCAGAGATTGCGGGGATCCCAGCTGCGGGACCCCGCGATCAGACATCTTATCCCCTATCCTCCGGATAGGGGATATGATGTCTATGGGCAGAATACCCCTTTAATCTGCCACTGTTTATGAAACAAACAGCAAGGGGGCACTGAGCTACAAGACTAAACAGAAAAGCCTACGCAATTCTTTGGTAAATAATCAGAAAAAAGTTGAGGAAATTGAGGTCATTATTATGTCTTGGTCCTGATGAAACGGCCGTATTAAGTAGATAATTGTTTACCCCATCGCTTCCTACTCCAGGATCTCTTGTGTATAAAGCAGGTGCGGTCACAACCAAGGGAAACCCGGATGGGCAAACATTGCGTAGAATAACAGGAAGAAAACCAAACCTTCATCTTCGCTTTTGAATTTATTTTTATTCATACAGTACCAATATAAATCCTGGGAAAACAGCACCGGAGGTGAACTGAAGTGTTTCTGTGCAGGTCTCAGATAAAGCGCTTGCTCAGACAATTACGTCAATAAATTGTAAAAAAAAAAAGGGTAGGTGGCACAAACATGTCCGTACCAGGTGTGACTATCCACTTTTTGTTCATGACTACAATCTCTTTTTACAATAAGCTGCTCACGGAGTGTCCTGTTATGACCCCAACAATCGGCTGTAAACCTAGAAGCAAGGGTTTAGTTTGCCTGCAGCACCTCCACAGGAGAAATGAAGCATTGCACAGTGGTTATTGAAATTCAATGGGCTGTCTGATTAGTACAAGGTCATGGCAGGTCCTCCAGAGTGAAAGACACTCTTGGTAGCCAATCTCCAATCTCACTGTAAAGGGGCCCCTCAGTATTAAAGGGGTATTCCAAGTTTTTTGTTTTATTTGACTGTGCTACAGGGGCTGTAAAGTTAGTGTCATTCATAATATAGTATATGTACCTGTGTTTGATGGCTGGTCTCACAATTCTTATGTGATCTTTCCCCTGATAATCCTTTTTAGCAGTATAAAAAATTTGTATTCTCTCAGCTTTTCTCAGGTTGCAGTGTGGTCCGAGACATAACATCACTAGACAGGTGTTGAAAGGGAGCCTGTCTGTGCTTCAATGGGTGAAATGACTGCTGGGTGAGAGAGAGATCATTCTTCACAGGGATGAAGGGAATTGTAGTTTTAATCAAAGCGCACATAAAAAGGGTACTCAGCTGTGCTGCAATGGGTGGGGTGACTGATGTGTCTGAGGGAGAAAAGTGACCTCCCACTTACAAACAAGGGATCCTGGCACTTGTAGTTGGAGGGAGGGAACTCCAACAGGAAATAGCCGTTTTACAAAAAAGAAAGCATCAGCGTGATGGTGGACTCACAACACAGCCATTTAGCCCCAAGACATGTACGGATCCTTCCTAAGCATGTCTGTTACTTTCTGGCAGGTAAGTACTAATGTCACTTTATGGTAGATAACCCCTTAAATTTAGAATTTCCTTATAAGGGTTATAAATATCAGTAGACGACCCCTGTCAGGAGCGATCATCAAACAACGCCCTGACCCAAGGAAACCTGCAGCTGGTGGTCTCGTAAACATTTCACAACAAGGAGTTAACAAATCAAAAAAATGACAAGAAAAGTGAGAAACACAAGAAAGTTTCCATACTTGGAGCTCTTTCAGTAGATAAGTAGCTGCTATTTTCAGAAATGTTGTTTATTTATCCGGGGACGGCCGCATCAAAGGAAGAATTTTTGTTTGCTCGAAAATGCGCAGCTAGAGTTTTTTTTTCCCCTCTAAAACCATTTATCTTCTGAAAATTAAACATTTCTGGTGAAAAAGCAACAAGTTGGAGGAAAGGAAAGAATCCTGACACGAGGATGTAAATCGTAGATGACATACAAGGTGGACAACATGTAGGGTTGTTTGTGATCTGCAGTACATTACATTAGATGACCTCTATCTTATTTGCATTCTTGCTGTGGAGTTAAGTTCTTCTCGTCCTTTGATGTCACTGGTTTGGCATATAGAATACTTACCACATGATTGCGGTTAAGTTCTGAAGAAATAGAACGCTTCAAATGCAAAGAGACAGCACTCACAGCACTCGACATTACACGCTTCAGCTTTTATATGCACCCAGACAATATTTTTTGCTCTGTGAATCACCTTAGTACCCAAATTGATAAAAGGGCTTTGGAGGATATTATAGTCATCCCCTGATGAAGGTCACAAGTGGCGAAACGCATGTCGGAGTTGCTGCACCATTACACTTTTCACATGGTCTGTTTTCTTGGGTCATTGTACAGTGGTCCCTCAACATACTATGGTAATCCGTTCCAAATGGACCATCGTTTGTTGAAACCATCGCATGCTGAGGGATCTGTGCAATGTAAAGTATAGGACAGTGGTCTACAACCTGCGGACCTCCAGATGTTGCAAAACTACAACACCCAGCATGCCCGGACAGCCGTTGGCTGTCCGGGCATGCTGGGTGTTGTAGTTTTGCAACATCTGGAGGTCTGCAGGTTGTAGACCACTGTTAGAGGAAGTTGTACTCACCTGTCCCCGCCGCTCTGGACCGCCACCGCTCGTCACCGCTGCCCGGGATGTCGCCTTCCATCACTGTCGCCGCGTCCCCGAGGTGTCCCCGACGCTCCGACAAGGCCTCTGCTTCCCCGGCATCCGCACTCTCCGTCGCCACCATCACGTCGCTACGCACGCCGCTCCTATTGGATGGCAGGACGGCGTGTGCAGCGACGTGATGACTACGATGGAGAGCGCCGACAATGCAGGGGATCCCGAAGAGGACGCGCCGGAGCCCCGAGGACAGGTAAGTGATCGTCAGCGGACCACACGGGGCACCGTAAACGGCTATCCGGTGGCAGCTGAAGCAGTCTGCGCTGCCGGATAGCCGTTTATGCGATGGCCCCGACATACAAAAGCATCGTATGTTGATGCTGCCTCTGAGAGGCCATCGCATGTTGAAATGATCATATGTCGGGGCCATCGTAGGTCGAGGGGTCACTGTATTACAATTATGGCCTCTATTGCATATGGCACTTTTTAATATGAGCGCATGCTTGATGCACTGTACTAGTGGATGTTTGCCTATTAGCACATTTATTTGCTATCTGTGCTGTTACTTGTTTTGATATCTATAATTATACTAATATTCTTCTCTGAACTCTGAATATACCACTTTTACCCTGATATACCAGTACTATTATGATAATGTGCCGGTTCCGGTGATGTCGCTCCATTTCTTGATGTATGTATTCCTCCTTTTGTGTACTTCATCTTATTTTATTACTTTTTCAATAAAGTTTTCTTCTTTAAGTGACTCTGTTTTTCTTCTTTATTGTTTTTTAGTCCAAAACTCTGCAAACAGAGTTGAGTGAGCACTTCTAAAGTTTGACGCAATGAAAGGCAGTGAAAGGGTCAAGGTGCGCGGCCGCACATCACGCCTTAAAGAGGTACTCCACTGGAAAACATTTCTTTTAAATCAACTGGTGCCAGAAAGTTAAGCAGATTTGTAAATTACTTCTATTAAAAAATCTTAATCCTTCCAGTACTTATCAGCTGCTGTTATGATCCACAGGAAGTTCTTTTCTTTTTGAATTTCCTTTCTGCCTGACCACAGTGCTCTCTGCTGACACCTCTGTCCATTTTAGGAACTGTCCAGAGCAGTAGAGGTTTTCTATGGGGATTTGCTCCTGCTCTGGACAGTTCCTAAAATAGACAGGTGTCAGCAGAGAGCACTGTGGTCAGGCAGAAAGGAAATTCAAAAAGAAAAGAACTTCCTGTGGATCATAACAGCAGCTGATAAGTACTGGAAGGTTTAAGATTTTTTAATAGAAGTAAGTTACAAATCTGTTTAACTTTCTGGCAACAGTTTATTTTATTTTTTAAAAGTTTTCCAGTGGTATACCCCTTTAACTCTTTTGTTACAGTAAACCTGCGAATTCGCTGGTTTACTGTAACATTTTACTAGGTTGAGCACCATGCATCGGCCTAGCAAGAAAGGAGTTAATTTGCGCTGCTGAACAGCGCTAGTTAATTCCTTAGTAGTCAGCCGTATAATGTATACAGTGAAGAGAGTGATACCTACCATCTCATCGCTGGTTTGGGCCTCTTCTTGTGTTGCCCTGCCTCTAGTGATGACGTCACTAGGGGCCAAAGCTACACAAGAAAAGGCCCGGACCAGCGACGAGATACAAAGCTGTGAGAACAGCCCAGCCCCAATATTGCCGGGTTCACCTGGGTGGAGAACAACACCTCCCGCCCCCCGAAGTTGGGATCGAATCCGGGTTCAGGGTGCTGCGCTTGCTAAACTTTAATTGCAAACTTGTCACACTGAAGCAAAAAAGTCAAAAAGAATGTCCATCGTTTTAAGAGGATAACCCATAAAAAGATTTTCTTAATTTTAGATCCAATAAATGCACGATTACATAGAAGTCACAAAACACTTGTATCTTGACATGTTTCGGGAGTCATCCCTTACTCAAGGGAATACTAGTCAAAAATATACTAAAATAGCCCATACCCATGTGCATAATTAAATACAACTTTAGTTGCTAAATACCTAGCAAATAGGAATCACAGCACATACTAGAGAACAAAAATGTATTTGCTATTTAGCAACTGCCAGGTGTATATAATGATTCACATGGGGAGGGGCTATTTAAGTATGTTTTTGACCAGTATTCACTTGAGCTTATGAGTAAGGGGTGACTCCCGAAACACGTCAAGCAAAAATGTTTTGTGACTTCTATGTGACCATGCTTTTATTGGATCTCAAATAAATAATTTTTTTTTACATAAACTTTTGTAATTCTTTGTAGATCATCAAACTGGGTCCTTTCATAACTTGGGCTCCAAATGGTAGGGGGCGCCATGTTATCAGCTACGTATAGAATAGATACGAACTATGAAAGATCTACAAAACAATGATCCCATGACAAGATATTGAACATAATTCACTTGGTTCAAGTCAAGTGCAAATGGGCCATTAGTAATAAAGACTCTTTGAAATGGAGCCAGCTACGTGCAATCTTTAAGGCCAGGAGAGTACTGAGAAGACACAATAGACGGGCACACATTGTTATGAACAAGGTTTCCTTTCTGCCTGTGCCACCCAGTCTGTACATTGCAAAAAAGAGGAAATGTCCTGATCAAAAGCCTTACTGTAAAAATGGCCTTCCTTTCACCAACCACTCTCAAGGGGAACAAGAGCAGGAAGGCCGACCCTTAACATCTGGTGAGGACGGAGAATTGACCTTCTGTACTCAGCCTGTGATGTAACATTACATAATCAGTCTTACTTTTTGATAACAGGAAGACGTTGACCTGTCTTGGGGGGGGGGGGGGGGGGGGTTGAGTAGACATTACCCTCCCCCTTACGTAAAAAGACCTGTGTATATATTGTGTATATATGATGTATATATAATATGTATAATGTGTTGCACTCTATTATACTGTAGTGTACGGTGTTAAAGGGGTATTCCAGGAAAAAACTTTTTTTTATATATCAACTGGCTCCAGAAAGTTAAACAGATTTTAAAATTACTTCTATTAAAAAATCTTAATCCTTCCAATAATTATGAGTTGTTCTTTTCTGAAGATGAGTTGTTCTTTTCTGTCTGGCAACAGTGCTCTCTGCTGACATCTCTGCTTGTCTCAGGAACTGCACAGAGTAGAAGAGGTTTGCTATGGAAATTTGCTTCTACTCTGTACAGTTCCCGAGACAGGTGTCATCAGAGAGTACTTAGACAGAAAAGAACAACTCAACTTCAGAAGCTCAAAAGTACTGACAGGATTAAGATTTTTTAATAGAAGTAATCTGTTTAACTTTCTGGAGCCAGTTGATATATATATATATATATATATATATATATATATATATATATATTCACACAGAGGCATATTCACAGTGTAGGGTCCGTCCCAAAATGAGGTCACCTTACCGTGGTGGGACCGTCCAAGCTATTTGGTCGCCAAAATTGCAAGCTAAGTACCTCACTATTTCATTACTTCACAATTTTATACTTTCATGTACTGCATCATAGCTGAATAGCTTCTCATGTTGTATCTATATACTCATGTTTCACCTATATCTTTGTGCTAGCAGTGTGCTGCTGTATTCTTCTGTTTCTGTATATATATATATATTCACACAGAGGCATATTCACAGTGTAGGGTTCGTCCCAAAATGAGGTCACCTTACCGTGGTGGGACCGTCCAAGCTATTTGGTCGCCAAAATTGCAAGCTAATTGCAAGCTAAGTACCTCACTATTTCATTACTTCACAATTTTATACGTGTGCTGCTGTATTCTTCTGTTTCTGTATATATATATATATATATATATATATATATATATATATATATATGAAATTTTTTTCCTGGATAACCCCTTTAAGCCAGCACTGTTGTGCAACACTTCGTCTGAGGTTTAGTTGGGCGGCAGTCTGTAGGAGAAGGCGTCTGCTTCAGCAAGAGCTTGAGAAGGGCCCAATGCTGACATAGGTGCATGTGTTGTGGCACTGAGTGATGGAAGAGTTCGGTCGTGTGTTGGCACCACAGGGAGACAGTGCGGTAATACCACATGATGTGTCAGGAGAACCTGTTGTTGTCTTCCCAGGTCTATAGGCCTGGGCTTGTGTTATGGGAGCATAGGTGGGCTGGAGGCTGGAATAAGTCATGTGAACCTGTTATGTGTGGTGAGGCTGCACCTTGGGTCTCAAGAGGTCAAGACAAAAACTTTCAGAACCGCTTAGCATGGAAGAGAGTGTTTAAAGGGGTACTCTGCTGCTCAGCATTTTCAACAATCTGTTCCGAACCCTGGAGCCGATGCCGGGAGCTCGTGACCTAATAGCCCTGCCCCCTCATGATGTCACACCCCGCCCCCTCAATGCAAGTCTATGGGAGGGGGCGTGACAGCTGTCACGCCCCCTCCCATAGACTTGCATTGAGGGGGCAGGATGAGATGTAATGAAGGGGGCGGGGCTATGACGTCAGGAGCTCCCGGCGCCGGCTCCAGCGTTCGGAACAGTTTGTTCCAAACGCTGAGCAGTGGAGTACCCCTTTAAGCTAAGAGGATCTTCAGCCCAGAGGAGAGCGAGCTCTGTTCAGTCTGTGTGGACTGTGGAAGAAGTGAGTTGCCGAGAGAGGCTATAGTAGATGAGGCATAGACTGTATGAGACTTAAAGGGGTATTCCAGGCAAAACTTTTTTTTATGGAGCATACAGCAGCTGATAAGTACTGGAAGGATTAACATTTTTTTTTTAAATAGAAGTAATTTACAAATCTGTTTAACTTTCTGGCTCCAGTTGGCTTTAAAAAAAAATTGTTTTCCACTGGAGTACCCCTTTAAAGGGGTATTCCAGGCCAAAACTTTTTTTTATATATCAACTGGCTCCGGAAAGTTAAACAGATTTGTAAATTACTTCTATTAAAAAATCTTAATCCTTCCAATAGTTATTAGCTTCTGAAGTTTTCTGTCTAACTGCTCATTGATGATGTCACGTCCCGGGAGCTGTGCATGATGGGGAAAATATCCCCATAGGAACTGCACAGCTCCCGGGACGTGAGTCATCAGAGAGCAGTTAGACAGAAAACAACAACTCAACTTCAGAAGCTAATAACTATTGGAAGGATTAAGATTTTTTAATCAAAGTCATTTACAAATCTGTTTAACTTTCCAGAACCAGTTGATATATAAAAAAAAAGTTTTGGCCTGGAATACCCCTTTAAAGGGGTACTCCAGTGGAAAACAATTTTTTTTTAAAGCCAACTGGAGCCAGAAAGTTAAGCAGATTTGTAAATTACTTCTATTTAAAAAAAAAAAAATCTTAATCCTTCCAGTACTTATCAGCTGCTGTATGCTCCACAGGAAGTTTTTTTTTTTTTTTTATAATTTACTTTCTGTTTGACCGCAGTGCTCTCTGCTGACACCTCGGTCCATGTCAGGAACTGTCCGGAGCAGGAGAAGTTTGCTATGGGGATTTGCTCCTGCTCTGGACAGTTCCTTAAATGAACAGAGGTGTCAGCAGAGAGCACTGTGGTCAGATAGAAAAGAAATTCCAAAATAAAAGAACTTCCTGTGGAGCATACAGCAGCTGATAAGTACTGGAAGGACTAAGATTTTTAAATAGAAGTCATTTACAAATCTGTTTAACTTTCTGGCATTAGTTGATTTAAAAAAAAAAATAGTTTCCAACTGAAGTACCCCTTTAAGCCCTGTGGGAAACCAATAATGTGTGGGCTATGTGGAACCCGAGCCTTAAAGAGCTACTGCTGGATCAGAGTAGACTGGAAGAGACTTCAGCTTACAGACAATTATCACCAAGGTGGGTGGGAGGTCGAAGCCTGTAAAATGGTCTATTAGATCTACTCTGATAAGCCAGACTAGTCATAGGCTGGGGAGGGAGTGTACCCCTCCGGATATACAGGGATCCCTCAACTTACAATGGCCTCAACATACAATAATTTCAACATACAATGATCTTTTCTGGACCATTGTAACTTGAAACCAGACTCAACATACAATGTACAGACAAGTCCAGATCTGTAAAACGTGTCAATGGCTGGAAGAACTGACCAATCAGAATGGACATTTACACCTGTACTACTGAAGTGCATGCACTGACTGTCCCTACAATACAGGGAGATACAACATGTTCTGTACTCTTTACCTGTACTACTGAAGTGCATGCACTGACTGGTGTCTTTTAGCGCCTCCCTACAATACAGGGAGATACAACATGTTCTGTACTCTTTACCTGTATTACTGAAGTGCATGCATTGACTGTCTGGTAGCGCCTCCCTACAGTACAGGGAGGTATTACATGTTCTGTACTCTTTACCTGTATTACTGAAGTGCATGCACTGACTGGTGTCTGGTAGCGCCCCCTACAGTACAGGGAGGTATTACATGTTCTGTACTCTTTACCTGTATTACTGAAGTGCATGCACTGACTGGTGTCTGGTAGCGCCCCCTACAGTACAGGGAGATATAACATGTTCTGTACTCTTTACCTGTGCCAGGGTTACCTGCTCCTTTGGATACCAAGTAAGGGCGGCTACATTTTGTGTGTACTTTACAGGACCCTGAAGAAGCTCCTGTCCTCTACATAGACTAGTCTTTCCCAACCAGGGCGCCTCCAGCTGTTGCTGTTTTGCAACAGCTAGAAGCACCCTGGATGGGAAACACTGACATAGACAGTGATTTACAGCTTTTTCCTATTTTTGGATGACATTTTGGTGGCTTCAGAACCAATTAATAGGTTTCCATAGAGTTATGTTCTCAACATACAATGGTTCCAACATACAATGGCCGTCCTGGAACCAATTAATATTGTAACTTGAGGGACCACTGTATAAAGCAAAGAGCCAGAGTAAGCAGTCCTCAGAGAGATGGGGCTGTTTTTATGAACCAGGACACTAGTTGGGTCTGCGTCAACCACATGGTGGCCTAAAAACTGAAGGGAAGAAGGGAAGTCATCTGTTTAAATCAGTTTCCTTAACTTATCACTAGCCACAGGACAGGGGATAAGTGTCTGATTGTGCAGGGATCCGACCACTGGTACCTCAACACGGTCTCCAGAACAGGGCCTGTGTCTCCCCACTGAGGGCTCCAGTCGCCACCTTACTAGATAAACTGGTCTCGGAGGTAATGGACGCTCAGCCAATCACCAATTGAGATGGGACACGTCTTGACCGAGATTGACTAAGCTGCCTATCACTGCTGAGACTAGTAAAATGGTCCCTCAAGTTACAATATTTATTGGTTCCAGGACGACCATTGTATGTTGAAACCATTGTATGTTGGGACCATAACTCTATGGGAACCTGGTAATTGGTTCTGAAGCCTCCAAAATGTCATCCAAAAATAGGAAAAAGTGAGGATTAAAGAAAAATTAGTAGATAACTAATAGAGATAAAGCAAATTCTTACATATAAAAGTAATAAAGATCTGCTGGGAGCTGTAATCACTGTCTATGTAGAGGACAGGAGCTTCTTCAGGGAAAGTACAGAACACACAATGTCCTAAAAAAGTAATAGAGCCGCCCTCACCTGGTGTCCAAAGGATCAGCTAACCCTGGTACAGGTAAAGAGTACAGAACATGTAATACCTCTCTGTACTGTAGGGGGCGCTACCAGACACCAGTCAGTGCATGCACTTCAGTAATACAGGTAAAGAGTACAGAACATGTAATACCTCCCTGTACTGTAGGGGGCGCTACCAGACACCAGTCAGTGCATACACTTCAGTAATACAGGTAAAGAGTAGTACAGAACATGTAATACCTCCCTGTACTGTAGGGGGCGCTACCAGACACCAGTCAGTGCATACACTTCAGTAATACAGGTAAAGAGTACAGAACATGTAATACCTCCCTGTACTGTAGGGGGCGCTACCAGACACCAGTCAGTGCATGCACTTCAGTAATACAGGTAAAGAGTAGTACAGAACATGTAATACCTCCCTCTACTGTAGGGGACGCTACCAGACACCAGTCAGTGCATGCACTTCAGTAATACAGGTAAAGGGTAGTACAGAACATGTAATACCTCCCTGTACTGTAGGGGGCGCTACCAGACACCAGTCAGTGCATACCCTTCAGTGATACAGTTAGAGAGTAGTACAAAACATGTAATACCTCTCTGTACTGTAGGGGGCGCTACCAGACACCAGTCAGTGCATGCACTTCAGTAATACAGGTAAAGAGTACAGAACATGTAATACCTCCCTGTACTGTAGGGGGCGCTACCAGACACCAGTCAGTGCATACACTTCAGTAATACAGGTAAAGAGTAGTACAGAACATGTAATACCTCCCTGTACTGTAGGGGGCGCTACCAGACACCAGTCAGTGCATACACTTCAGTAATACAGGTAAAGAGTACAGAACATGTAATACCTCCCTGTACTGTAGGGGGCGCTACCAGACACCAGTCAGTGCATGCACTTCAGTAATACAGGCAAAGAGTAGTACAGAACATGTAATACCTCCCTGTATTGTAGGGGACGCTACCAGACACCAGTCAGTGCATGCACTTCAGTAATACAGGTAAAGAGTAGTACAGAACATGTAATACCTCCCTCTACTGTAGGGGACGCTACCAGACACCAGTCAGTGCATGCACTTCAGTAATACAGGTAAAGGGTAGTACAGAACATGTAATACCTCCCTGTACTGTAGGGGGCGCTACCAGACACCAGTCAGTGCATACCCTTCAGTGATACAGTTAGAGAGTAGTACAAAACATGTAATACCTCTCTGTACTGTAGGGGGTGCTACCAGACACCAGTCAGTACATACACTTCAGTAATACAGGTAAAGAGTACAGAACATGTAATACCTCCCTGTACTGTAGGGGGCGCTACCAGACACCAGTCAGTACATATACTTCAGTAATACAGGTAAAGAGTAGTACAGAACATGTAATACCTCCCTGTACTGTAGGGGGCGCTATCAGACACCAGTCAGTGCATACACTTCAGTAATACAGGTAAAGAGTACAGAACATGTAATACCTCCCTGTACTGTAGGGGGCGCTACCAGACACCAGTCAGTGCATGCCCTTCAGTAATACAGGTAAAGAGTACAGAACATGTAATACCTCCCTGTACTGTAGGGGGCATAACCAGACACCAGTCAGTGCATGCACTTCAGTAATATAGGTAAAGAGTAGTACAGAACATGTAATACTTCCCTGTACTGTAGGGGGTGCAACCAGACACCAGTCAGTGCATACATTTCAGTAATATAGGTAAAGAGTAGTACAGAACATGTAATACCTCCCTGTACTGTAGGGGGCGCTACCAGACACCAGTCAGTGCATACCCTTCAGTAATATAGGTAAAGAGTAGTACAGAACATGTAATATCTCCCTCTACTGTATGGGGCGCTACCAGACACCAGTCAGTGCATACACTTCAGTAATACAGGTAAAGAGTACAGAACATGTAATACCTCCCTGTATTGTAGGGGGTGCTACCAGACACCAGTCAGTGTATACACTTCAGTAATACAGGTAAAGAGTACAGAACATGTAATACCTCCCTGTACTGTAGGGGGCGCTACCAGACAACAGTCAGTGCATACACTTCAGTAATACAGGTAAAGAGTACAGAACATGTAATACCTCCCTGTATTGTAGGGGGCACTACCAGACACCAGTCAGTGCATACACTTCAATAATACACGTAAAGAGTACAGAACATGTAATACCTCCCTGTACTGTTTGGGGCGCTACCAGACACCAGTCATTGCATGCACTTTAGTAATACAAGGGTTTTTACCAGTGAATGTCCATTCTGATTGGTCGGTTCTTCCGGCCATTGATATGTTTCACAGATCTGGACTGTCTGTACATTGTATGTTGAGTCTGGTTTCAAGTTACAATGGTCCAGAAAAGACAATTGTATGTTGAAACTATTGTATGTTGAGGCCATTGTAAGTTGAGGGATCACTGTATGTCTCGAAAGGCGGGGGCTGGAATGACAACCCTACCCCCCTTTATCCCTTAACCTGTAAATAGGGGGGGTAGTAACTGGAAATCCATCAACTAAATAATCTATGATCCTTTCTTTAAAGGGGTTAGTAAAATGCTGCAAAAACAGCGTCTCTCTTGTCCGCAGTTCCGCCACTCCTGTCTGCAGCTCGGTCCCATTCACTTAATTGGAGATGAGCTGCAATACCAGAAACAACCTGTGGACAGGGGTGGCACTGTTTTTGTGAAAAAAAAAAAAAAGTGCTTTTCTAATCCTGGATAACCCACTGCCATCATTTACCCCATACAACTCCTTGAAGTCAGAATCCCTCTGATGGAAGGGAACATAAGGTTGACTATCCTGCTCGATTTGAATACTGTATAAACTTCTCAGCAGAGTCATGAATTCGGAATGTTCAGCCACGTGGGATCAGACCACTTACTCAAGACTTACTAAGAATCTTAAAGTTTCGAATGTATTTTTTTCCCATTGTAATAAGTTAAAAGAACCCCCCCCCCCCCCCCCATATTGCTTTCTGCAACTGTAATGAAAAAATATGTGCAAACAATTCATCAGCTATTGCGACACGACCGTCCGCGGCCGGCATCCGCGCCATTGTTTTATGATGTACAGCCTGTGTTCTCTCCGATGACAGCCTCTACTCGCTCGCAATGTGCGGGAATTGCGCACACCAAGGGGTCACCGCGCTGATAATCACAGCAAATTGTTACCATATGGGAGAAATATGTAGGACGATAAAATTACTCACATCCAGATAATAACAGGGAAAAAAGAGTTCACAGGGGTGAACTTCATAACGACTGCGCCGCCGCAAGTTATCATTATCGCCGGCAATAGATACGGGGGGAAAAAATGCGCAACAGAATATATTTTATTTTAAAAAAAAATCATGTTGTATGTCTTTTTTTTACATTTGAAAACCTGGCCACTAGGTGTCACCCTATATGGCTCAGGATTACTTCCCCCCCCCCCCCCCCCCCCCTTACGTTCATCACATTCGGACCAAAGCTGGCCGGGCAGCGTGGCACAGCGTGGTCCGGAATGCGCATTCACAGAAAACAGGCACAGAGCGAGCACAGCGCTCATGCACGCGGTGCACGATATTTAAATGTCCCCGCCCCCCTGCATCTCCCTCTTCTCATTCAGTGCAGCGCGCAAGCTGCAGTCTCAGGAGAGAGAGGAGACTGGCACAAACACAGCATTCAGGAAGACGGGCGGAAGCGAGCCCCGGCCAGGCTTCAGATGACATTGTGCCTGCCGGGGCCGCCCACTTTCTGCCCTCACCAGTGAGCTCAACTCTGAGCTCCTGCAGCAGTTCAGAAAAAGGTATTTTTATGGGGATTTGGGGAAAAATAAAGATAGGGATAGATGGGGAGGGGGAATAGGGAAATTTAATTTACTGATAGCTAATCTTTAAAAAAAGTTTTAGTAAACTTTTAGTAAAAAAAAAAAAAAGAAATATAATAATAATAATAATAATATCAATATTAATATTATTATATTATTATTAATATTAACAACATAAACAAATAAATAAGTAAATACATTAAATTAAATAAATAAATTGCAGCCCTGCTCTGTTGCATATTGCAATCCATTAAAATTGAAAGAAAATGCATTTTTTTTTAAAATATATTTTTACTTGTTTTTATGTTTCCCAGGATACATCTATTTTTCGTCTGGAGCAGTGGTCTCCAACCTGCAGCCTACTAGATGTTGCAAAACTACAACTCCCAGCATGCCCGGACAGCCGTTGGCTGTCCGGGTATGCTGGGAGTTGTAGTTTTTGCAACATCTGCAGGGCCACCGTTTGGAGACCACTGATCTAAAGCCACTGTATTTTATTGCTTCTAAAAAATAAAAATAAAAATAAAGGATTCCTGCATAATACAAGGTTTTTTTATTTTTCCTACGCAACTAAGATGAAAACCTAAAGCGTACCTGTCGTATCACAGAAAATGAAAATAATACTTCTATATGTTACTCACTAAGTCATGTAGATTCTTTATATGTCTTTTTTTTTTATGTATCTAGCTTCTGTATTTGGCTCACAAATCCCTTTGTTCTGCTGCTCACTTATTCTGACATCCACTGCTCAGGAAGGGGCAAGTACTGAACCCGCCCTCACTCACCATGCATTCACTTCCTCCCTTAGTCTACTGTTCTGTGCTGGGTCTCTTCATCCAATCACTACAGTCTGCTCTGTAACCCCCTCCTCTCTGTTGTCATGCTGCAGTCTGATAGGACAGGAGTGAGCACAGAGGAGTACTAGTCCCGCCCTCACCTCCCAAACTTTGTCTCAACCTGTGCTTCAGCTGGGACAAAGATGATGCTGCAGCCGGACAGGATTATGTTCTGGATGGTATGGCGACCCCTAGTGATGTTTTTTTTTTTTTTTATAAGTCATGATTTCTATAAAGAAGTATATTAGAAAGGTTAAAGGGGTAGTCCAGTGGTGAAAAACGTATCCCCTATCCTAAGGATAGGGGATAAGTTTGAGATTGCGGGGGGTCCAACTGCTGGGGCCCCCTGCGATCTCTCTGTACGGGGCCCCGGCTCTCTGGCCAGATAGCGGGTGTCGACCCCCGCACGAAGCGGCGGCCGACACGCCCCCTCAAAACATCTCTATGGCAGAGCCGGAGATTGCAGAAGGCAGCGCTTCGGCTCTGCCATAGAGTGGTATTGAGGGGGCGTGTTGGCCGCCGCTTCGTGCGGAGGTCGACACGCCCCCTTCCCGCGGGCTGTCGGGGCTCCGTACAGGAGATCGCAGGGGGCCCCAGCAGTCGGACCTCCCGCGATCTCAAACTTATCCCCTATCCTTAGGATAGGGGATAAGTAGTTCACCACTGGGTCACCACTGGACTACTCCTTTAATGTTTTGTTGGGATTGGGATTTAAAATATGTTTTTTTGACCACCACTTATGTCCACTGGCCGAATTTTTGGTTAAGCTCGAGACCTTATGGCACATGATGTGAATATATGACAGATTCTCAGTTTTTATATAGTCATTTCCTTGTATTGTACATAAGAATGATAATAGGTAAAGATGATTGAGTCTCCAGAGATTTCTTTTGGGTCTGATTCATTTTGGTTTTGAATCCCTATCCGCACTTTTCTTTTGATTGCCTGTGATTGCCCACACAAAGTGGACTGCTGGGAAACAACACTGTGTGGACAGTTCTCTCCCTCGTTTTTCCAGCACCAGCGCACTGGCTAGCTGGCAGCGTCCCCGGACCGGATCAACGCTATAACAAAGAAATGTCCAGCGCCAAGTGCAGTAAAACGGCAGGTATTTTATTGTAGGATCAGCAGATACAAACTTGCATCAGGCAGCAGCCGACGCGTTTTGGATCATCACAGGTCCTTAGTCATGGCATGGCATGATTAAGGATCTGTAACGGTCCGAAACGCTTCGGCTCCAGCCTGATGCAAGTTTGTATCCGCTGATCCTACAATAAAATACCTAGCATTTTACCGCACTTGGTGCTGGACATACCTTTGTTATAAAGTGGGCTGCTGCTGCCACCTCTGTCTGTGTCAGAGGGGACACCTATCAAAAGACAAGAAGCCCTGCTCCTGTACAGTACACATAGCAGCTGGGCGGGAGCAGAGTGCTCAGCCTTGTGAATGTAGGAGAGGAAGCTGCAAAGCGAAGAGCATCAGTGCCTACCTCTATGACCCTCAGTCTACAGGAGCGGGTACGTCCATCAAAGGAGTCCCTGCTTTTGTACAATAAACAGAGCAGCTGGGTGGGAGCAGAGTGCTCAGCCTAGTGTATACAGGAGAGGAAGATGCAAAGCGAAGAGCATTTATGCCTACTTCCAGGCCCCACAGTATACAGGAGCGGGGATGTCTACCAAAGACAGGAGTCCCTGCTCTTGTACAGTACACAGAGCAGATGGGTGGGAGCAGAGTGCTCAGCCTAGTGAACGCAGGAGAGGAAGCTGCAAAGTAAAGAGCATCATCACATACCTCAGTCTACAGGAGCAGGGAAGTTTATCATAGACAGGAGTCCCTGCTCTTGTACAAAACACTGAGCAGCTAGGCGGGAGCAGAGCACAGAGCCTAATTAATGCAGGAGAGGAAGCTGCAAAGCAAAGATCATTAACACCGATCTCCAGGCCCCTCAGTCTACAGGAGCTGAGCCAAAACACATCTGAAGTGAATCAAAAGATATTCAGATTCTAAAGAGTCAACCGAAGCCTACAAATGGCACATAAATTGTCTATCCATAGGTGTGAAATACTAAAATGATATGCTTGATGAAGCGGCAATGATGCATTACGTCCCTTCTTGGCCAGTACAAGCCATTAGCTGCAATAGATGAGGCTGAGAGGACGCGTTACGATGGCTGACGGTGGTTCTGCCAATGGGCTGAGCGGCATTCCTGGCCAAAACCAGCAACATATCAACCTGCGGCCAAACTAATGCTTTTCTGCTGAAAGATCCGTAACTAAACATTTACACAGGCGACGCGGCGGGTTCCATCCATGAGCAAACATACGGCTGAAAACTCACTGAGCTGAAGTGTAATGGGAGCAGATGGGTATGGCTGTCTCAGCAAAACTGAGGAGGACCCCATAGGTCATTCCAATAACCAGAACACATATGAAATATCTGCTCACAGCAATAATTCTCCTGACCTGGAAGGACCTGTTCTCTCACTGAACAATCCTACTCGGCATCAGCAGATTTCACATAGATTCTCTGGATGATTCATAAGGAGAAGTAGATATTGGTGGTTATATATACATATAGGGGTCGTTACTTTCCTGCATCATACAAGAGACTACAGTCGTTCACCTTGCTTCCCTTTCTTGTGTTATAATAATTGGTCTCTAAGGACCTGTTAAAATAAGAACCTTTACATTATATAGATGTAGCAAACCTTTAAAGGGGTACTCCACTGCTCAGCGTTAAGAACAAACTGTTCCGAATGCTAGCGATGGGAGCTCATGACGTCATAGCTCCGCCACCTCATGACGTGATGCCACACCCACTCAATGCAAGTCTATGGGAGGGGGCGTGACGGATGTCACGCCCCCTCCCATAGACTTGCAATGGGTGGAGCAACCGTTGGGTGGGAGGGAGATTATTTTACACAGGGCTGCAGGGAATTGTAGTTTTAAGTCCAGCACTGATGGAAGGAAGCTTAGTTGTGCTTCCATGGATCAGGTGACAGATGTGTGGGACTTGTAGTTGGAGGGAGGGAACGCCAACAGGAAATAGCCATTTCACATCAAGAAAGCAGCGGTACGGTGAACTCACAACATAGCCATTTAGCCCCAAGACAAGCACGGATCCTTTCTAAACATGTCCATTACTGACTGGCAGGTACGCATTAAATCACCTTATGGTGGAAAACCCCTTTAAGACAGCAGGAAGAAGTTTTCACTAAGTTATAGCTTCAATAGATGATGCTGTCAGTGGTCTCCACATCAACATGAAAAGTTGAATTTTATTTAAAAAATTTTTTAGCAGAAATTAGAATCATATGTTGGTCATCAGTCATGTGAAAAATAGCGAAAACACTTCAGAAAAAGACAAAGCCAATGGTAAGAGGGATTTACGATTCTGTCGTTTTTATAGTGTAATTGCTCTGAAAATGTCAGAGAGGCATTTATGAGCGTTCTCACCTTTCGTAAAATTCTCCATTAGACCTGTTACTGCTTGGAGGATACACTTAGAAATTCCTTAGCTCTTCTGAAGATTATATAGTAAACGTACGGCATATGTATAATGTATATTCACTGGCCACTTTATTAGGTTCACCTTACTAGTACTGGGTTGAACCCCCTTTTGTCTTCATTCTTCGTGAGAGCCTTTGGCTGTCCGGGCGTGCTGGGAGTTGATGAGTTGTACTGTGCTCAGTGTATCACCGGGCGTAGCGATGTCCCGCCTCGGCCAGTGATAGGATGAGCGCACTGTCATGTAAGGAGCTCGAACAGCAGGTAGAGCCCAGGCTCGTTACATAACAGTGCGCTCAGCCTATCACCGGCCGAGGCGGGACATCGCTGTACCCGGCAATACACTGAGCGCAGTATGACTCATCATCCCCAGGAAGAAGAACCGGGACACCGATATCGGCGCAACAGGGGAACATCACAAGGTGAGCTAAAGTTTGTTTTGTTACTTTTTGCAACCCGGACGCGGGATTCAGAAAATGTATCACTACAGATCTCCTTTAAATCCCCTTTCTTCCTCATTCTGGTGCTCAGTTTGAACTAAATCAAGTTGTCTTGACCACGTCTACATGCCTAAAGGCATTGAGTTGCTGCCATGTTATTGGCTGATTGGCAATTAAACAGATGTACCCAATAAAGTGGCGAGTAAGTGTATAAGGTAAACCCAAAATAGGACTTTAGTAGGAGCCTCTATGAATGGATAGGCATCTACTCCTGCTAAATTTGTGTTTCTAGTAAGGCTCCTTTCACACAATACTGTTGCTCCGTTACAAACGGACGTTAATGGGTCTTTTTTTTTTTAATACTTTGGCTGCCATTAACGTCCGTTATTGTAGCGGAGCAAAATGGGAGTTATAACGGGCAAAGATGATCCCTCTATCGTCCGTTATAAGTCCCGTTATGATAGCAGGAGAAAAAGACGTGACATGCACAAATTTTTCTCCCGCTATCTTCCTAACGGCCGGTACACTGATGGGCACAAACGTTAGTGTGAAAGAAGCCTAACATAGAAGATGTAAACCTCATTTGCATATTTTTTTCCCATGGGGCATTGGCTGAAAATAAGCCTCTGCAATGAGACACAAAACCCACCTTCAGCTATCCTGTACCTCCAAATCCCCCCAAATTTGCTAGTTGTTCAGCAGGATTTGAAGCAGTTCATCGATGATGCCTTGATATGTTGATGACCTATTTTAAGTAACTTTAACCCTCTTGTTATTTTCCTGTTCCAATAAAAAGGTTACATGATATATTATTATCTAACTTTTTTCTAAATGTTCTTCTAATTTGTCATTTTCACATTCCCTTGTCTTAGAATTTTCCAAATTGTATCCTCCAAAGACACGGAAAGGCCAAGCTGCCTCCATACTCGGCCCGTCCTCCGGTGATGTGTAAAAGTTAATGGACTGTTCTCTGATGGTTTTTGGCAGAAGAATAGTTTGGACATCTGTACACTGACCTGACCTGAGAAAAATCACATGTTGGTTGTCGCTTAGCTTTCCCAAGAATGGCATCATGGTTATTTTTAAACAATCTTACAGTGGAGGACATCCCGGGACATGCCAGAAATATTTTGATTGGTGAATGACATGTAGATTTGTGGAAATTATACCAGTTGTTAGTTGAGTGTATCTTGCTCAGGGGGGTACTCCCTCTGAGGAAGTCACAAGGCACATTGTGACAGAAACATGTTGGGTGGTCTGGGGGATTTGGTGGATGGCCACTGGGACCACTACTGGGACAGCATCAATTGATCATTTGGGCCATATCTCATCTCTCTATCATAAACTCAGAATAGGTTTTTAGAGGGAAAATGCAGTAGAGCAGAAGATATGTTGGAAGGCGAGAGGTTAATAGCAGGGACGGGAGGTAGAGAGGGTCCTGCATCTCCCCGCGTGCGGCGACATGCAGGACGCTCTCTACCTCTCGTCCCTGCTATTCATCTTTCACCTTCCAGCATTTATTTTGCTCTAGATCTAAGTTTGCGGAAATTATACCAATTGTTAGCTGAGTGAATCTAGGTGTCCTGCTTGATTTTGGGCGTCACGGCTGTCTTGCTCTTGTAGGCATCTGCACCTCTACTGTCAGTAGTCTGATGTTAGAAGCGTTTCAGCCTCTCACTACTTTAAGTTTATGTGGATAGAATTGTACGATGTTTGGGATTGTTTACTGCCATCACCATAGCTTTATTTACTCTTTCTTCCCCCCTGAGGAAGTCACAAGACACATTGTGACAGAAACACATTGGGCGGTCTGGGGGTTAAAATCTATCTATCTATCTATCTATCTATCTATCTACAGCACAAGAAAAGGTAGAGCAGCACGTCCCACAGTAATATGATGGCGGTGCAAGCAGCGAGTAGAGCCCCGGTCAAGGCAAGTTAGACATCTAGGAAGGATGCCGCAGCACACGGAAGATTCAAGTGCAAAAACAGTGGTTTATTCCATGGTGATACAGGTTAGCAACGTTTCTGCTGCCAATGCAGCCTTTGTCAAGCCGCTGTTTTTGCACTTGAATCTTCCGTGTGCTTGCGGCATCCTTCCTAGATATCTATCTATCTATCTATCTATCTATCTATCTATCTATCTATCTATATATATATATATATATATATATATATATTTATATACTTTATGTGTTCCTTCTAAGGTGTACTACTGCAGTATAACGACTTCTGTTGTATTCATTGTTGGTCAATCGCTTCAGTCAGGACTGCATTAGAGGGATCCTTGTGTTGACCTTTATCTTAGGTAGACACCATATTGTAAATTGGGGTATTATATCTTATTGAATATATTAAAGGTGGAGTTTTAAGTCATTGTTTTGGGGAACTGGCTACTTCCTGTTTCTGTGGCCTCCCTAAGACTACAATCCCCAGGATCCTTTGTTTTAAGGTAGGTGGTTACTTATTTCCCTCTCACACATCGGTTGCCATTGCAGCACAGCACAACCTGACACACAAGCTGTGGATCTGCATGATAATAAATGCATGCACACATGCACCAGTAACGTCCTTAGGGGCTGGCCTCACACACAATAGACAAAGCAGCCAAGCCCCCTTTTAGTACTTGACTTGTGATGTAATGTCTCAGGCCGCAGAGCAAGCTGGGAAAGGTCCAAGAGAACACTCATTATGTAGGCTGCAAAAAATGTACTTCTGGGGAAAAGAAATACAACGAAATTCTATACCAGTCACCAAACACAGGTAAGAGATGTATATTAGTAACTAGATTAACTTTGCTGTCCCTGTCTTACATTCAAAGAACTAAAAACCCTGAAACACCCCTCTAAATAAGAAATCTAGAGGAGCCTTCTCAATAGTCCTCATTCAGGCTCTTGTGCATAGTATATGCGAGCTCTTCACTTCTCTTCTCCCCTTGTAAGTTTTGCCAGTTTTACCCCTCTATTCTCTTTTTGCAACATTACATGTTATAAAACGTTTACATTTTCTTTATCGTATTGTAACAAAATGTTTATATAAACTTTGGAAATAAATCAGAAATCCATCCACATGTCATTTACTTATATATGAATACAACAACTATTAATTAGATATGAGTGAATTTTTGGAAAATTCGATTCGACCAATTTGACACAGCCTGGAGGTGGCAGCAGCGTGAGGAGACAATAATGGGGCCGAAGGACCCAGCCTGGAGGTGGCAACAGCCTGACAAGACCATTGGGCCTCAGATATTTTGTAAAATTTAAATTGAAGATTTTATATAGATTAACATTTTTAAAGTTTCATTTAATGTGCCAGCAGCATGAGGAGACCACATGGCCATGGTGTGTCTGGGTCCTCTTTCTTGTCTTCCTCATCATCCTCTAGCTCCACAGCCTGCTCCTGCTCCTCCTCTCCTGTCAGATGACTATAAAAACCACCCATTTCGCAAAACCTTGCCTGTGCTCCACTGTCCCCCTCCTCCTCCAGTTCAGCCCCCACAAGGCTCATGTGGCCGTGAGATGAAGGCGCCACGTCTCCAGTGCTCCGACCAGCCATTGTTTCCAACACGTGTTGTAGGAAATGAAGTAGTGGAATGACGTTATTCATCCCATAATAGAGGCCTGAGCACACGATAGGTGTCACGTATAAGCTGCCACTGGTGTACATTGAAGTTACACAAGGGAGTCCCCCTATCCGCTTGGATCATCAAGAAATTGGTGATGGCTTTTCTCTGTTCGTACAGTCAGTCTAACATATGGAGGGTGGAACTCCAACGTGTGGAAACATCGCATTTCAGACTATGTTGTGGGATACCGTTCTGATGCTGCAGCTCAAGGAGGGTGTGCTTTGTGGTGTACGAGTGGCTGAAGTGCATGCAAAGTTTCCTTCCCACTGTTAGGATGTCTTGCAAATGGGGGGAACACTTCAGGAACCGCTCGACAATAAGATTGAACATGTGTGCCATGCAGGGCACATGGCTCAGGTTTCCTTGACGCAGTGCAGACAAGATGTTCTTCCCGTTGTCGGTCACCATGGTTCCCATTTCTTGATGAATGACTTTGAGCATTTCCTCCCCTGTGTGACTCCGTTCGCCAAGGCAAACCATATGAAGAACAGTGTGACACCGCCGTGCCCTGCACACATGGTATGCTGAAGGGGCACTGAGACTTGTCAATGCAGTGGAGGCTGAAGACACGGTGGAGGATGAGGAGGCGGAGTCGTACAATATCGCAGGACCAACTGCCTGAGAGCGTGGAGGAGGAAGCGGCGTGACCTGTCCAAGTTGCTGATGTGGCTGTGCAGGAACCACATTCACCCAGTGGGCGGTAAAGGACATGTATTGTCCCTGCCCGTAGTTACAGCTCCACACTTCGGTGCTGCCATGCACTTTGGTACATTTTGGTAGAGTTGGGTGGTGGGTGGCAATACCAGTACCCGGTGATGAAGGTGGGTGAAAGAAGGGAAACTTGGCATCAGATGTGTGGCATCAGGTGGGTGGCAGAATCAGAATAGTAGCTGAGGCAGGTAGGTAGAAGAAGTATTGAGGATATGCATTGCGTAAAACTTAACTTTTAATATTATTCTTAGGATAAAATATATTAAGAATCTAACAAAATGAGAGGTGTGAAAAAAGCACCATGTGCCACCTACACCACCAAGTATTGATGTAATGACAAGACCTCTAAAAGGTGGAAGGGAACAACATATGGTCCATTGTAACCGGTGGAGGTAAAAACTTCTTGTCACGATTCGGCTTACAGGTTGTGGATCCACTGTGTCAGCGAGGGATTGGCGTGGACCGTGCTGGTGGACCGGTTCTAAGAGGCTACTGGTGTTCACCAGAGCCCGCCGCAAAGCGGGATGGTCTTGCTGCGGCAGTAGCAACCAGGTCGTATCATCTAGCAACGGCTCAAGCTCGCTGACTGCTGAGAAGGCGTGGGACAGAAGGACTAGGCAGAGGCAAGGTCAGACGTAGCAGAAGGTCGGGGCAGGCGGCAAAGTTCGTAGTCAAGATGGATAGCAGGAGTTCAGGTAACACAGGCTTGGACAACACTAAAACGCTTTCACTGGCACAAGGCAACAAGATCCGGCAAGGGAGTGCAGGGGCAGTGAGCAGATATAGCCAGGGAACAGGTGGAAGCCAATTAAGCTAATTGGGCCAGGCACCAATCATTGGTGCACTGGCCCTTTAAGTCTCAGAGAGCCGGTGCACGCGCGCCCTAGAGAGCGGAGCCGCGCGCGCCAGCACATGACAGCAGGGGACCGGGACGGGTAAGTGACTTGGGATGCGATTCGCGAGCGGGCGCGTCCCGCTGTGCGAATCGCATCCCCGACAGCCATGTCAGTGCAGCGCTCCCGGTCAGCGGGACCGACCGGGGCGCTGCAGGGAGAGAGACGCCGTGAGCGCTCCGGGGAGGAGCAGGGACCCGGAGCGCTCGGCGTAACACTTCTCCTGTAAGGCCCTACTCTCACACTATTAACTCCCTTCTTGGCAAGTGTTACTCGCCCTAAAAAGGGCGGCCCCACACAGGAACCTCTCCCTATTTCCACCTAAAAACCCTGGGAAATGGCAGTGTTGCAAATCAAATTTTTCCTGAAATTCGTAACAAATTCGGATTTGTCAGATTCAATTCGCTCATCCCTACTATTAATCCAAGAAGACGTTGAGATGTCACAAGCTGCCGTCCTGACATTTAGATTTTCTCCTTAATCTTTATTACATTTGTTTTTACAAAAAAAAAATATAATTGTGATAATAGAAATGTAAATACTTTCCCTAAAGGTCTTTTCCAGCATATGAAAAAAAGGATTTTCTATTAACCAAGAACAGCACCACTCTTGTCCATGGCTATATCCGGTATTGCATACCAGCTTTGTATTACTCGATTAGGGATATGGTACAATACCAGGCACAGCCCAGAAAGGAGAGTGGCGCCATTTCTTAAATAAAGTAGACCTATGTTCTAAACCTGGGCTCTTCTATTTAATAACAATTACATTTCTCCATAAAGGGGTTAGCCACCATAAGATGATTTTAGTACTTACCTGCCAGACAGTAATGGACATGCTTAGGAAGGATCCATGCTAAATGGCTATGTTGTGAGATTGCAATACTGCTGAGGTTATCTTTTTGTGAACTGGCTATTTCCTGTGTGAGTTCCCTCCTTCCAACTACAAGTCCTATGATTCCTTGTTTGTAAGTGTGAGGTCACTTTCTCTTTCCCACACATCAGCCACCCCACCCATTGTAGCACAGCTGAGCTCAATTCCATGCAATAGACCATTGTTTTCTAACCAGAGTGCCTCACACTGTTGCAAAAATGCAATTACTTGCAACATGATCTCTCTCCATTGAAGCAGAACAAGCTCCTTTTGAAGGCCTGACTAGTGATGTCATGTCTTGGCTACACTGCAACCTAGGAAACCTGAGACGATGCTGTTAAAAATAAACTTTGGGGCAAAAATCACAGAAGAATCGTGAAACCAACACAGTACAGTAAAACACAGGTACAGACATTATATTACGAACTACACTAACTTTACATATGTATCAGAGTCAAATAAACCCTTTAACCCCTTAATGACACAGCAGGTTTTGACCTTAAGGACACAGCCAATTTTCATTTTTGTGTTTTTGTTTTTTCCCCTTTGCCTTTTAAAAGCCATAACTCTTTTATATCTCTATCCACAGACCCATATGGGGTCTTGTTTTTATTTTAATTTTATTTTTTTTGCTAAATCAATTGTACTTTGTAATGACACCTTTCATTTCAGCATAAAATGTAGATCAAAGCAAAAAATTTGGGTGGAGGAAATTAATTTGGGTGGCTTTTGTTTTTACGCAGTGCACTTTATGGTAAAGCCGACATGTTTTCTTTATTCTGTGGGTCAATTTGATTAAAACGATACCTACATTTACATAATTTTTATAAACAGATCCAGGCTGTTTAACAACAGTTTTTCCCGAACCAGGGAGCTTCCAGCTGTTGCAAAACTACAACTCCCAACATGCCCGGACAGCCATCGGAAAACAAAGAAAACATCTTTATTTCAAGTAATACAATAAATATATGTCTTAAATCCAGCAACATATGGCATGACCCAGGCTTGGAATATACAGTAGAATGTTGGCCAAAGGCTGTCCGGGCATGCTGGGAGTTGTGGTTTTGCAACAGCTAGAGACACATTGGTTGGAAATCATTGCTTTATGCATTGGCTGAGATTGGAGATAACTCAGATCCAAGCTGTTTGTCATCCTAGACCATTTTTTCCCAACCAGGGTGTGTTCAGCTGTTGCAAAACCACAACTCCCAGCATGCCCGGACAGCCAACAGTTCCATCATGCAAGATTGAAGGGGTACTCCCGTGGAAACCTTTTTTTTTTTTTTTTTTTTTTAAATCAACTGGTGCCAGAAAGTTAAACAGATTTGTAAATCACTTCTATTAAAAAATTGTAATCCTTCCAGTACTTTTTAGGGGCTGTATACTAAAGAGAAATCCAAAAAAGAAATGCATTTCCTCTGATGTCACTACCACAGTGCTCTCTGCTGACCTCTGCTGTCCATTTTAGGAACTGTCCAGAGCAACACATGTTTGATATGGGGATTTTCCTCTGCTCTGAACAGTTCCTAAAATGGACAGCAGAGCTCAGCAGAGAGCACTGTGGTCGTGACATCAGAGGAAAGGCATTTCTTTTTTGGATTTCTCTTTAGTATACAGCCCCTAAAAAGTACTGGAAGGATTAAGATTTTTTAATAGAAGTGATTTACAAATCTGTTTAACTTTCTGGCACCAGTTGATTTAAAAAAAAAAAGTTTTCCACGGGAGTACCCCTTAAATATCACAGCTTCCCGCCATGCGCTCACTTCTATACATAGAGATATCCATGTACTACACATCAGGTTATTTTTAGGTTGCAACTGTATCCAATTAATGGCCAATTTCAAATTACAGGGTCCCGTAGGGCCCCCCCAGCCCTCCAAAACCCCCCACAAATGTGTTCTCCCCCTCGAAGAATGGCGGAGTCAGCTCACAGGAGGGGGCACATACATGGTATCAGTCACTCCGGGGGTTCAATTTTGACCTAATAAAAAAGGTCTCGGAATATCCAGGTCTCTATTTATGTCGCCGCTCATTAATCATTGCATTCAGAGGAATTGGCAATGGTGCCAGGGCACAGAATGACTCAAATGTCAAAAATGTCTATGTTTGTCCTTCCAGTCCTGTATCTAATTTGATGTTTTTTTTTCTTCTTCTAATAATTCCCTATTATAGGTTTATATAAAGCAAAAACCCAAAAAACATTTAAAAAAATGATTTAAAAAAAACTAGGGGTATCTCGACACCGATACTGGTATTGGTAACAATGCTGATACCGGTCATTTTCTTGAGTACTTGTACTACTATCCTGATACCTGCCGACCATTAAAACAAATCCACACAACCTTATAGGGGGTTTCCCTACCCACCTACTTATCTTTTGGGGGCTTTTATCTAACAGGGGGATTCCCTACCTTACTACCTTCTGAGGGCTTTAACCTAATAGATTCCCTACATATCTATCTTCTGGGAGCCTCTACCTAAAAGGGGAGGATTCTCTAGCTAACGATCTACTGGGGGCTTCAACCTAATGGGGTAGGATTCTCCACCTAACTACTGAGGGCTTCTACCTAATAGGGGGAATTCTCTACCTATCTACTTAGTGGGGGCTTCAACCTAATAGGGTAGATTTCCTATTTACTGGGGGGCTTCTACTCAATAGGAGGGATTCCCTACCTAATGGGGGCTTCTACCTAATAGGGGGGATTTCCTACTTACTGGGGGCTTCTACCTAATAGGAGGGATTCCCTACCTAATGGGGGCTTCTACCTAATAGGGGGGATTTCCTACTTACTGGGGGCTTCTACCTAATAGGAGGGAATTCTCTACCTATCTACCTAGTGGGGGCTTCAACCTAATAGGGTGGATTTCCTACTTACTGGGGGCTTCAACCTAATAGGAGGGATTCCCTACCTAATGTGGGCTTCTACCTAATAGGGGGGGGGGATTTCCTACTTACTGGGGGTTTCTACCTAATAAGGGGAATTCTCTACCTATCTATCTAGTGGGGGGTTTCAACCTAATAGGGTGGATTTCCTACTTACTGAGGGCTTCTACCTAATTGGGGGGGGGGGGGGGTTCTATTTACTGGGGGCTTCTACCTAATTAGGGGGGGGGGGTATTTTCTATTTACTGGGGGCTTCTACCTAATAGGAGGGATTCCCTACCTAATGGGGGCTTCAACCTAATAGGGGGTATTTCCTACCTACTGGGGGTTTCTACCTAATAGAGGGAATTCTCTACCTATCTAACTAGTGGGGCTTCAACCTAATAGGGTGGATTTCCTACTTACTGGGGGGCTTCAACCTAATAAGAGGGATTCCCTACCTAATGGGGGCTTCTACCTAATAGGGGGGGTTTCCTACTTACTGGGGGTTTCTACCTAATAGGGGGAATTCTCTACCTATCTACCTAGTGGGGGCTTCAACCTAATAGGGTGGATTTCCTACTTACTGGGGGCTTCTACCTAATATGGGGGGGGGGGAGGATTTTCTATTTACTGGGGGCTTCTACCTAATAGGAGGGATTCCCTACCTAATGGGGGCTTCTACCTAATAGGGGGGGGGGATTTCCTACTTACTGGGGGTTTCTACCTAATAAGGGGAATTCTCTACCTATCTATCTAGTGGGGGGTTTCAACCTAATAGGGTGGATTTCCTACTTACTGAGGGCTTCTACCTAATTGGGGGGGGGGGGTTCTATTTACTGGGGGCTTCTACCTAATTAGGGGGGGGGGGTATTTTCTATTTACTGGGGGCTTCTACCTAATAGGAGGGATTCCCTACCTAATGGGGGCTTCAACCTAATAGGGGGTATTTCCTACCTACTGGGGGTTTCTACCTAATAGAGGGAATTCTCTACCTATCTAACTAGTGGGAGGTTTCAACCTAATAGGGTGGATTTCCTACTTACTGAGGGCTTCTACCTAATTGGGGGGGGGGTTCTATTTACTGGGGGCTTCTACCTAATTGGGGGGGGGGTATTTTCTATTTACTGGGGGCTTCTACCTAATAGGAGGGATTCCCTACCTAATGGGGGCTTCAACCTAATAGGGGGTATTTCCTACCTACTGGGGGTTTCTACCTAATAGAGGGAATTCTCTACCTATCTAACTAGTGGGGCTTCAACCTAATAGGGTGGATTTCCTACTTACTGGGGGGCTTCAACCTAATAAGAGGGATTCCCTACCTAATGGGGGCTTCTACCTAATAGGGGGGGTTTCCTACTTACTGGGGGTTTCTACCTAATAGGGGGAATTCTCTACCTATCTACCTAGTGGGGGCTTCAACCTAATAGGGTGGATTTCCTACTTACTGGGGGCTTCTACCTAATATGGGGGGGGGGGAGGATTTTCTATTTACTGGGGGCTTCTACCTAATAGGAGGGATTCCCTACCTAATGGGGGCTTCTACCTAATAGGAGGGATTTCCTACTTACTGGGGGCTTCTACCTAGTAGAGGAGATTTCCTGACTACTTAACTACTGGGGGGGTTCTACCTAACAGGGGGGGGGAGGGGGTTCTAAATATTTAGGGGTTTTAACCTTATAGGATGAATTTCCTACCAAACTACAGAAGTGTCAGTGTGAAGCTTTAGGTGAAAATTTAACATGAGACCCTCAAAGTCTAGAGCCACTTCTGCTCGCACATGACATTGAAAAAAGTATCAGCAACTGGTATTGGTAAGTACTACGAAAAGTATCGGCACCCTTACATACGTCATACTAATATGCGGCCAAGTTGTGTTCAGTAGTATATTAGTCAGTCCTACTTTGTGAGTCCTAGTTCATAAAAAAGACTCTGAGGAACCATATCTGTGATATCTATAGGCCCAATAGAGCATACAGAGAATATCTTCAAGAGACAACCTGGCGTCTGCTCGATGAATGTTGAATGAAGGGTCTGTCATTCTCTGGTAAGTACTAGAGCCTTTTTATTGTTTACCAGGCACAACTATGTTTATTTTGTTCCTTGTATCACTGCTCAGTCCTGTTCACTTTAATGTTACCAAGCCACAGTAAGCTGCAGTACCAAGTACAACCACTGAAAAATGTATGGCAATGTGCCTAAAGAAGTCATCACACGCTTGAGCACCACCATCCCTTCAATGAGTTCCTCAGGGGTGGTCCTGGGATCTAGACGCCACCGGGATCTGAAATTGATCGCAGATCCTAAGTTCTGGAAAACCTTATTATTATTTGGGCTAAAGGAGAGTGTCTTGTATGCAATAACACTCAGCACAGGGCCCTCATAGCAAATATCAAAATGGGCCTCCTATTGTGGTGTCTAATTCCCCCCCCCCCCAGAATAGAAAGGTCTGGTCTTTATTCCGCTTTGCTTTCCATGAAAAAACTATATTTTTTTTTTATATCAACTGGCTCCAGAAAGTTAAACAGATTTGTAAATGACTTCTATAAAAAAATCTTAATCCTCCCAGCTGGTGAAGTTGAGTTGTTCTGTCTGTGTCAGGAACTGTCCAGCGTAGGAGCAAATCCCCATAGCAAACCTCTCCTGCTCTGGACTGTTCCTGAGACAGACAGAGAGCACTGTGATCGGACAGAAAAGAACAACTAAACTTCAGCAGCTCATAAGTACTGGAAGGATTAACATTTTTTTAATAGAAGTCATTTACAAAACTGTTTGACTTTCTGGTGCCAGTTGATATGAAAAAAAAAATAGTTTTTGACCGAAATACCCCTTTAAAGAGAAAGCAATGGGACCAACCAGGATGGGGCCCCCTCCCCGCAAGGGTCTCATAGTAGCCACATGGTCTGCCAATATAGCATATACTCCATTGCCCCTAAGATACACCCCTGACTCAGCACTACTTTTGCAATAGATGGTTGAGCACCCTGAAGTATATACATATTACAAATCTGCCCATGAAAGGAGACTTTGGAGACCAAGGGTAAAGCTCCGGCGTTGGCTCGTATAGTCATATTAGTGAATGTATTGGTGATATCCAGAACTGCACATGTGGAGATCCCTCTGGACAATGCAGATTTATTACATCAAAGCAAACCTCACTATACATTTCTTCTGTTCTTTTGCTACCAGGAACAGATGAAAGGTAACAGCCGCCCCAGTAGACTCGCGATCGTAACGCTGTCTATCGGAGGTTGACGATCCACAACGCACCGGCTCGGCGATCATCCAGGATAAAGACTGGAACTAATATCTGGCGTCCTGATCCGAACAGATGTATCACCTTACAGGGATGACGTGTGTGACTACAAGAAGGATTCGGGATCCTAAAAATATCTCAAGAATTGGTCGATTTCCATTACAATTTGCCCAGGTGATAATAATTCTGCAAATCTCCATTCAACATTATGTCATAAACCCAGAATTAATACGGAGGCAGCGCCATAAGTTTATTATTAAGTTAAAGTCCGTGTCAAAACATCAGGAGGCGATCTGCAGTGTTTCCAAATAGCAAAACGGTGTGGAGAACAAAAAAATTTTTTTTTCTTTTTGAATTATATTCCTAGGATTTCTCCATAGGGAGGATATAAAGCTGCTTCGGCTACTTAAAGGGGTACTCTGCCCCCAGATATCTTATCCTCTATCCGAAGGATAGGTGATCAGATGTCTGATTGAGGGGGACCTGCTGCTGGGGACCCCCACAGTCCCCTTGCTGCACCCGGCAATCGTTTAGAACGGTGCAGCGCCGGAGGCTCGTGACATCACGGCCATGCCCCCTCAATGCAAGTCTATGGGGGGGCATGTTAATATCTGTGGGATCGGACAACTGGCTCATGTGTATGGAGGCCGATCTGACTCTCTCCCGACAGATGATGATGGGGGGAGAGAAGGACCCTAAGGACTGAACAAAGTTTGCATGTGTATTGGGGAGTCAGGAGGGAGAGTTGTTGATGGAACCGAGCAATGGGGGGAGGGGGGAGGTGGTAAGAAGAGCTGTCAGCTAAGCCAAGCATGTGTATTGGGAAGGACGGACTGGATGGAAAAGTTGTCAGTCAAACCAAGTGCTCATGTTTATGGATGGGCTCAGGAGGAATTGCTGTTGATCAAAAAGAGGGTGCAATGTATTGGGCTGTCGAGAGGAATAAAGCTTGTTATGTATTGGGAAGACACATGGAATAGGTATTGGTCAAACCAGAGTTATTGATCAAACCAAGCATGCATGTATATGGGGGTGTACAGGAGGTGCTGTCAGCTGAACAAAGCATGCATGTGTATTGGGAAGATGGGAGGAATAGTTGGACAATTGGGGGGGGGGGGGTCTTCTAATCCAAGCACACATATGTTTCAGTAGAACGGGTGGGATAGTTGTTGGCTGAACTGAATTTGCATGTTGTAAGAAAGCAGTAGGCAAAATGTTGGCTGGGAGGTACTGTATATAAGACTGGAGTTAGGGTCCATATTTTAAGAGTGACTGTAGGTTCTGGACATAAAGTCACTCCAAAATTTCAATTCTGTGGTGTGCTGCGGTCCTGAACCTGATCTTCCATGTGTGTGAGCACTGCCAGAAAGGAGTTGGTCTGAAGCTGAGATCAGATTGTGGTAAGTTGGATACTGTCACACTGTACTAAAAAGACTTTGGGACTGAACCAACCAAGTTTGTGTGAGAAGCTCAAAAATGTATGTTCGTACAGAGAACCAAGCATGCCTGTTTATGGAGGGGCTGGGGAGAAATAGTGGATGGGAGGAATAGTTATCGGCTGAACAAAGCTTGAATGTGTATTGGGAGGACACGTGGAATAGGGTTGGTGAAACCAGAATTGTTGATAGAACTGAGTGTGCATGTATATGGGGGAGGGGGAATTGGTAGGAAAGCTGATGGCTAAACTGAGTACACATACATGGGGGTAAGGAGAAATAGTGGAGTGCACATACACGGGGGGTCAGGAGGAATAGTGGAGTGCACATACATGGGGGGTCAGGAGGAATAGTGGAGTGCACATACATGGGGGTCAGGAGGAATAGTGGAGTGCACATACATGGGGGGTCAGGAGGAATAGTGGAGTGCACATACATGGGGGGTCAGGAGGAATAGTGGAGTGCACATACATGGGGGGTCAGGAGGAATAGTGGAGTGCACATACATGGGGGGGTCAGGAGGAATAGTGGAGTGCACATACATGGGGGGGTCAGGATGAATAGTGGAGTGCACATACATGGGGGGTCAGGAGGAATAGAGGAGTGCACATACATGGGGGGGGTCAGGATGAATAGTGGAGTGCACATACATGGGGGGTAAGGAGGAATAGTGGAGTGCACATGCATGGGGGGGGGTCAGGAGGAATAGTGGAGTGCACATACACGGGGGGTCCGGAGGAATAGTGGAGTGCACATACATGGGGGTCAGGAGGAAAAGTGGAGTGCACATACATGGGGGGGGGGTTAGAAGGAATAGTGGAGTGCACATACATGGGGGGTCAGGAGGAATAGTGGAGTGCACACACATGGGGGTAAGGAGAAATAGTGGAGTGCACATACATTGGGGGGGGGTCAGGATGAATAGTGGAGTGCACATACATGGGGGTCAGGAGGAATAGTGGAGTGCACATACATGGGGGGTCAGGAGGAATAGGGGAGTGCACATACATGGGGGGGTCAGGAGGAATAGTGGAGTGCACATACATGGGGGTCAGGAGGAATAGTGGAGTGCACATACATGGGGGGGGGGGTCAGGAGGAATAGTGGAGTGCACATACATGGGGGTCAGGAGGAAAAGTGGAGTGCACATACATGGGGGGTCAGAAGGAATAGTGGAGTGCACATACATGGGGGTAAGGAGAAATAGTGGAGTGCACATACATGGGGGGGTCAGGAGGAATAGTGGAGCGCACATACATGGGGGGGGGGTCAGGAGGAATAGTGGAGTGCACATACATGGGGGTCAGGAGGAATAGTGGAGTGCACATACATGGGGGGTCAGGAGGAATAGTGGAGTGCACATACATGGGGGGTCAGGAGGAATAGTGGAGTGCACATACATGGGGGTCAGGAGGAATAGTGGAGTGCACATACATGGGGGGTCAGGAGGAATAGTGGAGTGCACATACATGGGGGGTCAGGAGGAATAGTGGAGTGCACATACATGGGGGGTCAGGAGGAATAGTGGAGTGCACATACATGGGGGTCAGGAGGAATAGTTTAGTGCCCTTCATGACATTTTTGCGCTGATTGTCTTCCATTGGAGACGATGGCCCATGAAAATCTCTGTGTAACCCTATCTGCAGAAAATACGATAAATCATCAACATAGAAACACATGCACAAAATAAAAAATAAAAATATGGCACCTGGTTCTTATTTTTTTCCGTTTTTAGCCTATTGATGTCAGTGAAAAGAAAAAGAAGAAAAAATACCACAAAGAACAAACATCTGGAACCATTGAGGACACACTTGAGGGCCAGATCCTAGATTGGATCTTTTACATAAGCCATGCCACCATGGAGAGGATCGGAGTGCCCCCAAATGCAAGTACCCTCCGTAACATTGCAAGCCAGAGGGTACCCCTTCAAAGGGGTACTCCCCTGGAAAACATTATATTATTTTTTTTTTAAATCACCTGGTACCAGAAAGTTAAACAGATTTGTAAATTACTTCTATTTAAAAATCTTAATACTTCCAGTACTTATCAGCTGCTATATGTTTCACAAGTGCTTTTCTTTTTGAATTTCTTTGCTGTCTGACCACAGTGCTCTCTGCTGACACCTCTTGTCCGTATCATGAACTGTCCGGAGCAGGAGAGGGTTTGCTATGGGGATTTGCTCCTACTCTGGACAATTCCTAAAATGGACAGAGGTGTCAGCAGAGAGCACTGTGGTCAGACAGAAAGGAAATTCAAAAAGAAAAGAACTTCCTGTGGATCATAACAGCAGCTGATAAGTACTGGAAGGGTTAAGATTTTTAAATAGGAGTAAAACTCTGGTTGCAAAACTACAACTCCCAGCATGCCCGGACAGCCAACGGCTGTCCGGGGATGCTGGGAGTTGTAGTTTTGCAACGGGTTGGAGAGCACTGACTTAGAACAAGCCCCAAATTTCTAAAAAAAATAACCCACCTCCATACTCCACTTTTAGTGACTAGTTCTTGCAGTCTGGGGTTCCTAACATTTATAAAGAATTTCTATAACTTGCTAGAGTCTCGTAAAATGTCTTGTTATGCTAAGAAATGTCTCTATAAAATTATTTACTTCTTTCTAAAAATATTAAAAAGGGCCAACTGCTTATAAAACGTAAAAATAAATAAATAAATATATAAATAAAAAAATTGGAATTTTTGGTTCGAATTACAAGCCCATTTTCATATACCCTATTAGGTAATTCTGCATTAATAGAGGGAAGAGGACATGTCTGTGTGGGAGGGGGGGGTCGCTATCCAGAAGCTGCCGTGTCTTGTTTTACAGGGACAACCCATTGACAGAGCTTTATCGATCATTCAGTCATCATTACAAGTGATACAATTAAAATCGTATAAAGCATGATAGTATAATATACAGAAAGGGTTCCCTAAGCTAAACTTCGTACCACATGCTGCGCTAACATTCCGCTCCATCACTCCATTATAAAAGAAACAAATTAAAACAACAATACATTCCAGGGACAACCCATTGACTGAGCTTTATCGATCATTCAGTCATCATTACAAGTGATACAATTAAAATCGTATAAAGCATGCTGGTATAATATACAGAAAGGTTTCCCTAAGCTATACATCGTACCACATGCTGCGCTAACATTCCACTCCATTATAAAAGAAACAAATTAAAACAACAATACATTACAGGGATAGCCCATTGATGTAATGATCGCCTGTGTAATGCTTTGTTTATCCAGCGGTGGCACTGCTGGGAAATAGAACACTTGGGTTTTCCAAAAGATAATTGGAGGTCCCAACAATGAGACACCTATAGATCAAAACATTTTTATTGTAGTTTATAATAAATAGAGATTGTCTCTACTTTAGAGATGAGCGAACTTACAGTAAATTCGATTCGTCACGAACTTCTTGGCTCGGCAGTTGATGACTTTTCCTGCATAAATGAGTTCAGCTTTCCGGTGCTCCCGTGGGCTGGAAAAGGTGGATACAGTCCTAGGAGACTCTTTCCTAGGAATGTATCCACCTTTTCCAGCCCACGGGAGCACCTGAAAGCTGATCTAATTTATGCAGGATAAGTCATCAACTGCCGAGCCGAGAAGTTCGTGACGAATCAAATTTACTGTAAGTTCGCTCATCTCTATTCTACTTAGTAATAATAAAAAAAAAGTGTAATTATAAAAGAAAACTTACATAAAGGATACAAAGTAGCGTATGTTACACTTGTTACACTTTGTAATCCAGATCTTCAGTGCTATAAATCACACTATGGCCGCTTTATGGCCGCCCCATTGTCAAAAATGTATTCAAAAAGATGATTGTCAAACAGGCTGAATTTATTTTTGGTGTTTTTTTTTTTGGCCACAAAAAAATGCCCCCTCATTTTGGCCTCACAAGATGCAGTTTTTCTCTCTCTCTCTCTCTCTCTCTCTCTCTCTCTCTCTCTCTCTCTCTCTCTCTCTCTCTCTCTATATATATATATATATATATATATATATTTTTTTTTTTTTTTAACGATATTACTATAAATGTTTTTTCCGCTACATTTTTTTTTTCACTCATGTGATTTTTTTGGGCGTTTTTTTCGGCCACCAAAAAATGCCCCCTCATTTTGGCCTCACAAGATGCAGTTTTTTTCTATATTTAAAAAAAAAAAATTTAATGGTATTACTATTAACGTTTTTTCCGCTACCTTTTTTTTTTTTTTTTTCACTCGTGATTCATTCATGCTTTGACTGAAGGATTTCTATTGAAGACTCGAGGGGTATAAAAACACCCAAAAAAATGAAAAAAAAAAATTTTTAAAAGGAAAAAACGCCCAGTGGGTTAGGGCGTTCTATTTTCCCCTATTTTTTCCCCAGCTAACATCTGTCTTGCTGTGTTTTTTGCCTAAAATAAGACAGTTCCGAAGATGCCTAAAAGAAAAAAATTTGGATGGTCTGCAAAAAACTAAAACAAATGGAAACATGGCATAAAACTGATGATAAGGTCTTGAGACGTCTTGTGAAATATCTCACTGGTTCTACATTCAATGCGCCCAATACAATCCGCCATTGTTTAGCCGCTGTTGTGCGGTATTATCCTATCTGTATAGACCTATACAATAATTTATAGCAGATGCCAAAGGAAATATTGGGAAATCCCTCTGATGTCTAAATAAAACCCATCATTATAACGTCCGTGATATCTGATCTTCCATCACACACACCGAGCACATGGGGATGATTTTTTGGCTTGTAGTAATACGTTTTCCTTGTTTTGTCCTATAATTATCATAGGGAAATGTCTGTGGATCACTCATTGGGGGACATTTCTCATTGTTGGTGTGCGGTGGTCCTTTCTCAACCGGTTTCTATGTCGCTGTTGTGCAAAATGTATCATACGTGCACACGGTGGATGAAAAATGTTGTGCAGACTTAGAGAACCACACACGGTACCTCAAAGTAGTCGATCATCTGACACATTTCTACGTGTCCTCCTTTACGGTGTAGGGTTGCGCAGGATTATGCTGCCATGTGCAAAATCAGTGCGCAAAATACGAAAAAGCGCACATGATAACTCTCTATCCACTGTGAAAAAGTATCCACCAACCATCAAAACATAAAAAAATAAAAACATGGGAATAAAATAATGCGCACAAAAAAAAGATGCAAAAAAACAAAACACTGTGCAAAAATAAGTGCAACATAATTTAACTTAAAACCAGTGTACATACAATGATAAATGTAAAATATAATCTGGTACACTCAATGATGGGAAAATCTGGTACACTCAATGATGGGAAAATCTGGTACACTCAATGATGGGAAAATCTGGTACACTCAATGATGGGAAAATCTGGTACACTCAATGATGGGAAAATCTGGTACACTCAATGATGGGAAAATCTGGTACACTCAATGATGGGAAAATCTGGTACACTCAATGATGGGGAAAATCTGGTACACTCAATGATGGGGAAAATCTGGTACACTCAATGATGGGAAAATCTGCATGCAACTATATAGCAGGACCTATAGCAGGAAAATCTGGTACACTCAATGATGGGAAAATCTGCATGCAACTATATAGCAGGACCTATAGCAGGTACAAAACTACCACTCCCAGCATGCCTGGACAGCAGTTGGCTGTCCGGGCATGCTGGAAGTTGTGGTTTTGCAACATCTGAAGGCCACAGTTTGGAGACCACTGCTTACAACCCACACCCACATGAATGGGCACAGTGGTCAATGATATCTCTGCTCCTTCATTCTAACAATCATGGGGTCTCGGCATCAGGGCCACCAAAATCTGACACTAGGACACATGAGAAGTTTGTAAAAGTAATAGGGATCCTTATAAATAGTAAGACTTTGTGAGTAATCTACAGTGTATTGTACTGGGGAGTAGATCATTACACAGCGAGACCTTAAAGACAACTGCAAGATCCCTTCCCAAAGTGTTGTGAACCAGAAATGGTTAATCCTTACAGAAGGGATTCCTGCCTCCATATTGACGTTCATGTCATTTAGAATCCACAATGTCAATAAAATGGGGAAATGTAACAGGAAGATTTTCATGTTATTGAATTGTTTGATTTCAGGAAAACTGGAGTCATTCTGGCCCAAAACTGGAAGAAAGATCTATGGAGAGAATTCTAAGCGGCTGATCAATAGGAATGATACATGGGATGATAATGTAACAAAACCACATGAGAGATAGATAGATAGGAGATAGATAGATAGATAGATAGATATGAGATAGATAGATAGATAGATATGAGATAGATAGATAGATAGATAGATAGATAGGAGATAGATAGATAGATATGAGATAGATAGATAGATAGATAGATATGAGATAGATAGATAGGAGATAGATAGATAGATATGAGATAGATAGATAGATAGATAGATATGAGATATATAGATAGATAGATATGAGATAGATAAATAGATATAAGATAGATAAATAGATATGAGATAGATAGATATGAGATAGATAAATAGATATGAGATAGATAAATAGATATGAGATAGATAGTTTGATAGATATTAGATAGATGATAGATAGATATGAGATGGATAGATAGATGGATAGATAGAAAGTTCATATAAATCCGCAGCACACAGGTCCAATATGGTGAAAAAGAAAAAACTTTATTCCATCATGTGAATGTCATACAGCGACGTTTCTGCCGGCTCTCCCAGCCTTTCTCAAGCTCCTGGGAGAGGCGGCAGAAACGTCGCTGTATGACATTCACATGATGGAATAAAGTTTTTTCTTTTTCACCATATTGGACCTGTGTGCTGCGGATTTATATGAACTTTCTGTGAATTGGGACCCCTGACCAAGGTCTGGTTCTGCGTGCACCCACGGATATTGAGCTCAAGGGAGTGCTGTTTCTCTTTGGATTACTAGATAGATAGATAGATAGATAGATAGGAGATAGATAGATATGAGATAGATAGATAGATATGAGATAGATAGATATGAGATAGATAGATATGAGATAGATAGATAGATAGATAGATAGATAGATATAGATAGATATGAGATAGATAGATAGATTGATAGATATTATATAGATGATAGATAGATATTAGATAGATAGATAGATAGATAGATAGATAGATAGATAGATATGAGATAGATAGATATTAGATAGATAGATATGAGATAGATAGATATGAGCTAGATAGATAGATTGATAGATATTATATAGATGATAGATAGATATGAGATAGATAGATAGATAGATAGATAGATAGATATGAGATAGATAGATAGATAGATATGAGATAGATAGGAGATAGATAGATATGAGATAGATAGATAGGTAGATATGAGATAGATAGATATGAGATAGATAGATATGAGATAGATAGATAGATAGATAGATAGATATGAGATAGATAGATAGATAGATAGATAGATAGGAGATAGATAGATAGATAGATATGAGATAGATAGATAGATATGAGATAGATAGATAGATAGATAGATATGAGATAGATAGATATGAGATAGATAGATATAAGATAGATAGATAGATATGAGATAGATAGATAGATAGATAGATATGAGATAGATAGATAGATATGAGATAGATAGATATGAGATAGATAGATACGAGATAGATAGATAGATAGATAATACAAAAAAAGGACCGCAGTCCCAAAGGGTGTTTTTGGGTGCAAGCTGGCCGGGTCTGGGTTGGAGACCCCCGCAAAAACAGACTTGACAGAAGCAGCAGCACACCGGAGTAAGATGAATATGTATCAGGCTTTATTCATCAGATGCCACAACGTTTCATCCGCCTCACACGCTCTTTGTCAAAGCCTGACACATATTCATCTTACTCCGGTGTGCTGCTTCTGTCAAGTCTAGATAGATAGATAGATAGATAGATAGATAGACATGAGAAAGATAGATATGAGATAGATAGATAGATATGAGATAGATAGATATGAGATAGATATGAGATAGATAGATATGAGATAGATAGATAGATATGAGATAGATAGATAGATAGATAGATATGAGATAGATAGATAGGAGATAGATAGATATGAGATAGATAGATATGAGATAGATAGATAGATATGAGATAGATAGATATGAGATAGATAGATAGATATGAGAAAGATAGATAGATATGAGATAGATAGATAGATTTAAGAAAATGTGTTAAAAATGTTGCAGTAGAACTTTCCCCCAGATAGGAGTCGCAGTGATAACCTTTATATATTTACACCAGCATTTTGCTTGCTAAAAAAAAAAAAAATGCTTTCAACAACACATTTGTGTGAGTTAGGTGTGATGTGCGCCTTATTGATAAACTTTGTGCAAGAAAACAAAACCAATAAAACCTTGCTTTATATCACTGTTTCCCAACCAGGTTGCCTCCAGCTGTTGCAAAACTACAACTCCCAGCATGCTGGGAGTTGTAGTTTTGCAACAGCTGGAGGCACCTTGGTTGGGAAACACTGCTACATTTAGTTTACTTTGTTTTTAGGTGAAGTGAATAGTGTAATAAACTTTTGTAGACTTTGGTGCTATGTATAGACCCCAGAGCCCTATGGATACATTCCCCACATACCCCATATGACAGATCAGAGACGTGATGTGAACGCCGCCTTACGCCTAACATAAACTTTGACCGGTCACAGATGCTCATATGAAAAATTTACACGATGCCGATGAATGATTTTCTTGTGCTATATCGAGATCTGTTGATGGGTCATGAGATTTGGATTTAAAAAAATCCTAAATCAGATAATGGTCCTTCTGTACCGCAACACCAATACGTCTCCGCTCCATCCTCCGAAGATGCCCGGCACAGGACCACGTCACCCCTGTGCAACAACAACAGCAGCAACACATACGCCAAAGCTGAGACTATGCAGAACCGCAATAACCTGTCCGTCTCTCTACAAACAATAGCGCTGCGGGGTCGATGTAGCAGAGCCGAACGCGTTAAAGGAATACGCCGCTGATAATTCGCTCTCTAAGAGAATAATGCAATAGTTAAAAACGCACAGTACTCATTCGTGTATAGTTTCTTTTGACAATGTCAGGTTGTAACTGGTTATAAAGTTTCGGAAGCCCTATGTATGCGCCAACTCAGCTCTGCTATGCCTAGTCACACAGTATACAGCGGGGTCCTGGTGGTCTCACCTCTCCAGGCAGGTGTGGGGCAGGGCGGCGAGTCCTTTACACATCTTGGCTGAGTGAGTCCGGTCCTTGAGAATGAACTGGGAGAAGCTTTTTCTTTATTCGTAAGAAGTGGCGCAGGGGGGGGTCTCAGTAGTTTCACCTCCTCGGTGGTGGTGGTGGTCTTCAGTGCAGGCTGTCTCGGACTGGTGTGGCTGTCTGTAGCTCTGACAGTAGCACTCTCTCTCTAGTTCTCTCACTCTGAGGCAGTCACTGACTTGCAGAAGTATATAGAGGTTTAACCCTGGAAGAGAGCCAGCCCCCTCATCCAATGACAGCCACCCTCGCAGCGCAGGCTGCACAGCACTGGGATCATCTCTTCCTCACATATTTGGGGGATGTGGGAGTTAAAGAAGTGCCCCCCCACCCCCCCCCCCCCCCCCAGCATCCCCTAGCCCTGCAGCAGTGGTCTCAAACTGTGACCCTCCAGATGTTGCAAAACTTCAACTCCCAGCATGCCCGGACAGCCGTTGGCTGTCCGGGCATGCTGGGAGTTGAAGTTTTGCAACATCTGGAGGGCCACAGTTTGAGACCACTGGCCCTACAACTACAACTCCTATCATGCTATGACTACTCTGTCTGTTCACACTGCGGAATTCCGCGAGTAGAATTCCGCGCAGTGAACATTAACTTCAGTGTGAATGGGTCTTCCGCGAAACCCGTTCACACTGAAGACTGTGGTGTCCCGGTAACGTATTGCATACCGTACCTAGTGTAGGGGTCCCCAAAGTCAGAGTAACTACGTTCAGGTAGGGTTCCTCAGGTGGGACAGCCCCTAGTCGTCTCTCCTCAAGTCTAATTCTCTAATGTTAATACGTGTATATATTTAATAATAATATATATTTTACAGTAATGTATAGTACTTACCTTGTTTAGCGTCGCAGGACCTTCGGTCATGTGACCATGTTAATAACCTTTATGGCATGTTGTAGGACCTTTGGAGGTCCTTGGGTCATGTGTTACCCACAAATCTCTGTAATGGTGATTGACATCAGTATGGAGCAATTAGCGTTAGTCCAGCCCCTGCCCATATAAGGGAGCTGCGTCCAATTATCGCTCTCTTGGGTTGCTGCTCTTGTGGATGCCGGACTAACAGGATGGTTCTGCGCAACTTTCAAAGATACACTAGGCCTAAAAAACCTGCCGGCCTCAGCTGAACCAAAACCGTGAGTTCAAATCTAAATCCCCGCTAATGCTAGAGTGACTACTGGACCCCTAAATCCAGTGGAATAGTGCATATCATCCTAAAGACTCTAAGTGCTAAAGTCCCAACCTTTGTCAATCTCCAAGGAAAGGCGTTGTTATGATTAGAGACTGTTCTGTTATTGAAGCTTGCAGAAATTCTTCAGTAAAAGTTAATCCTGTTTCAGAAAACCCTCCGGTTGTGGACATTCTATTATTATCTACCTCCCTATCGCTCTTGGGAAGGGTGGTGGTAGGACAAGCATTACTGAGGAGCCCCCACCCTGGCGTCACGAATAGCAAGGGTTAATAAGCACCCTTTAATTACCGCACAGCTACGCTCCCCATATCCTACATCCCCCAGGCTATCACAGGACAATTCCGCCGCTGAAATTGATCCGCGCAAAGAAAGAAAGAACATGTTCATTCTTTGCGCAGAATTCTGCGAGTGCTGCATAGCTGTCAATGGTGACAGCGCAGTGCCGCACGGTCCTACCGCCAAAGTACCGCCAGACGGAATCTCAGCGAGCGGAATTCTGCAAGAAGAGATTCCACAGTGTAAACATACCCTAGAGTGCGTTCACACTGAGTAAATCATGAGGAATTTGCGCTGAAAAATTTACGTGCGGAAAAAAGAATTTTCTGTTTGCACGGAATTTTCGCGGAATTCGCACATAATTTTGCGTGGAGTTGCGTGCAGAAAGGGGGGAAATTAAGTAGAGGGTTTTTCAGCCATTTAAGCGCGAATTCTGCACAAATTCTGCGCAAATTCCACACGAAAACGATGCCGGGTGGAAATTTTTTTAACCATTGACTTTGATTGATTTCTGCTAGCGGATTCCGCTTGAAGAATGAACATGTTCTTTCTTCAAGTGTAAAGAAATTCAGCGTCGGAATTCCGTTAGTGAATTCCGTGTGAACAGGACAGCGGAAAAAACATTAAAGTCAATGGGCAGAGGAGATGTGAATTAATTTGGAGCAGAGAATTCAAGAGGAATTACTCGAGTAAATTCCTCTTGAACTACTCAGTGTGAACACACAGACAGTGTTCCCCATTCTATGTTTCCCCAGCTGTTGCAAAAAATACAACTCCTATTATCATTCAACCGGTAGCTCTGAAGCTATTGCAGGACTACAACTCCCATCGCTCCCTGGCTCATCCTGGTATTAGCGTCTTCTAGGGTAGTGTTCCCAAACCGGTGCCACTGCAGTTGTTGCGAAACTACATCTCCTATTATGCCTCAACCTGTGCCTGTGCAGCTGGCACAAAACTACAACTCCCATGATGTCCTGGATCTCCCCCAGGCTTCCTGCTTCCTCTAGGTTAGGCTGGGTTCACACCACGTTTTGTTAAATACGGTTCCCGTATACGGCTGGGAGGAGGTGGGCGGGGCTTAATCGCGGCGCCTGCACTCAGCCGTATTCTTGAACCGTATTTAATGCATGTCTATGAGCCGACCGGAGTGAACCGCAGCCTCGGCCGTATGCGGTTTCCCGACCACAGGCAAAAACGTGGTCAACCGCGTTTTTGCCTACGGTCGGGAAACCGCATACGGCCGAAAACGAAGCCGACCGGAGGCTGCGGTTCACTCCGGTCGGCTCATAGACATGGATTAAATACGGTTGCCGAATACGGCTGAGTGCGGGCGCCGCGATTAAGCCCCGCCCACCCCTCCTCCCAGCCGTATACGGGAACCGTATTTAACAAAATGTGGTGTGATCCCAGCCTTAGAGTTCCCCAGGTCGGCTTCTCTAACTGTTAAGAAACTTCAACTCCCATCAAGTCCTAGCTAGCTTACTGAAAGTCAATAATGGGGGAGATTTATCAAAGCATTTCCAAAGGGAAAGCTGCTGAGTTGCCCATAGCAACCAATCAGATCGCTGCTTTCATTTTTCAGAGGCCTAAAGTTACTGAGTTGCCCATAGCAACCAATCAGATCGTTTCTTTCATTTTTCTGAGGCCTAAAGTAGCTGAGTTGTCCATAGCAACCAATCAGATCGCTTCTTTCATTTTTCAGAGGCCTAAAGTTGCTGAGTTGCCCATAGCAACCAATCAGATCGCTTCTTTCATTTTTCTGAGGCCTAAAGTAGCTGAGTTACCCATAGCAACCAATCAGATCGCTTCTTTCATTTTTCTGAGGCCTAAAGTAGCTGAGTTACCCATAGCAACCAATCAGATCGCTTCTTTCATTTTTCAGAGGCCTAAAGTTGCTGAGTTGCCCATAGCAACCAATCAGATCGCTTCTTTCATTTTTCAGAGGCCTAAAGTTGCTGAGTTGCCCATAGCAACCAATCAGATCGCTTCTTTCATTTTTCAGAGGCCTAAAGTTGCTGAGTTGCCCATAGCAACCAATCAGATCGCTTCTTTCATTTTTCAGAGGCCTAAAGTTGCTGAGTTGCCCATAGCAACCAATCAGATCGCTTCTTTCATTTTTCAGAGGCCTAAAGGCCTCTGAAAAATGAAAGAAGCGATCTGATTGGTTGCTATGGGCAACTCAGCAACTTTCCCTCTGGACAGGTTTTGATGAATCTCCCCCACTAGTGTTCCTAAACCTCTGTTGCTTCAGCTGTTGCAAATCCACAACTCATACTGTGCCGTGAATATTATTATTTTTAATTTTTTTATGCAAATTTATGCAAATATTTATGCAAATATCGGCACTTCTAGGCTGGACACTGATCCCTCTCATCTTTTAGGCTGCATTCACACCACGATTGCAGCCTACGGCTGTCGGACCGGCGCTGAAATCCATTCACTTTAATGAGCTGACCGGAGTCAAACAGTGACTCTGGTCGGCTCATTTCTGCCCCGTATCTGGTTTATTGACCGGACCTAAAGCCGTAGTATACTACGGTAAATGGATTTCAGTGCCTCTCCGGCTGGGGGGCCGGATCTGGCAACCGTAGGCTGCAATCGTGGTGTGAATGCAGCCTTAGGTGAAAGATATAATTGCGCATGCGCACTATGCGCATCAATTCAAGTAATCTAAAGTCACAGCTTTATGAGTCAAGTCAAGTCAGTGTGGTCTGCATTCAATTGTTCAGTCCTACTACAAGTCCCAGCAAATCCCTTAAAGGGGTACTCCGCTGCTCAGCGTCCAGAACAAACTGTTCTGAATGCTGGAGCCGACACCGTCAGCTTGTGATGTCATAGCCCCGCCCCCTCACAACATCACGCCCCGCCCCCTCAATGCAAGTCTATGGGAGGGGTCGTGACGGCTGAAGGTCCAGCCATCCAACACGGAGTGGAGTTCTGGATTTCTGGGGTGCTGCAGCGGAGTTGGAGGGGTCCCCAGCGGACCCCCAAGATTAGACATCATATCCCCTATCGTTTGGATAAGGGATCAGATGTTTTTCAGTGGAGTACCCCTTTAACCTGTGGCTCTGCAGCTATTGCAAGACTATGACTCTCCCTAGTTTGGTGTTCCCAGCCTGCCCTCTCCATTTGTTGCAAAACTACAACTCCTATCATCCTTATGTAGTCAATTCAAAATCAATTGTGGTGTCCCGGTACCGTATTGCATACCGTACCTTGTGTGGTAATCCCCAAAGTCAGAGTTACTACGTTCAGGTAGGGTCCCTTAGGTGGGACAGCCCCTAGTCGCCTCCTTCTACTCTAATTCTATAGTGTTTATACGTGTATATATTTAATAATGTGTGTATTTAATATAATGTATAGTATACTTACCTTGTTGGCGTCGCAGGACCTTCGGTCATGTGACTATGTTTATTCCTCTATGGTATGTTGGAGGACCTTTGGAGGTCCTTGGGTCACATGTTACCCATAACCCGTTGTAAAGGTGATTGAAGAAGTATTGGACTAATTAGCTCTAGTCCAGCCCCTGCCCATATAACGGAGCTGTAGCCAATTATCGCTCTCTTGGGTTGCTGCTCTCGTGGATGCCGGACTAGCAGGATGGATCTGCGCAACTTTCAAAGACACGCTAGGCCAGAAAACCTACCGGCCTCAGCTGAACTAAACAGTGAGTTCTAAACTAATCCCCGCTAAAGCTAGAGTGACTACTGGACCGCAACTAAATCCCCTAAATCCAGTGGAACAGCGCATATCATCCTAAAGACTCTAAATTGCTTAAGGTCCCAACCTTTGTCAATCCCCAAGAGACTTTGCATGTATTGAGACTGTTCCGGTTATGAAACTTGCATAAAATCTTCAGTAAAGTTCCAACTGTTTTCAGCAAACTCTCCAGTTGTGGACATTCAATTATTCTATACCTCCCTATCGCTCTTGGGAAGGGTGGCGGTAGGACAAGCATTACAGAGGAGCCCACACCCTGGTGTCACGAATAGCAAGGGTTAACCAGACACCCTTTAGTCACCGCACAGCTACACCCCATATACCCTTCTCCCCCAGGTTATCACATAGCGTTCCCCAGCTGTTGCAAAACTACAACTCCTATTATGCTTAAACCCTTAAATTTTTTAATTATTATTTATTTTATCTTTTTATTTAGATTATATCAGATCATTTCTGACTTTTAGGCTTCTTTCACACTACCGTCATGTTCCTGCATTTTGACAGCTGTTTTTCTGCTGAAAGAGGTCACGAAACAGTAGACAAACGGATGATGACGGATGACCAATGTCCGTTATTGTAATGGCCATTTTGTAAAAATAACGGACATGCTCCATCCGTTATCAGCCGTTATTTCATCCGTTATAGTCCGTTATTTTATTTCCATGTTCTGAGCATGCGCAGTACAAATAACGGACCTTAAAATAAAGGACACTAACGGATGTCAATTGTGAACATCCGTCACCCAAAGACTTCAATGTTAAAAGTTTAACGGCCGTTATTCCATCGTTATTTTTGATGGGACAAAAATTTGTGTATGCACCGTCTTTTGTGCCGTCAAAAATAACGCCCGTTAGTCATAACAGGACATAACTGGTGCTGCAGGATGGTCAAGAAATCCCACTGACATGAATGGGATTTTTTGACGGGAGTTTTTGCAGGGTGACAACGGTAGTGTAAAAGGGACCTTAGTGTATTTTTTCATTTAGATCTTATTTTAAGATTTTTCATTTTTTTTTAATATAGTTTTTGGGGCAAAAGCTATAGTATATTCCAAAAGAAGTGCTCTTTGCAAAAGAAACGCTTTTGGGTCATTTATATCCCAGAATGCATGCTGTAATTAGCTTATATATATATATATATATATATATATATATATATATATATATATATATGGGTTGTGGCGGTCTGACCAGGGGGGTGCCAAGTTCCCCCCAAGCCACCTGATCCAGCAGATAACCGGCCACATTATATTCTGTTCACCAACCGGGGAATCCAGGACACTTGGCCCAAATCCCCAGGTCAGCGAGCTCCAGCTGATGGTGTAGTACGCCGCCTGAAACTGCCTACACTGGGATTCGACCTCTGCCCGGTGCATGAAGTGATGTCACACATCATCACTATGGGGGGGGGGGGGGGTTGATAACTGCCAATTTGGGGGGGGGGGATTACTGACTACTGCAGAGGAATTATTTGCTAATGGGGTGGGGGGAATGACTGCCTATTGGAGGGTGGGGATTATTTCCTACTGGTGAGGAACTACTGGCTATTGGGGGGGGGGGGGGGGTAATGCCTATTGGGGGACTACTGGTGTTTGGAAGAATTACTACCTATTGGGGGGATTACTGCCTACTGGGGAGGAATTACTGCCTATTATGGGGACATTTACTGCCTTTGAGGGAGGATTACTATTTTTTGGGAGGTATTACTGCTTACTGACGGGGGATTACCGCTTACAGGGCAGGCGATTAAGAGGAGGGGGGGGGGGGGGGTCACTGCCTCTTGAGGCTATATTAACAAATGGCCATAAATGTTTCCACAATTAATTCAATAAAATGAAATGGTAAAATAAAAAAAAGACTACTTGGGGGAGTAAAATGGCTGTTTTTATTTTGTTTAATACATGTTTAATACATGGCCGTATGGGCACAAGTTGTAATAACAATCCCAGATAATTAGCTGGAAAGCAAACCTGTATTCTTGTCATAGAGAATTCCTTTAAAATACAGCATATCTCATCTTTCATACTCTACATACATAAAACTATATCCATGATTTAGTATGAGTTCCATTGTCAAAGGGGTACTCCGCTGCTCTGCGTTTGGAACAAACTGTTCCGAACGCTGGAGTCGGGAGCTCGTGACCTCATAGCCCCGCCCCCTGATGATGTCACGCCCCGCCCCCTCAATGCAAGTCTACGGGAGGGGGCGTGACGGATGTCACGCCCCCTCCCGTAGACTTGCATTGAGGGGACGGGGCGTGACATCATCAGGGGACGGGGCTATGAGGTCACAAGCTCCCGACTCCAGCGTTGGGAACAGTTTGTTTCAAACGCTATGTTCCTTTTACGGGAACATAGATGATTTCCTCCAAAAACAGCTCCCCCCTTGTCCTTAGGTTGCGTGTAGTATTGCAGCTTATTTCTAATGAAGTGAACGAACCAGTGTTTTATCCAGCCATTTCTGTAACTCACAATGAGAATTCTGCACTTGTCCCCAGGTTAAATGTATCTCGTGTTCTAGTTGTAGATAAAACAGCGACATCAGAGTATGTAGAACGTTGTGGAAACATATTCGGAGTGTTCACTATAAACACCATAAAATAGTATTTACAGCATAATATCCGTGTATTTATAGGGCAGCTACACATGGAAACTGTCTTGTCAGGGGAGGATAGACATAGTCTAGTAAAGCGCTGATGTGGAAAGTGTGCAACAAATATTTTATATACGGCCTCATCCACACCACCTTTTTAAAGCATCATTTGTGTTTTTTTTTCTTTATTTATTTATTTTTAAAAATATTTTTATATGAAAACATGTACAAAAGTATTCAACATAAGAAGCAGTAGAAAAATCTAAAAATTTTATTAAAGGGGTACTCCGGTGGAAAACTTTTTTTCTTAAATCAACTGGTGCCAACAGATTTATAAATTAGAGGAAAAGCAATTGGAATTTTAATTTTTAGATTTGTAAATTACTTAAAAACTCTTATTCTCTTATTCCTTCCACTACTTATTATCGGCTGTGTACTACAGAGGAAAATCTTTTCTTTTTGAATTTCTTTTCTGTCACGGCCACTGTGCTCTCTGCTGACACCTCTATCCATGTTAGGAACTGTCCAGAGCAGGAGAAAATCCCCATAGCAAACCTCTCCTGCTCTGGACAGTTCCTTAAACGGACAGAGGTGTCAGCAGAGAGCACAGTGGTCGTGACAGAAAAGAAATCCAAAAAGAAAAGAATTTCCTCTGTAGCATACGCTGCTAATAATTACTGGAAGGATTAAGAATTTTTTTTTTATAGAAGTAATTTACAAATCTGTTTAACTTTCTGGCACCAGTTGATTTAAATAAAAAAAATAAAAAAGTTTTCCACCGGAGTACCCCTTTAACTATGCAATTCTATCCAGTACAATCTGTACTCCTATATTTTAACTGTTTGTTTTTTTCTAGATGTAAAGCGACCTATAAAGCCTTTAGCTGTACAGAATAATGCAGAGGTCTGTACATTTTGATCAATATGTGCAAGTCTGCTCGCCACGTCACCACCACCTGAAAAGAGTGGGTCCTTAAAGGGAACCAATCATCAGATTTTACCCTATATAACGCTTGGTAAAGCGTTATATAGGGTAAAATCTTTATTTTCACCATTCCCGGGGGACGCTCCTGCCCCCAGGGATGGTGAAGATATGAAGTTATAAACTAGCCACCGCCGCCGCTGTAAGTAGTCACCTGAGCTCTTCTCACCTACTCCCCTTCTTCGGCCGGCAGCGACGCCCCTTCCGCTTGATTGATGGGCCGCGTCATCACTCTGCTCCGTCTGTTCAGTGAGCGGAACGATGACGCGGCCCATCAATCAAGCGGAGGGGGCATCGCTGCCGGCCGAAGAACGGGAGTAGGTGAGAAGAGCTCCCCGCCCAGGGGACTACTTACGGCGGCGGCGGTGACTAGTTTATAACTTCATATCTTCACCATCCCTGGGGGCAGGAGCGTCCCCCGGGAATGGCGAAAATAAAGATTTTACCCTATATAACGCTTTGCCAAGCGTTATATAGGGTAAAATCTGATGATTGGTTCCCTTTAAAGGGGTATTCCATTGAAAAATAATTTTTTACATATCAAGTGGCTCCAGAAAGTTAAAGGGGTACTCCACTGCTCAGCGTTTGGAACAAACTGTTCCAAGCGCTGGAGCCGACGCCGGGAGCTTGTGACATCATAGCCCCGCCCCCTCATGACATCACACCCTGCCCCCTCAATGCAATTCTATGGGAGGGGGCGTGACAGTAAAATAAGGAGGGAAACTGACAGGGGGAACATCTACACTAACCTGCATAAAGGATTATATTGACCCTCTTTCTAATGATCTTTAACAGACACCGGGAAGAAGGCCAGGCCCATTACATTACACTGCCGCTCGGCCTATCATGGGCCGAGAAGGTACATTGCCATGACCGGTGATTAGCTGAGCTCATTGTAGCGAGTCAGGCACCAAAAGTCAGAAGAGAACCGGGGCGGGAGGATGGGAGAGTGATACCTGGAGGGGGAGAGTTGTGGAAGGGTCAGCCTGGGCATAATGCCAAGATGAAACAAAGTTGCGCAAGCGCGGTGAAATGCGCTGCATTGTTCCTCCTGTTCCTTGGAAGTCTTCACCAGCTATTGTTCGTTTGGTTGGGGAGGCTGCATGCCTGGTCTCATTGCTCATTCACACTGACCATTGTTGTGCGTGAGCTCCGACAACCTCCTATGGTAAGAGTTCCTCTTCACATTGGTGGATTACCTATAGGCGGTTTTACGCTATGAGCGCTCTTCCATTCTCTTTTAATATTCATCATTGACCGTATTATCCCACCCATCGTCCAATAGCCACTTCCGTTATTAAAATGAAGTTCACGCCCACTTGACTATTCCCTGAATTGTCAGACAACCTGTAAACCCTCATATCTCTGGAACGGAAGGGTGTATCAAGACACTGTAAAGAGGTGTGAGATCAGGACATCTTATTGTTTTGGGTGGGGCCACAGTTTCTCTTTAACTTTACTTAGAAGAAATAATACAAATTGATCATTGAAGCAGATTACGCAGAATTGTTGAGCAGCAACAAACCAAATTATCAAACAATGTTTGGTGTACGGAAAACTTCTATGTCTTTGTTATTATCCTAACCGACTGACCTATTTTAGCTGTTGTCAGACCAGTTTATAAGCTAAAAACAGTCCTGGACAAAGCCAATTTGGATTGTGTCAACATGAAAAGAAAATAAGTATTTGGGTACCCCGATGCATTTTGACATCTTATATTATTAAACATCAATCTGAGTGTTTTTTGTTCCCTTGTATATGTCTCAAAGTATTGACTACCGTGTTTCCCCGAAAATAAACCCTCCCCCGAAAGTAATCCCTAGCAGGATTATGGGGTAGGGCCCTACCCCGAAAATAAGACCTAGTCCAGGGGTAATCTGCTGGCGGACCGCGGTCCAGATCCGGACCACGGCCGCCAGTAATGCCCGCAGACCCCACAGTAATGCCCGCAGACTCCATAGCCCCCCCCCCCCCCGACCGCCACAGTAATGCCCGCAGACCCGAAACCACGCCCGGCCACCACAGTGTGGTAATGCCCGCAGATTCCACATCCCTCCCGACCACCCGCGTAATGCCCTCAGACCCCACAGCCCCCCTCGGCCACCCCCCCCCCCCCCCCCCGCCTCCTTTGGCTGGTCCCGCGGCTTACCGTAATTCAGCCGGGGCAGGGACGCTGAAGTTCTAAAACGTCGGCGCGTATGCATGGCCGACGTCACGGACGTGTCCCTGCCCCCGGCTGCTACGGTAAGCTACAGGAGAAGATCTCGCCGCAGGGTACGGTAAGAAAGTAAAATGAGTACCGGTACCCAAGTTTATTATGGCAGAGGGGTGGGGGGCACTGTAGGGCCGTGTTTCCCAACCAGTGTGCCTCCAGCTGTTGCAAAACTACAAGTCCCAGCATGCCCGGACAGCCAAAGGCTGTCCGGGCATGCTGGGAGTTGTAGTTTTGCAACAGCTGGAGGACATTGGTTGGGAAACACTGCTGTAGGGTATGGTAGGAGTGTGGAGGACGACAGGGGAAGGGGAGGATGGGGGGCTGAAGGAGTATGGGGGGTTGCAGGAGTGTGGAGGATGCCCCCTATCCTCCACACTCCTGCAGCCCCCCATCCTTCACACTCCTGCAGCCCCCCATCCTTCACACTCCTGCAGCCCCCCATCCTTCACACTCCTGCAGCCCCCCATCCTTCACACTCCTGCAGCCCCCCATCCTCCACACTGCTGCAGCCCCCCATACCGTAAATAAATAAGCCCTACCCTGAAAATAAGCCCTAGTGTGTTTTTTGTGACTAAAATTAATATAAGACCCGGTCTTATTTTCGGAGAAACACGGTATGTAAACAGATGTTCCTGAGGAAGGGCAGAGTCAGAGAAATATAACTCTCTTTTATGTCCACAAAATGTAATAATGGCAGAAAGGGGCTCAAGGAATTCCCGAAGACCAGCTATATGCCGTCATCTATGAATTTGGGAACATTCTTCTGTTTTATGACATTACATTATTATCATTTTTAACAAGTTCTGTCTGCATAAGGTCGTGGGTTACAGTCATGTGTTACCACTGGGACAAGCTGGACTGGGGTACAGAGTACAACATAGCCGCGTGAACCTGGCCTAAGAAAACACGAAAAGTGGCAGAAAAAAAGTATAAAACTTAGGTTATTCAGATGTTCATATAACAGTGGGGTAGGAGGCCGAGCAAATAAGGCCCAAAGATTTCACCCTCCCCAAACTGTATAAAAGTATCTGCATGAATTCCTGCTCCATTAAACACAAAAATCACATTTTGTCCCATGTGTTCCAACACATTTCTCCCCATAGTTTGGTTATGAGCAATAATGGGGTTCATCAGGGGACCTATAGTGGCAGAATAACAATGCACAAGAGATGTGGCTACAAAGATAAATGATGAATGCCAAATGCTAAAGATGCTTCAAGGGGAACACTAACTCAGAGCCTAAGGTAAGGGATCTCTAGATGTGGAGTCTCCTCTCCTCTGGGCAGCAGCCCAGTCATGTAGTGTATGGGTGCAATGAATGGTATACAGTACACCAATGAGTGAAAACAGTATGGTTGAGGATTCGGGGAAGAAGAGGTTATAGACTTGTTTGCTTGATTTGTTTGTACTCAGCCAGGTACCATTCTGGTTTGGACTAGGTAGTATATCCAGATTTGGGTGCTGGTAGATGCAATCCCCTGGTAGAGAAGACAACCACTGTTTACGTAAGTGCAGCAATTATCATTCAAACAGGATAAACTTTATTAAAGATTACACGTTTCGAGACCAACCTGATCTCTTCTTCAGGTCCATTCAATAAAAGCAGCCAACAATTTTTAATATAGAAACCTGAAAAGAGATTAGGCCGATCTCGAAACAAGTGCAACTCTTATATAAACAGTGGTTATTGTCTATGTGTATGTGTTGCATGAAGAAGACATGAAAGACAAGACTGTGAGCAAGTGCAATAAGTAACCATGGCTATCCCATCACTATTCTCCCTTATATCCCGGTGGATCACATCATTCAGGCTTCTGAAGAGTAGATCCCATAATAAAGAAATATTTATCCAATCCTAGTCTAGGTGACGGCTCCATCCAAACAGTTCTCCTTTTAAACTTTTTCCATGCTCCCTTCTCCATTAACCATTATCTTCTTAAAGTATGTGTCAAATAATTGCTGTTCAGACGTTGCGGTACCACGTGCATTTTTTGCCCCAAATTACCCAAATTGCTGTAAAAACAGGGACAGGGACTCCTCTCAAAGGCACCAGGCCCAGCAAAAGTCAGAATTCAGAATCCAAAACCTATCCGACAGCAGATTCAAGCACAATGGGGGTCATTTATGAATAATGGTCTTGGCTAGATCATTTTTGTAGTTTGTCTAGATGCGTTTTTATTGGCGGTGCTGCTCCAAATTTATCATATTGTCGCAGTGACGATGATAAATTTCGCGCAGATCTTCACCCAAATCATTTTCTACCGCCGCTTTCAGATCATGTCTATCCTGCTTCTGAGGCGTTTGTTTGTCTGTGTGTTTTGGCTTTATTTGTTTTAGTTTAAATTTTAAGGCAAATTAATGTCTAAAAGAAGGTCTGCAAAGAGTCTCCCTCACATCTGACTAGTGGTTTACCATGCTGCAGGACAGGAAAAAAAACTTTATTGTTCAAGAGACGGAGGTTTTAATAGAACAGGTATTTATTTATTTATTTTTATTATTATTATTATTATTATTATTTCCACCTTTTTATTTTTATTTTGTTATCATATATTTTTTTAAATTTGGACACATGAAATTGTGAGATGTTGGCCATTGCTAACAATCTTATTGTTTCTTACAACTTTACCATTCCTTTTTTTGTACCTAAAAAAATATATCTGATTTATTCAAAATTTTTTACTTTTTATGCCTTTAAACGTTCTTATTCTCTATCTTGTTATCTCTCTCTTTTTTAGACCAGGAGGTGGTCTAGATTTGTGAGTTTTTTTGCGTCAGTTGCGACAAAATTTGCGCAAAAATTAAAAAACATGCAGATAAATTTGTGACCACTGCATTAGTCACTTCAAAAAAATGGTCTAGCAACATCAAAAGGTCAAAATGACAGATTTTAGAACATGGAAAAAAAATGCAAACAAACCCTGCAAATAGCGCAAAAATAACAAAAGTTTGCAAATGTAGACCAAAAAAAGCAATAGAACACAATGATAAACAACCCCTATGTAGCCAAATCAAATTTCTAGAGATTTGCTACTAGAGATGAGTGAACTGTCCGAAAGTTAGGCTCAGTGGGCTCACCAAACTGTCGGAAAATATTCGGTGTGTGGTGCAACTTAACTCTTTTGTATCTATATTATATGGAGGGAGTCTTCGGCCTGGCTGTAGCTCAGCCTCTAGTGACATCATCATTAGAGGCAGGGTTACACTGGAACAGGCCGGAACAGGAGCCAGGAGGATAAGTGGACGTCTCTGCTCACAGTATACAGTATACAGACATCTATATACAGTAGATGGCTGGATACTGTATACCCCAACCCTCCTCCCTATAGAGGGACCCTTTGCCTGGCTGCAGTTTTGCCTCTAGTAACACTAGAGTCAGGGCTACACAAAACAAGGCCAGAGCAGGAGTCAGGAGGGTAAGTAAATGTCTCTACCTAGAGTATACAGTCATCTATATAGATGGCTGAATACTATATACCCCACAGCCCCATTCCAAGGAGTTAACTAGTGCTGCTCAGCAGCACCAGTTAACTCTTTCTTTGCTGGGCCAGTGCATAGCACTCTCCCCAGCTAAGGGTTACAGTAAAGCAGCAATCTATACAGATCGCTGCCTTACTTTATTGCCAGATTTGTGCAAGCCAAACCTGGCAATATTCGGAAGTTCGGCAAGCCGCAGTTTCTCTGAAGTTCGGGTCGAAACCAGGTTTCCCTAGCTCGGCTCGCTGTGGCCCTACTTGTAACCAGTCTCTGCTCAGAACACACACCATGACCAACAACCCTCCAATATCTGTCATTCAGCCAACTGGGAATCAAAAGAACTATCCAGGGATTAAGTCTAATTTCTAATAACATATCTATGAACTGGCTATTGTTTTTTGTCTGCTCCTTTGTTATCCAAATATATGAATCAGAAAACAAAGACTTTTTGTACAACATATTTTTTTTTTTTACCTGATTTTATCATTATACGTTCCCATGCACGTGATCTACGAAAATGTAGCCAATCGTAAACTGGTGATCTCAACCGTTCAGTCCAACTTGGAAAAATTTTAATATAAACTGAAAAAGTTCTGTTCCACCATTGGTACATGGCCAACCTTTGCTGTGGGGTTTACCATGGAAAATGCTTTACTATTCACCCAGGCTGGGCTGCAATTCCCTTCTTGATGCTATATAGACGGTCTTATGGTCAAATGGTGCTAAGGATATTAAATTCTCACAATCTAAATTCAATACTTTATCACAACATTTAAAGGGGTACTCCACTGCCCCAGTGTCCTGAACATTTAGTTCCAAATGCTGGGTATGGGCTGCGGGGGTCGTGGCATCACACCATGCCCCCTCAATGCAAGTCTATGGGAGGGGGCGTCACAAGGGGCATGGCCATGACGTCATGACCCCCACACCCAGCGTTCTGAACTAAATGTTCCGGACACTGGGGCAGTGGAGTACCCCTTTAGGCAATAGTCTCAACAGGCTGCAGTTCATATCATAACCACTGATTGATCACATATAGATACATATGGGGGAGATTTATCAAAACCTGTGCAGAGGAAAAGTTGACCAGTTACCCATAACAACCAATCAGATCGCTTCTTTCATGTTTAAAAGGCATCTAAAAAAATAAATAAAAAGAAGCGATCTGATTGGTTGCTATAGGTAACTATTCAACTTTTCCTCTTGATAGGTCTTGATAAATCACAATTCTTTTGAGCAAACAATCAATCTGTGCAAAAATTTGGCAACTTTTTGACAATTTGTGCCCAGAACTTCAAGTGGGTGGAGCTTGGGGCAAAATATGCATAAAGGGGGCATGCCGCCATTCACAAGTCAATTTTCTTTTACAATTTACACCTGCAAACAGGCATTAATTGTCACAAAATATTTACACCAGCTCCGAAATGGCATAACTGAGATGTGTTATATGGTAATATGAAATATAGTATAAATTATTCAGGGTTAAAACATTATTTCACTATATGTTATAAATAAATACACCATGGACTGTGTATTACCACTGGCCCCCAGATAGGGATAAAAAGCTGATACATCATCTCTCCAAGGATAGCCTTGTTCCAGATTTGCCTGTTGTATAAGCTGTTGTATTTAAAGGGTACTCCGCTGCCCCAGCGTTTGGAACATTTTGTTCCGAATGCTTGGAGCAGGTGGCGCGGGGTCGTGATGTCACACCACACACCCTCAATGCAAGTCTATGGGAGGGGGCGTGGCACGCCCCCTCCCATAGACTTGCATTGAGGGGGTGTGGCGTGACATCACGAGGGGCGTAGCCTTGACATCACGACCCCAGCCGCCCACACCCAGCTTTCTAAATGAATGCAGGGTGCTGCACAGAGATCGTGGGGGTCCCAGCAGCGGGACCCCCGTAATTAGACATCTTATCCCCTATCTTTTGGATAGGGGATAAGATGTCTAGGGGTGGAGTACCCCTTTAAGACATTACCCTATAAGCTATGTTTCCCCCTCCCAAAAAGAGAAGATGCTATACATATATTGCCTGTCCTTAGATGGTTTTGTCTAAACTTCCTATGTAGCTATATGTAATTGGAAACACATCATGTCCTTGTACCATGGTCCCATTGGTTGGTATTCTACTGTGGACGTAAATAAAAGGCGTGAGCACAGTCAAGTGCTGTGCTGCTACAATGGAATCAGCTGTGTGTTGTGTGCCTTTCCTTTGTATGAATGTGAAGCTCACAGATGGACAAAGGGCCTAATGGGGTATGGGGTGTATCATGACATTTGTAATGAAGAGACGAGCACTGGGGCTGACGGTGTATCATGACCGGGGGTGAACAGGGAGAGTGAGCCCTAAGCTGTCCCTATATACACTCTCCCTGCCTATTTGCCCATCCACCCTAAACAGTGGATTGACAACTTGGAGCCGGTCCCTCCCTGCGCTAAAGTGTAGTGGTGTAAAAACAAATAATAAAAATAGTTGGTCACTGGCCAGAAACAGAATGAGAAAACTACCAGACAACCAGATATACCAGACAGAATATAAACTAGCAAACAGGGCAAAATATTGTCAATTAACAAACAGTTCGTGAACTGGAATCCAGAAAAACGTCAGACATGTTAAAATAAACAAGACTAGGTATAGAACAAGTATACAACAGAATCCAGGAGACAAGAGGATGAACGGAAGAGCTGAAGGCAAAAACACCAAACTGAACAGGAACATAGAACACTGTTCACACTGGGACAAAGAACTATGCAAAGCACATTCAACTATGTAAAGATGAAAGTATTTCGTACGATTAGTTCTTTCATTCATATCTATGATGTGTTATTAGTGTTCCCTTAATTTTTTTGAGCAGTGTATTATACTATGATGTGTACTTTCTTACTAGAGGTTTAGCCTTTTTTATGTGCAGGTTTCTGGTTTACATTTGTGCCTTTCTATCTCCCTATTCTAAAGGCATGAAAGAGTTACAAGAACTTTCCCAAAATCTCTGCCGGCTTAATGTATTCTAGCTTATTTCCCGTTTGAGTCATTCTTTTACGAAAATATTATTGCATAATAATTCTCTGTAATCTGTTGTAGAGTAGTTATTGAAGATATAGCACAGTCATAAAGAGATTTACGCAGTGGATGTGGCAGGCATTCAGCTTCTATCCATACATAGGAAACTAGTAGTATGTTATATGACAGGACGAATATCACTTAAACCAAATCTGGGTCTCCAAAGCGGCAGTGAAACCCCTGGGTCCATCTCTCAGGACAGTGGTCTCAAACTGAAGCCCTTCAGATTTTTCAAAAATTCAACTCCTAGCATGGGGTCGATGTGGCAAGCATACAGCTTCTACCCATACATAGAAAACTAGTTGTATGTTATATGACAGGACAAATATCACTTATACCAAATCTGGGTCTCCAAAAACTGCTGTGAAACCACTGGATCCATCTCTTAGGACAGTGGTATCAAACTGAGGCCCTCTAGATGTTGCAAAACTTCAACTCCTAGCATGGAGTTGTTGTGGCAAGCATACAGCTTCTATCCATACATAGGAAACTAGTAGTATGTTATATGACAGGACGAATATCACTTAAACCAAATCTGGGTCTCCAAAACTGCAGTGAAACCACTGGGTCCATCTCTCAGGACAGTGGTCTCAAACTGAAGCCCTTCAGATTTTGCAAAAATTCAACTCCCAGCATGGAGTTGATGTGGCAAGCATACAGCTTCTACCCATACATAGAAAACTAGTAGTATGTTATATGACAGGACAAATATCACTTATACAAAATCTGGGTCTCCAAAAACTGCTGTGAAACCACTGGATCCATCTCTTAGGACAGTGGTCTCAAACTGAGGCCCTCTAGATGTTGCAAAACTTCAACTCCCAGCATGCCCGGACAGCCGTTGGCTGTCCGGGCATGCTGGAAGTTGAAGTTTTGCAACATCTAGAGGGCCTCTGTTTGAGACACTGTCTTAGGATATGCTCCGAGTTGTAGTTTCACAATGGCTGAAAAACCACATTTTCTGGACATCAAATGGTTGTGTCCATGCTAACCTAACGCAGAAGATGCCCATACGTTGACAATTATACAATAAAGAAAGAAAAAATTATTATTATACAATGATACGATCAACAGAACCTGTTGCACTGGATGGAGACTCTTTCACCTCAAACTGATTCCATTCGTCAGATGGACACGCAGGGCTGGTGCAAGGATTTTTGCCACCCTAGGCGAAAGCTAATTTTGCCTCCCCTTGACCTGCCCATTGGCCCCGCCCTTTGACACGCTCTACCGTACTATTGGGGTGACATACTGTAACACACCTCCTCCTCATGGGGCGGATGTATGGAGGCGTGCTCGATGTCAGGATGCTGGACGGACCTGACATACCTTTCTTGCCCTGGAGGTGGCGCTGCGCTCCTCCAGCAGGCTGAAGAATGCAGATTATTATGGTACCGGGGGTGTTGCAATGGTGGAGCTGGCTGGGCGGGTGCTTCGGAAGAGCAGAGGGGACTTTGGATGTTGGGTGGCTACTAACTTTCCTGCAGTGGACAGAGCAGCGCCCCCATCAAGAAGGCGCTCTAGGTAGCTGCCTATTTAGCCTATAGGCAACACCGGCCCTGTGGACACGCTATCTTGTCTTCTGTCAATTAATATTTGAGCTGTGAGGAACCCTAGATACATGTGTTGTTATCTCCGTATGAGATATCTGACCGTCCCTATGAGACCGTATGGGAACGGCTTCATTATTGGGAGCTGGATCACTGCTTGTTTATTTGTTGAACGTCGACCCCCCCCCCCCCCCCCTGGTTCTTATGTGAAGATGAGCTGGAAAAGTTAGGGAATTATGGAGGATGTAGCTTCCCAGTTTCTCATGGTAGGTCAAAGCCCCAGAAGTAAATAAAATATCTTCTAAACTCACGTACATGTGAAAAATAAATAAATTAAAAATTTTAAATTTTTTTTAAAGGGGCGTATCTAAAAATACAGTATTAAACACAAAGTACTATGTACATTTTTAAATTGCATTTCCTGCAAAAATCTTTTAAAAATCCACAATTAATAGACATTATTGAACTGCTCTCTTCTCTCGAAAATGTATTTGATTTTTTGGAAAGTTGAGTGACAAATTACATCTCACGCAAGGGTGGTACCCATCTTTCTTAGGCCATGTTTACTCGATGGAATTACCGGCGGAAAACTTTTACTTGGAAACCCCTACGATTTTTAGTGGGATTATGCGGCACTGTACACAAAGCGTAATTTCCGCGGTGGAAACATCTGTCGCAGAAATTCTGATTCCGTCCTCAGACATGTCAATTCTTTTGGTGGCATGCATCAGAAATGCATTGCCGTCTATGGTGACTGCTCATTTCTGAGCCGTCCTAGCACCAGCATGTTTCCACCAGTGTTTTCCGGTCAGACATTACGCAAAATTTCGGCTGTGTGAATACGGCCTTAGACTAAGAAAATGGCAAAGCTGCTTAGATTTATAACAACATGGGAACAGAAATATGCATTACTAGTTGTGGAAAAGCGGACAACAGAATTTGTGGGGGCTTTAACCAGTGGCTGAGCTACAGTACAGGGGTCACAGCGGTTGCCATTTTTGGCCAAGTTCCAGGCCCTCCTTATCACATCTGGGAGTGCCATTCCTAGCAGAGGGCATCTGAGGCACATGCTTTGGATCTTTGGGCAAGTGCCACTTTGAACTGTATTGGATTCCTCAGGAGGACACAGATACGGTTGAAAATGATGACAGAGCAGGGAGTCATCCTGGGTCTCATAGGTCGTAGGCTGGTTTTATACTGTGGCAATCAGGACATCAGATCCATGCACAGAACATTTCCCTATCTGCTCAGTGGTAAGCACTGTTGCCTAGCAAGGCTAGGGTCCTGCGTTGCTGTCTCTTAGCTGTCAATAGGGTGGTCACCACTGCTTTCAATCTGAGCATTTCTCCCCATTGAGAACTATGTAATGGTGATGGCCCACTTTACTATAGGGGCTCATTGATATCTAGTGATTGGGGGGAGGGGGCATAGGACGAAGTGCTGACAAATAATAGTTGTTAGATTGATTTTTCAGAGGACGTCACAGGTCCTTTTCAAATTGTACCTGTCATTTCCAAAAACTTTTTATATGATGTAGATAATACTATTATATGTGTATTTGTAATATACATTGTTTAAAAAATGTGTATAATTTTGGGTGCAAAAATGCTGTCCCAGCAGCTATTGCCTGTGTGTCTCTATAAGGAGACCAAATACAGGAAGTGAGACCAGGACAAGCAGGACTCTGTGCAGGCTCCTGGCTTGTCAATCATCCTGCACTGCTTATGCTCAGTGTACAGAGCCCTGCTTATCCTCAGTATACAGAGCCCTGCTTGTCCTAAGTGTACAGAGCCCTGCTTATCCTCAGTATACAGAGCACTGCTTGTCCTCAGTTTACAGAGCCCTGCTTGTCCTCGGTGCACAGAGCCCTGTTTGTCCTCAGTGTACAGAACCCTGATTGTCCTCAGTGTACAGAGCCCTGCTTGTCCTCGGTGTACAGAGCCCTGCTTGTCCTCAGTGTACAGAGCCCTGCTTGTCCTCAGTGCACAGAGCCCTGCTTGTCCTCAGTGTACAGAGCCCTGCTTGCCCTCAGTGTACAGCGCCCTGCTTGTCCTTCACTGTACAGAGCCCTGCTTGTCCTCAGTGTACAGAGCCCTGCTTGTCCTCAGTGTACAGAGCCCCACTTGTCCTCAGTATACAGAGCCTTGCTTGTCCTCAGTGTACAGAAATCTGCTTATCTTCAGTCTACAGAGCCCTGCTTGTCCTCAGTGTACAGAGCCCCGCTTGTCCTCAGTGTACAGAGCCCTGCTTGTCCTCAGTGCACAGAGCCCTGCTTGTCCTCCCTCAGTTCCTGTATTTGGACTCCTCATAGAGACACACAGACAATAGCTGCAGGGACAAAAATATACACATTTTTAACCAATGTATATTACAAATATATGTATAATGGCATTATCTACATTATATATAAAATAGTTTTTGCTAATAACAGGTACACGTTAGATAAAGTTTCTTCTGGCTTCTACAATTTTTTATATTATGAAAATGAACTTTAAAAAGTATCCGATGGGATGCTGTTGATACAGAGAGTTCATCTTCTGTAATTCTGCTGTCACATCACTCTCACCTATGTCTCCTCAGCTCTAGACCTCAATCTCTATCTATCTGGCCCCGGCTCAAGCTCATTTATCAAGGTTATGAGAAGCTTGTTCTGTCTAATGCACCGGACTTCATTGCCACATCTTAATTCTGTATAATGGAAGCTCTTTCCAACATCTACTCAGAAGCCCAAGGTGCCCTCGGGAAATGTCTGTCATGAAGAGAAGTGACTGGCGGCCACCGATAGAGCCTCGTGTTTGACATACGTTTCAACAAGACTTATACAGTAGATGTGGTATCTCGGAGACTACCTTCCTGTGACCTGCGCTCCCAGACCCCTCCAGCTCAGAACAAAGACCATAGTAATAACAAATCCCTCTTATATAAGGCCATTATATGCCGGAGAACAGTAGAAGGGATTTCCATCAGAGGGAGAAATGCTCTATACGCTGCAGGGCTACGGACTAGGGCTACTTACAGACTAATTGTAATCTTGATAAACAATGGAAAGGCAGGCTAAAAGGGTGAAGATGGAGGCCTTCACAACTACTTGAAGACACTACCGTCATTTACAGTGATCCCTCAACTTACAATGGCCTCAACATGCAATAGTTTCAACATACGATGGTCTTTTCTGGACCATTGTAAGTTGAAACCAGACTCAACATACAATGACAATCTGGACAAAGACAGTCCAGATCTGTGAAACTTGTCAATAGCTGAGAGAACTGACCAATCAGAATGGGCAAATTACTGTATTACCTGTATTACTGAAGCGTATGCACTGACTGGTGTCTGGTAGCACCCCCATACAGTACAGGGAGGTATTACATGTTCTGTACTCTTTACCTGTATTACTGAAGTGTATGCACTGACTGGTGTCTGGTAGCGCCCCCTACAGTACAGGGAGGTATTACATGTTCTGTACTCTTTACCTGTATTACTGAAGCGTATGCACTGACTGATGTCTGGTAGCGCCCCCATACAGTACAGGGAGGTATTACATGTTCTGTACTCTTTACCTGTATTACTGAAGTGTATGCACTGACTGATGTCTGGTAGTGCCTCCTACAGTACAGAGAGGTATTACATGTTCTGTACTCTTTACCTGTATTACTGAAGTGTATGCACTGACTGATGTCTGGTAGTACCTCCTACAGTACAGGGAGGTATTACATGTTCTGTACACTCTACCTGTACCAGGATTAGCTGCTCCTTTGGACACCAGGTGAGGGAGACTCCATGTTACTTTTTTAGGACATTGCGTGTACTGTACAGGACCCCGAAGAAGCTCCTGTCCTCTACATAGACCATTGTTTCCCAAGCAGGGTGCCCCCAGCTGTTGCAGAACTACAACTCCCAGCATGCCCGGACAGCCAAAGGCTGTCCGGGCATGCTGGGAGTTGTAGTTTTGCAACAGCTGGAGGCACCCTGCTTGGAAATCACTGACATAGACAGTGATTTAAAGCTCCCAGCAGATCTTTCTTCCTTTTATATGTAAGGATTTGCTTTATCTATATTAGTTATCTACTTATTTCTCTTTAATTCTCACTTTTTCCTATTTTTGAATGACATTTGGGACTTGGGAACCAATTGCCAGGTTTCCATAGAGTTCTGGTCTCAACATACAATGGTTTCAACATACAATGGTCATCCCGGAACCAATTAATATTGTAACTTGAGGGACCACTGTACGTATATCACTGGTTCTACTGTAGTGGTCTCCAATCTATGGCCCTAAAAGCTAGAGTGCCCCTATAACTCCAGCCATGCAGCAATTTCTGACTTCCTTACTTTTTATCCAATTGAATATTTTATATGGAAGTTTTATTTTGTATATTTCTTTTTTTTAATTATTATTATTATCATTATAATTATTAATTGGAATAATAAAAATGGTGTATTGTAACCTGGAAGGCCTATCCACACTGTGGCCATGGTTTTCAATGGGTCTCTGCTGCTCTGTGCATACTGCAGAATTTACGCGGTCACCCAAAGAAAGGACATGTTCATCCTTTGGATGGAATTCTTCCGGACTGCGTTGCCATTTTTGATGATTTCGGCGGCACCTGCTGCAAACGGAATTTTGCCGGCTGACTGTCCGCTGTCACGATGCCGGCTGGCAGGAGGTGGATCCTCTGTGCCAGAGAGGGATGGCGAGGACCGTGCTAGTGGACCGGTTCTAAGTCACTACTGGTTTTCACCAGAGCCCGCCGCAAAGCGGGATGGTCTTGCTGCGGCGGTAGTGACCAGGTCGTATCCACTAGCAACGGCTCACCTCTCTGGCTGCTGAAGATAGGCGCGGTACAAGGGAGTAGACAGAAGCAAGGTCGGACGTAGCAGAAGGTCGGGGCAGGCAGCAAGGATCGTAGTCAGGGGCAACGGCAGGAGGTCTGGAACACAGGCTAGGAACACACAAGGAAACGCTTTCACTGGCACGATGGCAACAAGATCCGGCAAGGAAGTGCAGGGGAAGTGAGGTGATATAGGGAAGTGCACAGGTGATCAGACTAATTGGAACCACTGCGCCAATCAGCGGCGCAGTGGCCCTTTAAATCGCAAAGACCCGGCGCGCGCGCGCCCTAAGGAGCGGGGCCGCGCGCGCCGGGACAGGACCGACGGGGAGCGAGTCAGGTACGGGAGCCGGGGTGCGCATCGCGAGCGGGCGCTACCCGCATCGCGAATCGCATCCCGGCTGGAGGCGGTATCGCAGCGCCCCGGGTCAGTGGATCTGACCGGAGCGCTGCAGTGAGGAGAGTGTAGCGAGCGCTCCGGGGAGGAGCGGGGACCCGGAGCGCTCGGCGTAACAGTACCCCCCCCCTTGGGTCTCCCCCTCTTCTTAGAGCCTGAGAACCTGAGGAGCAGACTTTTGTCTAGGATATTGTCCTCAGGTTCCCAGGATCTCTCTTCTGGACCACAACCCTCCCAATCCACTAAAAAAAAGGTTTTCCCTCTGACCTTTTTGGATGCCAGAATTTCTTTGACGGAGAAGATGTCCGAGGAGCCGGAAACAGGAGTGGGAGGAACAGATTTGGGAGAGAAACGGTTGATGATAAGTGGTTTAAGAAGAGAAACGTGAAAGGCATTAGGAATACGAAGAGAAGGAGGAAGAAGAAGTTTGTAAGAGACAGGATTAATCTGGCACAAAATTTTGAAAGGACCAAGATAGCGTGGTCCCAACTTGTAGCTAGGGACACGGAAGCGGACATATTTAGCGGAGAGCCATACCTTGTCTCCAGGGGAAAAAATGGGAGGAGCTCTTCTTTTCTTATCCGCGAACTTCTTCATGCGTGATGAAGCCTGTAAGAGAGAATTTTGGGTCTCTCTCCATATGATGGAAAGGTCACGAGAAATTTCATCCACAGCGGGCAGACCAGAGGGCAACGGGGTAGGGAGGGGGGGAAGAGGGTGACGGCCGTACACCACGAAAAATGGGGATTTGGAGGAAGATTCAGAGACTCTGAAGTTATACGAGAATTCGGCCCATGGAAGAAGATCTGCCCAGTCATCCTGGCGGGAGGAAACAAAATGTCGTAAATAATCACCCAAGACCTGGTTAACTCTTTCTACTTGTCCATTGGATTGAGGATGATATGCAGAAGAAAAATTTAATTTAATCTTGAGTTGTTTACAGAGAGCCCTCCAGAATTTAGACACGAATTGGACGCCTCTATCCGAGACGATCTGCGTAGGCAACCCGTGAAGACGAAAAATGTGTACAAAAAATTGTTTAGCCAACTGAGGCGCTGAAGGAAGACCAGGAAGAGGGATGAAATGTGCCATTTTGGAGAATCGATCAACGACCACCCAAATAACAGTGTTGCCACGGGAAGGGGGTAAATCAGTAATAAAATCCATACCAATCAGAGACCAAGGCTGTTCGGGGACAGGCAGAGGATGAAGAAAACCAGCGGGCTTCTGGCGAGGAGTCTTATCCCGGGCACAGATAGTGCAGGCTCGCACAAAGTCCACAACATCCGTCTCCAGAGTCGGCCACCAATAGAAGCGAGAGATGAGTTGCACAGATTTCTTGATGCCTGCATGACCTGCGAGATGGGAGGAGTGACCCCATTTGAGGATTCCGAGGCGTTGGCGTGGAGAAACAAAGGTCTTTCCTGGAGGAGTTTGCCTGATGGAGGCTGGAGAAGTGGAAATCAGGCAGTCAGGAGGAATGATGTGTTGCGGAGAGAGTTCAACTTCAGAAGCATCCGAGGAACGAGAGAGAGCATCGGCCCTAATGTTCTTATCGGCAGGCCGAAAGTGAATTTCAAAATTAAATCGGGCAAAGAACAGAGACCACCTGGCCTGGCGAGGATTCAGCCGTTGGGCAGACTGGAGGTAGGAGAGGTTCTTGTGATCGGTGTAAATAATAACTGGAAATCTTGATCCCTCCAGCAGATGCCTCCATTCCTCAAGTGCTAATTTAATGGCTAGAAGCTCTCGATCCCCGATGGAGTAGTTCCTCTCCGCCGGAGAGAAGGTCCTAGAAAAAAAACCACAAGTAACAGCATGCCCGGAAGAATTTTTTTGTAGAAGGACAGCTCCAGCTCCCACTGAGGAGGCATCAACCTCCAATAGGAAGGGTTTGGAAGGGTCAGGTCTGGAGAGCACGGGAGCCGAAGAAAAGGCAGACTTGAGCCGTTTAAAGGCGTCTTCCGCTTGAGGAGGCCAAGACTTGGGATCGGCATTTTTTTTGGTTAAAGCCACGATAGGAGCCACAACGGTAGAAAAATGTGGAATAAATTGCCTGTAATAATTGGCGAACCCCAAAAAGCGTTGAATAGCACGGAGTCCGGAGGGGCGTGGCCAATCTAAGACGGCAGAGAGTTTGTCTGGATCCATTTGTAGTCCCTGGCCAGAGACCAAGTATCCTAGGAAAGGAAGAGATTGGCATTCAAACAGACATTTCTCTATTTTGGCATAGAGTTGATTGTCACGAAGTCTCTGAAGAACCATACGGACATGCTGGCGGTGTTCTTCTAGATTGGCAGAAAAAATCAGGATATCGTCCAGATATACAACAACACAGGAGTATAAAAGATCACGAAAAATTTCATTAACAAAGTCTTGGAAGACGGCAGGGGCGTTGCACAGGCCAAAGGGCATGACCAGATACTCAAAGTGTCCATCTCTGGTGTTAAATGCCGTTTTCCACTCATCCCCCTCTCTGATGCGGATGAGATTATAAGCACCTCTTAAGTCCAGTTTGGTAAAGATGTGGGCACCTTGGAGGCGATCAAAGAGTTCAGAGATGAGGGGTAGGGGGTAGTGGTTCTTAACCGTGATTTTATTAAGACCGCGGTAGTCAATGCAAGGACGTAGGGAGCCATCTTTTTTGGACACAAAGAAAAATCCGGCTCCGGCAGGAGAGGAGGATTTACGGATAAAGCCCTTTTTTAAATTTTCCTGGACGTATTCAGACATGGCAAGAGTCTCTGGGGCGGATAGAGGATAAATTCTGCCCCGGGGTGGAGTAGTGCCCGGGAGGAGGTCGATAGGACAATCATAAGGCCTGTGAGGAGGTAGAGTCTCAGCTTGTTTTTTGCAAAAAACATCCGCAAAGTCCATATAGGCCTTAGGGAGACCGGTCACAGGAGGAACCACATAGTCACGGCAAGGGTTACTGGGAACCGGTTTTAGGCAGTCCTTGGAACAAGAGGGCCCCCAACTCTTGATCTCCCCAGTGGACCAATCCAGGGTTGGGGAATGAAGTTGAAGCCAGGGAAGTCCAAGGAGAATTTCAGAAGTGCAATTGGGGAGGACCAAAAGTTCAATCCTCTCGTGGTGAGATCCGATGCACATTAGAAGGGGCTCCGTGCGGAAACGTATGGTACAGTCCAATCTTTCATTGTTTACACAATTGATGTAGAGGGGTCTGGCGAGACTGGTCACTGGGATGTTGAACCTGTTGACGAGAGAGGCCAAAATAAAATTTCCTGCAGATCCGGAGTCCAAGAAGGCCATAGTAGAGAAGGAGAAGGCAGAGGCAGACATCCGCACAGGCACAGTAAGACGTGGAGAAGCAGAGTAGACATCAAGGACTGTCTCACTTTTGTGCGGAGTCAGCGTACGTCTTTCCAGGCGGGGAGGACGGATAGGACAATCCTTCAGGAAGTGTTCGGTACTAGCACAGTACAGGCAGAGGTTCTCCATGCGGCGTCGTGTCCTCTCTTGAGGTGTCAGGCGAGACCGGTCGACCTGCATAGCCTCCACGGCGGGAGGCACAGGAACGGATTGCAGGGGACCAGAGGAGAGAGGAGCCGAGGAGAAGAAACGCCTCGTGCGAACAGAGTCCATATCCTGGCGGAGCTCCTGACGCCTTTCGGAAAAACGCATGTCAATGCGAGTGGCTAGGTGAATGAGTTCATGTAGATTAGCAGGGATTTCTCGTGCGGCCAGAACATCTTTAATGTTGCTGGATAGGCCTTTTTTAAAGGTCGCGCAGAGGGCCTCATTATTCCAGGATAATTCTGAAGCAAGAGTACGGAATTGTACGGCATACTCGCCAACGGAAGAATTACCCTGGACCAGGTTCAACAGGGCAGTCTCAGCAGAAGAGGCTCGGGCAGGTTCCTCAAAGACACTTCGGATTTCCGAGAAGAAGGAGTGTACAGAGGCAGTGACGGGGTCATTGCGGTCCCAGAGCGGTGTGGCCCAAGACAGGGCTTTTCCAGACAGAAGGCTGACTACGAAAGCCACCTTAGACCTTTCAGTGGGAAACTGGTCCGACATCACCTCCAAGTGCAGGGAGCATTGGGAAAGAAAGCCACGGCAAAACTTAGAGTCCCCATCAAATTTATCCGGCAAGGATAGGCGTAAACCAGAAGCGGCCACTCGTTGCGGAGGAGGTGCAGGAGCTGGCGGAGGAGATGATTGCTGAAGCTGTGGTAGTAACTGCTGTAGCATAACGGTCAGTTGAGACAGCTGTTGGCCTTGTTGCGCTATCTGTTGTGACTGCTGGGCGACCACCGTGGTGAGGTCAGCGACAACTGGCAGAGGAACTTCAGCGGGATCCATGGCCGGATCTACTGTCACGATGCCGGCTGGCAGGAGGTGGATCCTCTGTGCCAGAGAGGGATGGCGAGGACCGTGCTAGTGGACCGGTTCTAAGTCACTACTGGTTTTCACCAGAGCCCGCCGCAAAGCGGGATGGTCTTGCTGCGGCGGTAGTGACCAGGTCGTATCCACTAGCAACGGCTCACCTCTCTGGCTGCTGAAGATAGGCGCGGTACAAGGGAGTAGACAGAAGCAAGGTCGGACGTAGCAGAAGGTCGGGTCAGGCAGCAAGGATCGTAGTCAGGGGCAACGGCAGGAGGTCTGGAACACAGGCTAGGAACACACAAGGAAACGCTTTCACTGGCACGATGGCAACAAGATCCGGCAAGGAAGTGCAGGGGAAGTGAGGTGATATAGGGAAGTGCACAGGTGATCAGACTAATTGGAACCACTGCGCCAATCAGCGGCGCAGTGGCCCTTTAAATCGCAAAGACCCGGCGCGCGCGCGCCCTAAGGAGCGGGGCCGCGCGCGCCGGGACAGGACCGACGGGGAGCGAGTCAGGTACGGGAGCCGGGGTGCGCATCGCGAGCGGGCGCTACCCGCATCGCGAATCGCATCCCGGCTGGAGGCGGTATCGCAGCGCCCCGGGTCAGTGGATCTGACCGGAGCGCTGCAGTGAGGAGAGTGTAGCGAGCGCTCCGGGGAGGAGCGGGGACCCGGAGCGCTCGGCGTAACATCCGCAGTGTGGACGAGCCATTCTAAAATGAAAATAACATTCGAATATTTGGCCAAACCTACATGTCCCGGGTTTAATCGCTGTATCATGTCGTTCCATTCCCAATGTGAATTACAGACAGGTGTCCTTGTTCCCACAATTTCAACATCCAGGATGATGAAATGGTTTCATGGAGATGTTCATGTAGATTCGGATCAGGCAGTAAGGAACAAGCACTCATTGTCAATTATTGTCTATTCACCTGCTTGTCCATATTATTATTATTGTTGTTGTTGTTGTTGTTGCCTTTTGTGTATTGAATTTTGCAACTGTGGTGGCCCAGTATGGGAGTTGTTACCCCGTACCCTTGATGCCCTATCAGGCAGCTTCCTGCAGTGTCCCCTGCCCCCCCCCCCCCCCTGCAGTGTCCCCTGCCCTCCCCTGCCCCCCCCCCCCCCCTGCAGTGTCCCCTGCCCCCCCCCCCTGCATCTGTTTATTGTAGTTGTATATTATCCCTATGTTATATATGTAAGAGTGTTATATCTTTAAGACTGTTTACCATATGGTACCAGGAGGTATCAGTGACCAGGTGACCTAGGGGTGACCAATGAGACCCCACCAGAGCCTCCCCCATATAAGCCCTGGGTGGAGCCTCTGCTCGCTCTCTTATTCTTTGCTGAGGTCCAGTCTAGTCGAGCCTAAGTGTCCAGAGTCATAGGAGCCTCGAGTCCAGTCTACAGCCACAAGCTACAAACCTGCAAGTAACCACAGTCACAGTCTTGTCAGTCACAAGTCAGTCAAGTCACAGTCATCTGTCTAGTCAACGTGGTCTGCACTAAATTGTCCACCTCTACTACAAGTCTCAGCAAACCCTTAAGGTCACTGGTCACCTCCGTGGGCCCTGGCTGAACTGTATAGACTTTTCCACCTGTCTAATCTCAGTAAAGCTACCGTTATCCGTAACTTGGAGTCATTATTGCCCCCGTGCCTAGCCCAGGATCCAGCGGTATACCTTCGGGTGGTATTGAGGATAAACCACGCCCTGGCATCACAAATACAAGGGGTTAATGCCATCTGCCCCTAGGGTAATTCCATCTGCCCTGCATCACACCCTTTACCACACAACTTTTGTATAGAGAAGAAAGTCACGTACACGTTTTGTACCGGGTTGTGGAGAGACAGGACCTATATAGAGAATATTATTTGATCTATTCCTGACATCAAGCAATTTAAAGAGGATTTACAGCCGGAGGAGGTTTTTCCTGCTTCTGGGGGTCGACAGTCATGCTGCAGCGTGGCTTATCACCAGCCGCAATGATGTCCCGCCTCTCCCCTCCCACCACATATCTCCTTTAACCTCTTAAGGACGCAGGGCGTATGGATACGCCCTGCATCCCGAGTCCTTAAGGACGCAGGGCGTATCCATACGCCCGTGGGAATTCCGGCCCCCACCGCTAGCCGGTTGGGGACCGGAGCCGGATGCCTGCTGAAATCGTTCAGCAGGCATCCTGGCATATCGCCCAGGGGGGTCATTATGCCCCCCCATGTCGGCGATCGCCGCAGATCGCTGGACAATTCAGTCCAGCGATCTGCGGCGATTCCGGGTCAATCGGGTCTCCAGTGACCCGGTGACCCGGAATTACTGGCTGTTCGGGGCCGTCTCTGACGGCCCCGAACAGCCAGAGCCTGCAGGGGTGAGGTGGCACTGATGCCACCTCACGATCGCCCTGATTCGTCGGCCGGATTACCGGCCGACCAATCAGGGCGCCTGCTGCGGGCGTCACTCCCGCACCCGCTCCGCCCCTCTTCCGGAGGGCGTGAGCGGGTGCGGGAAGACGACCCCGGGTGCTGGGGACCCCGATCCCCGGCGTCCATGTTGGGATCGGGGCCCCAGGAGCGACGGCGGCGGCGAGGGACAGTCCAGCGATGAAGCAACAGCAGGAGGTGAGTGACAGCCTCCTGCTGTTGCTTAGCAACAGCTCCCAGCATGCAAAAAGGGCATGCTGGGAGCTGTAGTTATGCAACAGCAGGAGGCAGACCACCACAACTCCCAGCATTCCCTTATGGGCATGCTGGGACTTATGGTTTTGCAACAGCTGGAGGCACATTATTTCTATGGAAAAGTGTACCTTCAGCTGTTGTATAACTACAACTCCCAGCTTGCACAAACAGCTAAAGTGCATGCTGGGAGTTGTAGTGGTGCATCTGCTGGTTGCATAACTACAACTCCCAGCATGCCCGTTTGCTGTCGGTGACTGCTGAGAGTTGTAGTTTTGCAACAGCTGAAGGCACACTGGTTGTGAAACTTAGAGTTTTTTTTTTTACCTAACTCAGTGTTTCACGACCGGTGTGCCTCCAGCAGTTGCAAACTACAACTCCCAGCAGTCACCTTACACCATGCACCGTACATGCTGGGAGTTGTAGTTTTGCAACAGCTGGAGGCACACTGGTTTTGAAACACTGAGTAAGGTCACAAACTCCGTGATACATAACCAGTGTGCCTACAGCTGTTGCAAAACTAAAACTCTCAGCATGTACAGTCTGTCAGCGCATGCTGGGAGTTTTAGTTTTGCAACAGCTGGAGGTCCCCCCCCCCAATGTGAATGTACAGGGTACACTCACATGGGCGGAGGCTTACAGTAAGTATCGGGCTGCAAGTTTGAGCTGCAGCAAATTTTCTGCAACAGCTCAAACTGCCAGCGATAAACTACTGTGAACCCCCGCCCGTGCGACTGTACCCTAAAAACACTACACTACACTAACACAAAAAATAAAATAAAAAGTAAAAAACACTACGTATACACATACCCCTATACAACCCCCCTCCCCTCCCCAATAAAAATGAAAAACATCTGGTACGCCATGGTTTCCAAAACGGAGCCTCCAGCTGTTGCAAAACAACAACTCCCAGTATTGTCGGACAGCCGTTGACTGTCCAGGCATGCTGGGAGTTTTGCAACAGCTGGAGGCCCCCTGTTTGGGAATCACTGGCGTAGAATACCCCTATGTCCACCCCTATGCAATCCCTAATTTAGGCCTCAAATGCGCATGGCGCTCTCACTTTGGAGCCCTGTCGTATTTCAAGGCAACAGTTAAGGGTCACATATGGGGTATTGCCGTACTCGGGAGAAAATGGGCTTCAAATTTTGGGGGGTATTTTCTGCTTTTACCCTGTTTAAAAATGTAAAGTTTTTTGGAAAAGAAGCATTTTAGGTAAAAATGTTTTTATTTTTTTTACATATGCAATAGTCGTGAAACGCCTGTGGGGTATTAAGGTTCACTTAACCCCTTGTTACGTTCCCCGAGGGGTCTAGTTTCCAAAATGGTATGCCATGTGGGTATTTTTTGCGGTCCTGGCACCATAGGGGCTTCCTAAATGCGGCATGCCCCCAGAGCAAAATTTGCTTTCAAAAAGCCAAATGTGACTCCTTCTCTTCTGAGACCTGTAGTGCGCCAGCAGAGCACTTTTCACCCCCATATGGGGTGTTTTCTGAATCGGGAGAAATTGGGCTTCAAATTTTGGGGGGTATTTTCTGCTTTAACCCTTTGTATAAATGTAAATTTTTTGGGAAACCAAGCATTTTAGGTAAATTTTTTTATTTTTTTTTACATATGCAAAAGTCGTGAAACACCTGTAGGGTATTAAGGTTCACTTTACCCCTTGTTACGTTCCCCGAGGGGTCTAGTTTCCAAAATGGTATGCCATGTGTGTTACGCCTAGCGCTCCGGGTCCCCGCTCCTCCCCGGAGCGCTCACGGCGTCTTTCTCCCTGCAGCTCCCCGGTCAGTCCCGCTGACCGGGAGCGCTGCACTGTCATGGCCGTTGGGGATGCGATTCGCACAGCGGGACGCGCCCGCTCGCGAATCGCATCCCAGGTCACTTACCCGTTCCCGTCCCCTGCTGTCATGTGCTGGCGCGCGCGGCTCCGCTCTCTAGGGCGCGCGCGCGCCAGCTCCCTGAGACTTAAAGGGCCAGTGCACCAATGATTGGTGCCTGGCCCAATTAGCTTTATTGGCTTCCACCTGGTCCCTGACTATATCTGACCTCCTCCCATGCACTCCCTTGCCGGATCTTGTTGCCCTTGTGCCTAGTGAAAGCGTTTTGTGTGTCTAAAGCCTGTGTACCAGAACTTCTGCTATCCACCCTGACTACGAACCTTGCCGCCTGCCCCCGACCTTCTGCTACATCCGACCTTGCTTCTGTCTACTCCCTTGTACCTCGCCTATCATCAGCAGTCAGAGAGGTTGAGCCGTTGCTAGTGGATACGACCTGGTCACTACCGCCGCAGCAAGACCATCCCGCTTTGCGGCGGGCTCTGGTGAAAACCAGTAGTGACTTAGAACCGGTCCACTAGCGCGGTCCTCGCCAATCCCTCTCTGGCACAGAGGATCCACTACCTGCCAGCCGGCATCGTGACAGTAGATCCGGCCATGGATCCCGCTGAGGTCCCTCTGCCTTATATCTCTGATATCACCACGGTGGTCGCCCAGCAATCCCGACAGATCGCCCATCTAACCCACCAGCTGTCGGAAATGTCCACCATTGTGCACCAACTTCAGTCGCAACTTCAGCAGCAATCATCTCCTCCGCCAGCTCCTGCACCCCTTCCGCAGCGAGTGGCCACTCCTAGCCTCCGCCTGTCCTTGCCGGACAAATTTAATGGGGACTCTAAGTTTTGCCGTGGCTTTCTTTCGCAATGTTCCCTGCACATGGAGATGATGTCGGACCAGTTTCCTACTGAAAGGTCTAAGGTGGCTTTCGTAGTCAGCCTTCTGTCTGGAAAAGCCCTGTCATGGGCCACACCGCTCTGGGACCGCAATGACCCCGTCACTGCCTCTGTACACTCCTTCTTCTCGGAAATTCGAAGTGTCTTTGAGGAACCTGCCCGAGCCTCTTCTGCTGAGACTGCCCTGCTGAACCTGGTCCAGGGTAATTCTTCCGTTGGCGAGTACGCCATACAATTCCGTACTCTTGCTTCTGAACTATCCTGGAATAATGAGGCCCTCTGCGCGACCTTTAAAAAAGGCCTATCCAGCAACATTAAAGATGTTCTGGCCGCACGAGAAACTCCTGCTAACCTGCATGAACTCATTCATCTAGCCACTCGCATTGACATGCGTTTTTCTGAGAGACATCAAGAGCTCCGCCAGGAAAAAGACTTAGATCTCTGGACACCTCTCCCACAGTCTCCACTGCAATCTGCGCCTAGGCCTCCCGCCGAGGAAGCCATGCAAGTGGATCGGTCTCGCCTGACCCTGGAAGAGAGGAATCGCCGTAAGGAAGAGAATCTTTGTCTGTACTGTGCCAGTACCGAACATTTTTTGGTGGATTGCCCTATCCGTCCTCCACGTCTGGGAAACGCACGCTCGCACCCAGCTCTCGTGGGTGTGGCGTCTCTTGATGCTAAGTCGGCTTCTCCACGTCTCACGGTGCCTGTACGGATTTCTACTTCAGCCAGCTCTTCCCTCTCAGCCGTGGCCTGCCTGGACTCTGGTGCCTCTGGGAATTTTATTCGGGAGTCCTTGGTGAATAAATTCCGCATTCCGGTGACCCGTCTTGTCAAGCCACTCCACATTTCCGCGGTCAACGGAGCCAGGTTGGATTGCACCGTGCGTTACCGCACGGAGCCCCTCCTAATGTGCATCGGACCTCATCACGAGAAAATTGAATTTTTGGTCCTTCCCAATTGCACTTCCGAAATTCTCCTTGGACTACCCTGGCTTCTACACCATTCCCCAACCCTGGACTGGTCCACTGGGGAGATCAAGAGTTGGGGTCCCTCTTGTTCCAAGGACTGCCTTAAACCGGTTCCCAGTACTCCCTGCCGTGACCCTGTGGTTCCTCCTGTATCCGGTCCCCCTAAGGTCGTTAGGGACTCTGCCTGCCACAGAAAATGCCTCTCCCCCCCTCCCAGTCCCTTCAGGCAAGCCTCTGTGTCCCCTCATGGCTCCCGTCCTTGTGTCTCCCTGCCCCGTGCCAAGCTTCACCCTCTGCCCTCCCTCCCCATTCCTACTCCTGCTGTACTGCCTGCCATTGAGGAAACCATCCATTCCTTCCCGGTGTCCTCATCCCAGGGGAGGCAGTCACCGGACAAAAAAAAGGGGAGACCTAAGGGGGGGGGTACTGTTACGCCTAGCGCTCCGGGTCCCCGCTCCTCCCCGGAGCGCTCACGGCGTCTTTCTCCCTGCAGCTCCCCGGTCAGTCCCGCTGACCGGGAGCGCTGCACTGTCATGGCCGTTGGGGATGCGATTCGCACAGCGGGACGCGCCCGCTCGCGAATCGCATCCCAGGTCACTTACCCGTTCCCGTCCCCTGCTGTCATGTGCTGGCGCGCGCGGCTCCGCTCTCTAGGGCGCGCGCGCGCCAGCTCCCTGAGACTTAAAGGGCCAGTGCACCAATGATTGGTGCCTGGCCCAATTAGCTTTATTGGCTTCCACCTGGTCCCTGACTATATCTGACCTCCTCCCATGCACTCCCTTGCCGGATCTTGTTGCCCTTGTGCCTAGTGAAAGCGTTTTGTGTGTCTAAAGCCTGTGTACCAGAACTTCTGCTATCCACCCTGACTACGAACCTTGCCGCCTGCCCCCGACCTTCTGCTACGTCCGACCTTGCTTCTGTCTACTCCCTTGTACCTCGCCTATCATCAGCAGTCAGAGAGGTGAGCCGTTGCTAGTGGATACGACCTGGTCACTACCGCCGCAGCAAGACCATCCCGCTTTGCGGCGGGCTCTGGTGAAAACCAGTAGTGACTTAGAACCGGTCCACTAGCGCGGTCCTCGCCAATCCCTCTCTGGCACAGAGGATCCACTACCTGCCAGCCGGCATCGTGACAATGTGTTTATATTTTGCTGTCCTGGCACCATAGGGGCTTCCTAAATGCGGCATGCCCCCAGAGCAAAATTTCCTTCAAAAAAGCCAAATGTGACTCCTTCTCTTCTGAGACCTGTAGTGCGCCAGCAGAGCACTTTTCACCCCCATATGGGGTGTTTTCTGAATCGGGAGAAATTGGGCTTCAAATTTTGGGGTGTATTTTCTGCTATTACCCTTTTTAAAAATGTAAAACTTTAGGGAAACCAAGCAATTTAGGTAAAAAAATTTTTTTTTTTTTACATATGCAAAAGTCGTGAATCACCTGTGGGGTATTAAGGTTCACATTACCCCTTGTTACGTTCCCTGAGGGGTCTAGTTTCCAAAATGGTATGCCATGTGGGGTTTTTTGCAGTTCTGGCACCATAGGGGCTTCCTAAAGGTGACATGCCCCCCAAAAACCATTTGACGCTCCTTCCCTTCTGAGCCCTCTACTGCGCCCGCCGAACAATTAACATAGAAATATGAAGTATGTCCTTACTCGAGAGAAATTGGGTTTCAAATACAAGTAAAAATTTTCTCCTTTTTACCCCTTGCAAAAATTCAAAAATTGGGTCTACAAGAACAAGCGAGTGTAAAAAATGAAGATTGTGTATTTTCTCCTTCACTTTGCTGCTATTCCTGTGAAACACCTAAAGGGTTAAAACGCTTACTGAATGTCATTTTGAATACTTTCGGGGGTGCAGTTTTTATAATGGGGTCATTTATGGGGTATTTCTAATATGAAGACCCTTCAAATCCACTTCAAACCTGAACTGGTCGCTGAAAAAAAGCGAGTTTCAAAATTTTGTGAAAAATTGGAAAATTGCTGCGGAACTTTGAAGCCCTCTGGTGTCTTCCAAAAGTAAAAACTCATCAATTTTATGATGCAAATATAAAGTAGACATATTGTATATGTGAATAAAAAAAAAAATTATTTTGAATATCCATTTTCCTTACAAGCAGAGAGCTTCAAAGTTAGAAAAATGCAAAATTTTCAAATTTTTCATCAAATTTTGGGATTTTTCACCAAGAAAGGATGCAAGTTACCACAAAATTTTACCACTAAGTTAAAGTAGAATATGTCACGAAAAAACAATCTCGGAATCAGAATGATAACTAAAAGCATTCCAGAGTTATTAATGTTTAAAGTGACAGTGGTCAGAATTGCAAAAAATGGCCGAGTCCTTAAGGTGAAAAAGGGCTCAGTCCTTAAGGGGTTAAAGGTGTTTTCTCTTTGGGGGAAGCTATATCTTTCTCCTGCAAAGGAAATGCAGAAGTGAAGCATTTGGGCACACAGAAGGAGGACAGATGTACAGGGTGTGGGAGACTGGAGACAGGGACATGGGTGTAAAGTTTAAACACACAATACAAACAAAATACTGCTCCTCCAAGTGCTAATATACAATAATCTTCCCAATCTATATGGATGGCTTACTACCAGCCACCCAATAAAACAGTCATCAAATGTGCTACTCACACGTGTCCAAATGTCCCCTTTTTTTGAAGCTGCAAACTTCAGGACTTCACAGCCTCAGCTAAAAGAGGGGAATCCCAGGCAAGAAGGAGGAGCTATAGAAGGAAAATGCCTGCCAGGGAGAGGGAGGAGCTAAAGGGGGAAGATGTCTGCAGGGAAGGAAAAGATGACTTTGCTGGGGCTGAGTGAAGTTGATGTCAGATTCCTCCACATTAGTAACTAATTTACATTTCTTTATATTAACCTGTTGGCATTGTAAATTCAATTATCATATGGGCACTTTGGTCCACCACAGGCTCTCAGGGAGTCTTATGAAAAGTCACCATTGTCCACAGCTCCTAACAATAGCTGAAGCAATACTGCTACATCCTAGACCTGGAACATCCTAGACTTGGAATAATCTAGACCTGGAACATCCTAAACCTGGCACATACTAGACCTTGCACATCCTAGACCTTTTGATTCTAGACCTTGAACATCCTAGACCTGGTATATCCTAAACCTGGCACATACTAGACCTTGCACATCCTAAACCTGGCACATACTAGACCTTGCACATCCTAGACCTTTTGATTGTAGACCTGGAACATCCTAGACCTGGTATATCCTAAACCTGGCACATACTAGACCTTGCACATCCTAAACCTGGCACATACTAGACCTTGCACATCCTAGACCTTTTGATTCTAGACCTGGAACATCCTAGACCTGGTATATCCTAAACCTGTCACATACTAGACCTGGAACATCCTAGACCTGGCACTTACTAAACCTGGCACATACTAAACCTGGCACAAACTAAACCTGGCATATCTTAGATCTGGCAACAAGAAAAATAGGCCAGAGGCATTACTGGCTGAAAGTATGAAAACATAATATGAAGTGTTATTAGTGGAAAATGTTTTTACAAGCTTAATTTTAGAGTACAGATTTTTTTGTGATGGGTGTGAGCAATGTTATATATATATATATATATATATATATATATATATATATATGTGGTGTCCCTAGGACATCGGGGTCCCTCTTGTCTAGTTTTCCCCTTGTCACCTCTCACTTAGTCAGTACATATATAGTACTTCTATTTGATATTTATATAACTATAGGTATAGAAATGTATATATTTAGTTATGTACCTTTTCGCAGCGTAGCAGGACCTGCGGGTCATGTGATCAGGTAGAAACTCTATGGTTTTGCTTTAGGACCTTTGGAGGTTCCCGTGACATATGCACCCACCATGCATTGTAACGGTGAGTGACAGCTGACACGGACCAATCCAAAACGGCCCTGCCCATATGAGGGAGCGGCGGCCATTACTCAGTCTCTTGCCTCGTGGGCTGCTGATGAAAGAGGATCTGCGCAGCTATCTTCCGCAGTGACTAGGCCCAAGCCTTGCCATCTTACAAAACTGTAAGTTATCTCAATCCCTGTTAACTTCGCAAGATCACCGGACCTAAACAGACCCCTAAATCCGGATGGATCTCTGCACAAATCCTAATTCTATTAATCCTTGGTTAAGTCAATGGTCCGCGGCATCTGCCAATCATTGCTGTACTACATAGAGACTGTATTACTAAGACTGTTGCTGTTAATTGGATGTACCGCAAGTACTTCAGTAAAGTTTATGCAAGTTCAAGTTCATCCCTATTGTGGACCTTCATTCATTTAAGCACGCACCTATCGTTTCTGGGAAGGGTGGTAATAGGCCGAAGATTTACCTCAGCGTATTAACCCTCACCCTAGCGTCACGAGTGACAGGGGTTAAATTAACCCCTCATATACTGAAGCAACACCCCCACTGTATTATAACCCCCCAAGGGCTACCACAAAGCCTTTTTGGCGTCACGAACAGGATTCGGGTGTGTGCCTACTACAGTTGCCACTAGTGAAAGTGTAGTCCCCCCAAGTAACGAACTTTATTCATGTGCTGTGAACCGTGTTGTTGTGTACAGGAGCGGTGTCCGCAGTGCGCCATACAAGGGGGCCACAAGAAAAGTAAGGGGGAGGCAAAAATGTATCTGCAACTAGGATGTGTAAACTACGCAATTAATTCACGCTGTGATCCTCTAGTCAGCACAGGCGGAGCTGAACTGCTGCCGGAAAAGCGCGCGAAGAAGGCCCGTGCTGCGCCCCGCCCCGCCCCTGGGCGTGGCTGCCAAGTTGCTGTATCACAGTCGAAAGGGAACTTGGAGATACAGGAGTCGGCTCTGGAAGGACCGGAAGTCAGGGCTGCACCGATGACGTCCTTCCTGCCGGCCACCATTTTGGGGAAGCCCACTATAAAAGACACCATGCACAGCAACCTCTTCAGTCAGCACAGGGAGTCGGAGAGTACAGACATGGCGGAGAGCAGCATTCCACGTGGTGAGGATGGCAAAATGGTGCCGGAACAGCGGAAAGTTGTGGCAGTCGCAGCCCGACTTTTCCAAGAACTTGCTGACCGTCTGCAGCGGTTGTCATTAGACGAAGAGGGGGCCTGCAATCTTCACCCACTGCCTGATGATGATGATGATGATTGGCCAGAGACACCTCCAGCGGAGAACGCAGGGACACCTGGAGGTGCATCGCCGGTGAGACTGTCCCCTCACCACAGAACTTGGGGCTCGTGGGCCGAGATCCCATTGAAGGAGTCTGCAGTGAGTAACCCCGCCAGAGGTGGACTTTTCTTCCTCCTCCAGCCCTGAAGCTATACCTCGATCAAATTTGCCAAGTGCACGACCCTGCTCACCAGATTTACCCCAGTGGATCTTTGGGGACGAGCCGGGACTCATCGAGTATATGCACGCGGTTCTACAACCTATACCTGGGAAGCCACTCCCACCAATTCCAGCCGCACAAAGGGAAAGGGCTCATCAAGAAGCCAAGCTGGCTGAACTGATGGAAAGATTAGAGGCCCGACACAGAGAACTGTATGCCCCTAAGCATGTGCATTTGCCTCCTGAAGAAAGAATCTGCTACCAGGAGAATACTAAAGAAATGGAAGCTTTATTCATCCGCAAGTGGGACCATCCCCGAAAAGGGGAGGAGCCTCTAGAACGATGAAGAGCAACTGTGGCCAAGTTCGATAAGTTCAGAGGTTATGGGACACCTCTTGATTGCCACACTGGGCAAACCATCCCCGTAAACCGGCGAGCAGTACAGAGGCCATATCTTCATAAAAAGTTCTACTCCTTGGAGGTGGGTGAAATTGTGGAGTACACCCCCGTCCAGAGCCTGCGTGGAGAATGGGCTGCAGCGGTCACAAGACCAACAGCCCCAACACAGCTTCCCTTCAAATACTTTCCGTCTACAGATTGGGAATCAGATCCCTTCAACCTGAGGCCGAAATGGTCTGCCCCTGATGCCTCCAACAACGTACTTAAGGAGGAGGAGCCTCTACAACATCAATCATCTTCTGTGTACAGTAAAGTGCCAAGTCCTGCTCAAGTTCAAGAAAGTAAGCCTAAGTTGCGGGCACCAAAGACTGTACCTAGACCCTCTCGGAACAATGAGAGTTTGTCTGTTCCAGAGGTACCAACGTACGTACCTAGGCCCTCTCGGAGCAATGAGAGTTTGCCTCCTTCACAGGTACCAACTTATGTACCAAGTCCTTCTTCTGACATGGAGAGTTTGCCTGCTTCCAGGGTACCGACGAAAGTGTTTTGCCCCATTCCTAATTTGGAGATGGTGCTCAAGCCCTTTGCCTCACTTACATTCCGTCCAGTAAGCCTTTGGCCACTCTGAATCCTACTGTTAACCATTCTACTCTCACCAATGTGGTGTGGGAAAGTTACATTAACTTCTCGCATGCTTCAGATGTTGGCAGATATAGAGGATCTACAAGAGGCACAAGAAGATTCAGAAGAAATGTCTTTTAAAGGGCTGTAAAGTAATGTTTATTGCTTTTCTGTGCTAACCACTTTTGTTTTACAGTAACAAAGTTCAAGATATGTGGCTAGCAGGACTGTGCTAAGATTGTTCCAGTTTTAAGTTCAGCAACTTAACCATCAAGCTTTGTGCCTGACCATTAGGTCAAGAGACTCCTAGCCCGTAGGAAATTTGTAAGTTTTGTGCCCGGCTAATTGTGGTAAAGCCGTGTTTCCCATAGACTCCTAGTGTAGGTGGACTGCAGATCCTTACACGACCGTTTTATCTACATAACCCTATATTTATAGGACTTTTTCTCTCCAAAATGTTGCACTTATCAGGTGTATGCGCCTGACTCTTGTTGGAGTATTGATAAATGTATAGTAAAAATGTATATGGTTCTTGTACACAAGAAGAATAGCTTCATGTCTTTGTACATAAAAGTAAGTCAAGGTTGTACCCAGAAAATTGTCCGCTATATGCACGTGTACACCAAACAAAAAAATGTAAATAACTTGTACACATGTACATACAAAGATATAAAAATGCTAAAAGGTGTTTTAGTAGTTACTTAATAGGTGACACCCCGGCTCCTCCGAGGGTAGTATTGCTGCTGTCGCCAATCGCTAGCACCTTTCTCAACAAAAACAGTAGGGTAACTTACCCTTAAGATAGTACTTGCACACACAGTACTCTAGACTACTCACTTAAATGTACTACCTCAATCTATTTCAGTACATGCACAAAAAAATATATATATCTCCCATTCAAGAAACACTTAGGAATTGTAGCCTATTGATGTCCAATTCCTGCCACTGTTAGGTACACTCATATGTCTTTTCTCTGTATTACGTGTGTGAGATGCTCTACCTGGCCAGCAGGTGCTCTTGCGAGTATAGAATTGAACACGTATTTCTAAAGGTAACCTAGGTAGGTTATTTGGAAGTGCTCTAGGGGTAAGTAGCGTGTAGCCGATAGACCCTAGCAGCCATCTTACTGTGACCTAGCTTCCGGCTAGCCAGTATACCACTCGTGTACTAACAGGTAACTTATTGTTGGCAAAAAGAAAAAAATGTGTGAGATTTCAAAATGTATAGTCAGCTTGAAGCTAAATGTATAGAGAGCTGTACTAATGTCTAGTTAGCCTCATAAATGTTATAGAGAGCTATTATAAATGTTTAAGGAGCTAGAAACTAAAGGCTAGATAGCTTCATCACGGTCTAGGTAGCATCAAAATGTGTAGATTCCTATTGTCTAGTCACGATACAGAGAATGTGTTTAATGTTTATTTAGGTTTTGTCAGGATGTATAGAAGATAGGTCGACATATTTTAAGCAAGGGGGTTTGTGGTGTCCCGGTACCGTATCCTATATGTTACCTGTATAGAGGTCCATATAGTCAGAGTCCCTAGGACATTGGGGTCCCTCTTGTCTAGTTTTCCCCTTGTCACCTCTCACTTAGTCAGTACATATATAGTACTTCTATTTGATATTTATATAACTATAGGTATAGAAATGTATATATTTATTTATGTACCTGTTCGCAGCGTAGCAGGACTTGCGGGTCATGTGATCAGGTAGAAACTCTATGGTTTTGCTTTAGGACCTTTGGAGGTTCCCGTGACGTATGCACCCACCATGTATTGTAAAGGTGAGTGACAGCTGACACGGGCCAATCCAAAACGGCCCTGCCCATATAAGGGAGCAGCGGCCATTAAGCACTCTCTTTCCTCGTGGGCTGCTGAAGAGGACGGATCTGCTCAACTATCTTCCGCAGTGACTAGGCCCAAGCCTTGCGGCAACGGCCATCCATACAAAACTGTGAGTTATCTCAATCCCTATTAACTTCGCAAGATCACCGGACCTAAACAGACCCCTAAATACGGACGGATCTCTGCACAAATCCTAATTCTATTAATCCTTGGATAAGTCAATGGTCCGCAGCCTCTGTCAATCATTGCTGAGCTGTATAGAGACTGTATTACTAAGACTGTTGCTGTTAATTGGATGTACCGCAAGTACTTCAGTAAAGTTTATGCAAGTTCAAGTCCATCTCTATTGTGGACCTTCATTCATTTAAGCACGCACCTATCGTTTCTGGGCAGGGTGGTGATAGGCCGAAGATTTACCTCAGCGTATTAACCCGCACCCTGGCGTCACGAGTGACAGGAGTTAAATTAACCCCTCATATACCGAAGCAACACCCCCACTGTATTATAACCCCCCAAGGCATACTATATATATATATATATATATATATATACATATATATATATATATATATATGTATTTATTAGAGAAATCCCATATAATTGCATACACCAAAATAGGGTCTTTATTTAGTGGTTGGAGTGAAGATAATAACTATCAGTGTTTAGTTGAAGGTTGCACATATTCTTGTGATGAGAAGAACTTAGGATGGTTGTGTGAACCCGCTTGGGCTTTCTGTTGTGGTGAGGGCAGATGGAATTACCCTAGGGGAAGATGCATTAGCCCCTTGTGTCCGTGACGCCAGGGCATGGTTTATCCTCTATACCACTCGAAGATATACCACTGGACGTTGGGCAAGGGGGCAAATAATGACTCCGACGCCAAGTTACAGAACAACGGCAGCTTTACCGAGTCAGACAGATGTAACAGTCTATACAGCTTGGCTACGCCCACGAAGGTGACCAGTGACTTCAGAGGGCTTCAGGGCTTGCTGGGACTTATAATGGACTTAGACAATTTGATGCAGGGCCACGCTGACTTGACTTGGACTGACTTGACTGAGACTGACTATGACAGACTTTACCTCATTTGTAGCTTACCAGGTTTTGACTTGGACCTGGGTGGTAGTGGATTTGTGGATCTGTGGCTGCGTGGTAGACTTTGGCCTTGTTCTGGACTCTAAACACACACCTAGGACTTGACCTTGCTGCGCTCAGTAGAGAAGAGCATAAGAGTGAGATAGCTCCACCAAGGGCTCATATGGGGGAGACTAGGATGGGTCCCATAGGTCACCCTTAGGTCACATGGTCACTGATACCTCACTGGGTTACAATCACATGACAACAGGTCTCAAAGCTATAACACATTATATGTACATTATATGGCATTTAAGGGAGTAGGTAGAACATAAGTGCAGGGGGGGGGGGGCAGGGGTCACTGTATGGAGTCTGCCAGACAGGGCAGCTAGGGTACAGGGGGTGCAACTACTGCACTGGGCCACCACACTGTGGTGGGTCCATCACTGGTTCAGTTGTCGTCTGCTTTGCCCTCTAACTATTGCTCCTAATATACAGAACGGGCTCTGCTTCATCTCCCTCACATAATTCTAATGACTTGTGACGGGATTCGATGGGCCCCACAAATTGCACGTTCTGTTTCCTCTTCAAA